>NC_134266.1:47599446-47920696 GCF_031893055.1 Leptodactylus fuscus
TAATTCTTTTTGACCACAAGATGCCGCTGTGCGACAAAGGCCACCACCTCGGGAGTGGGACTATAGCAATGTTCAATGTTGGCAATGTCAAGAGTTCGGGCATATCTCAAGGAACTGCCCAGGACCGAGAAGGGCCAGGCCCAGCAACACACCGCCGTTAAACGGGACACCTCCGCGATAAGAGGGCGCACCGCGGGGGTATCAGGGGGCCCAAGTGCTCCAAAAAGCCCACATGATTTGATCGCACAAAAGCCCCGTGCTGGAAGTGAGTTTTGAGGGAAAGAAGGTCCCCTGCCTAGTGGATACGGGTTCTGAAGTGACAACAATGCCCTTAGACTATTTTGAACGGCATCATGGCCACCTTATGCGACCAAACACCGGAATGGTTATCCGACTGAGAGCGGCAGATAATGGAACTATCCCTGTACATGGGGTAGTCTGGATGCGGCTCCGGGCCTGTGGCCAAGAATTAGGAGTCAAGGGGGTTATCCTTGTCAAGTCTACCTACTTGCCGGGGGTCCCGGTGATTCTAGGCATGAATGTGTTGCGAGACCTGAACCACGTGCTTTTCACCAAGAAAGGACCGGAGTACTGGAAGCGGACTACGGCACATAGGCCAACACAGCAAGTTTTCTGCCAAATTGTCCAGACTTGCTGAATCCAGAAGGGACTCCCTGAAAACCGCCGGCTGGGGGCGGTGTATACCCCCGAAGGGTGCGCCCGTAAAAATACCTTCCCGGCAGGAACGGACGTTGATGTTGCCCGTGGGGACCAATCTGAATGTGGACGGATTGGATGTCGAGCTGGAACCGGTAGAGCAGTGTGAAGAGGCAACTGGTGTGATGTTTGGGCGAGTGGTGGCCACAGTTCGAAACGGGAGAGTGCCGCTGCGGTGCGTGAATCTACAGGATCACGAAGTAACCCTACCAAGGAGAGTCAAGGTCGCCAGAGCTCTCCTGCACCAGGCTGAGACAGCCCGAAGAAGACCCTTTACTCTTAGGGAAGAGAGAGGGGACGTTTGGACCTTGGCAGTACAGATGGATCAATCTGAAAAACCCACGCCCGAGTGGAATGGGAGGAAGATCCTGGAAATGTTGGGAATAAACCGGCCCTCTTTGAGCCCAGACCAAGTACGGCTAGTGGAAGAGGCCCTATGGGAGTTCCAAGCTGCATTTTCTAGGCATGACGAAGACTTTGGCTGTACGTCTGCTATCGAGCACCGAATACCGACCGGGGATACGGCCCCAATCCGTGAAAGGTATCGACAGATCCCACCAAACATGTACCAAGAAGTGAAGGAGATGTTACATCAAATGTTGGATAACTTGGCGTGGTACAACCAAGTCAGAGTCCGTGGGCTGCCCCGGTGGTGCTGGTCCGAAAAAAAGACGGCACCCTACGCTTCTGTGTCGACTACCGGAAGCTGAACGCACAGACAGTGAGAGACTCTTATCCCTTGCCGCGGATCGAGGAATCCTCATCCGCATTGGGAAAGGCGAGATACTTCTCATCCCTAGACCTGGCGAGTGGATACTGGCAAGTGCCAATGGCAGCAGAAGAAAGACAGAAAACGGCGTTCATCTTGCCGATGGGCTTGTATGAGTTCAGAAGGATGCCCTTTGGATTGTCCAATGCCCCCGGCACATTCCAAAGACTCATGGAGTATTGTCTTGGTGACCTAAACTTTGAGTCAGTGCTCATCTATCTGGACGATATTGTGGTCTTCGGATCGTCCTTCGAACAACATCTTCAGAGGCTGAGACAAGTCCTGAAGCGCCTGATGGAGCATGGGCTCAAGGTCAAGCCCAAGAAGTGCCAGTTGTTCCAGACACAGATTGAGTATCTGGGGCACATTGTCTCTGCTGAGGGGGTGCAACTGGCAAGCAGCAAGGTGGAAGCGGTACAACGCTGGCTTGTCCCAAGAACCCTCAGGGAACTTCGCGCATTCTTGGGCCTAGCTGGATATTACCGGCGCTTCATAAGAAATTTTTCAAAGAAGGCAGGACCGCTGAACGAATTGCTGAGGGGGACCTCCCGGGGGCCAAAGAACCAGCCCATTGCATGGGGAGAGAAACAACAACAGGCGTTCGAGGAGTTGAAGGAAGCCCTGACGAGTGCACCAATACTCGCCTATGCGCAGTTTGACAAGGCCTTCATGTTATACACAGATGGGAGTCTCCATGGCCTAAGTGTGCTGCTCGCCCAAGAACAAGATGGCCGTGAGAGGGTCATAGCCTATGGGAGCCGGTCCCTGAGGGAGACAGAGAGGAACTTTGACAACTATAGTTCATTCAAGCTGGAACTACTGGCCGTAGTGTGGGCCATGACGGAGAAATTCTCAGAATACTTGACAGGAGCGGAAGTGACTGTTATGACCGACAACAATCCCTTGGCGCACCTAGACAACGCAAAGTTGGGTGCTTTGGAGCAACGATGGATGGCCAGGTTGTCCAGGTACAAGTACAAGATCAAGTATCGATCCGGTAGAGAAAATGCAAATGCGGATGCTCTGTCTCGGGTGACGCCGGATGACTCCGGACGAGATAAGGATGGAGAGTTGGAAGACTCAGAGGTTCCCCACTTGGGTAGAATACCCTTGTTTGTGATACTGGCACGGACAAGTGGGGTGGTGACAGACCGGCCAGTGTTGCTTAGGAAAACCCATGGAGATTGGGTATATGCTCAGAATGATGACGTGACCCTAAGAAAGATCAAGCAGTGGGTAATGGCAAAGGAGTGGCCTACCCCGATGGAACGCAAACGCTTGCCACCTATGGGGGCAAGAGTAATGCAACAGTGGGATAGACTGAAGTGTGAGAATGGGTTACTGTACCGTAAAGTATATTTAGAGACTGAGTTGGAGGTGAGATGGCAACTAGTAATACCAAGTACCAGTGCCAGGGAAGTTGCCCGTGAGGCTCATGTGAGAGGGGCCCACTTTGGTCCTGATAAAACGTTCAAGTGGCTCCAGCGATTTGTCTATTGTCCTGGCCTTGAGAGGACAGTACAGGACGTGTGCCAAGCCTGCAGGTCCTGTGAGCTCGCTAAACCCCCAGAACAAAAGGGCCCCCACTCAGACGATTAGGACCACTGCGCCGTTGGAGGTGCTGATGATTGATTATGTCCTGATAGGACACTCCAACAGCAGACATCAGTACTGTTTGGTGATGACCGATCACTTTACCAAGTTTGCAGTAGCAGTAGCTACAAAAGATCAGACCGCCTGTCACGAACTGAACTCACTGGGTCTTGAACCCATGACTTCCTGACTATGTTCTGCGGCCTTAACCATTGCACTATTTGGAAACCTGTTTTGTTCTGTGCTTTACCTTGTCTGGTCTCTTCTGTTGGAGTAATTGGTTTATTAAGATCACCTGTTCTGTGGCCAATCACAGTTTAGCCCGTCCTATATAAACTCACAGCTCACTCCATCCTGTGCCTGATTATTCTGGCTGTCTGCTTCCTGTTGCCCTGAACCTCACCACTGCCTTGCTGCTCTTGTGTACCGAACCTTGCTAACGCCTGACTACGATTGATCTGCTCCTACCGTGTACCGAACCTTGCTAACGCCTGACTACGATTGATCTGCTCCTACCGAGTACCGAACCTTGCTAACGCCTGACTACGATTGATCTGCTCCTACCGTGTACCGAACCCTGCTAACGTCTGACCACGGTTTCTTCTACTTCTGAGGTACTTATCCTTCATTTATTACTATTTAAGTACTGTACCATTTGCCCCACCATTTGGACTCCAAATCTGATAACCAGAATCGTTACACCGCCGAATCTGCTGCCAGGGCTGTGTGTAAGCAGTTCATCCAAGTGTATGGGTGCCCCACTCGTATTCACTCAGATCAGGGGGCATGTTTTCAGGGGCGGCTCATGCCGGAGTTGTATCGGGTGTATGGTATCCACAGATCCCAGACGACCCCTTATCACCCAGAGGGGAATGGGGCCTGTGAGCGATTCAATCGCACCCTCCTCCAGATGTTGCGAACGTTGGAGAAAGAGCAAAAAGCTCGGTGGCCAGAGAGCTTAGCTGAGTTGCTCTGGGCCTACAATAATCGGGTCCATAGTACCACCGGCTACACGCCATACCTGATGCTGTTTGGGCATCCCGGACGGGAGATTGAAGAACTGAACTTGATAAATCCTGAGAGAGAGGGCGCTCACTCGCCCGATAACTGGGTAGAACTACACCGTCGAAAATTGCAGACCATACACCGGTTGGTGATTGACAAAACCCGACTGTCCAGTCACCCAGACAAGACCCCGGTTCAACATGAACCCTTCCAACCTGGGGACAGGGTGTTAGTAAGGGCCAAAAGACCCTCGGGAAAGTTGGATGATCGGTGGGAGACAATGCCATATCGAGTAAAACGAAGGGTCATCCCTGACGGACCAGTGTATGAGATAGAGCCTGAAAGGGGTAAAGGAGTTACCCGGACTCTTCACCGTAATATGCTCAGACCTTGTAATTCAGAGACTCCCACAACGGAGACTGGGGTACATCGGTTGAATCCAACAGCCCCAGCCTTCACACCTGCTGCACAGATTGATCCCGATGAGTGGTGGGATGTACCAGTTCCCATGTCTGAAACAGTTCCAGCTGTGGTGATCTTACCTCCACGGGAGGGGACGACACTAATGACTGCTCCTATACAGGAACCTGAGCCGACCTGTGGGAACGAATTGACTGACGCCCCGACTCTACGCAAAACGCCAAGGTCTAATGCTGGGGTTCCCCCACAGCGATACGCCCAGGATGAATTTGTCTGGGGAGGTCTGTCGAGGACACCGACCTCTAGTGGGGTGGTGTGTCATGGGGTGACTAATGCTATCACAGTCTCAGAACACTTCCCACTGACAAGTGTGTGATGTGATAATAACAGTGGTAAAAGGAGATATTTCTGTAATGAAAAATTCTATTGTAGTAATTCTTTTTGACCACAAGATGCTGCTGTGTTAGGTAAAGGAAGAGCCAGGAAGTGACGTGTGGAGGAAGTGAACTGGAGTGGTGTGTGAGGAGAAGCTGGCTGTTGAGCAGTGAGAGGTCTGAGTGACAATCGTTCGCCATCCGCTGCCGTACTACGCTTGTTTCAGGCCAGGGCCAGCTCTGGAGAAGCCCGGACCTGTTGCTGGTTCCCATGTCAGGAGAGTTGGAGACGGTTGCTGTGCAGACGCCGCGGAGCGGATGAAAAGAAGCACAAGCCCTTGTGACACCGTGTTCAAGTTGTCTGGAGGCAAGGAAATTCCTGTTTCCTTCGGAAAATCCATCTGACTGTTCGCCCCCTTGCTAACCCGGGTAAGTGGAGCTCCAATTCACCTTTCATAAGGGTGAATAGTGTATACATGCAGTAAATAGTTTTTGGCGCCAAAAACCTAGCATAGACTGGGCCCCGCCATTCTGCTTTAAAGTGAGTTCCATCTAAACGGAGATACAGCACGTGTTGTCCTGCTATTCAAAAGAGACACTATATCCTGGATTATAGTACCAGAAGTACGTCATAAGAGGAGTTATTTGGTTCACTGAGACTTGTGCAGCTAAGCACCAACTTCTGATAAAACAAAACCGGTTGCTGAAGTCCTCCCTGCAGGGTTGGGGTAGTGTGATGAAATGTGGATATTGGGGAGTGGGTAAGTTAAATAGTAAACTGTGATATTGTTAACCCTGGTGTGATACCGCAGGTGAACTTTCTCTACATACTTACATTGTTTTGTTAGCTCAGTATTAACAGGTAAATTGCAGCTGCTTTACATAGGTAGCCGCTAGTTAAGGGCATAGTTCACTAGTTCTGACATATTAGGTCACGGTGCGGCGTCACTCCGGGGTCTCGGCCCTTGGATGAGTGTCTTGTAATTATTGATTTCATCAGGCCCGTTAGCCTGGACTTCACCCAAAAAGGGTATAGAGTAAAATTTAGGTTTCTTACTTCGTGTCTGGTGTGTTTGTGCCTGTCTGTGGAACCGCTGTATCCTAAAAGTTCCTGCAAGAGCCCCGGTAGCCAGTCAGCTGCCGTGCCCTTCCCATTCTCCCCCCCCCCCCCCCCCTTACAACCTCTCCTCTGACTTTGACACAGTTGACCATTCCCTTTTGTTAGAAATTCTCTCATCCCTTGGCATTACAGACGTGGCACTTTCCTGGATCTTCTGATGCCTTACCAATTGCACTTTCAGTGTCTTCCTCTCCCACGTCACCTTATCGCCACGCCTTCTTTCTGTAGGTGTCCCCCAAGGCTTTGTCCATCTACTACCTCACAGAATCTCATTGTTTTCCATACCATTGCTTTGTTGATGACACTCAAGTATATCTCTATGGACTAGGCATTTCCTCTGTTGTCCAGAGTTCCAGAGTGTCTATCAGCCGTAGCCTCCTTTCTTTCCTCCCACTTTCTCAAACTCAACATGGAGAACACGGAGTTCATCATCCCCACCTCACATGGCCCTTCTACCTGACCCATCTATCTAAGTTAATGGAACCACGCTTACCCCAGTACAACGGGTCCATTGCTTTCGGAATAACCTGGAACTCTGACCTCTCCTTTAAGTCGTACATCCAAACCCTCACCCTTGTTCAGTGGTCTACTGTACCTCCTTTGATGCTGCGCTCTATTGGGTTAGTTACTAAGGCTGCAAAGCGTTGGCGGCCAAGACAGACCTGGACAAAGCCTCTTATAGAAGCAAAACGCATGTCGAGTGTTTGCACTCATTCTCTCCTCTCTGGTAGGGTAATGTAGCACACTATAATGCATTTTTTTTTTAGCTTAATGGTCTTTTTGCTGTTGTGTACTATGCCTTGACCTATCTGCTATATATCATATATTGAGTGCCTATATGATTGTTATCAACCACTTGCAATACATTGCCCATACCTGGTGTACCCTTTACCAGTATTGAACTTCATTTGTTCTCCCCCCTTATTAGGGTCAGTTCACACATGTATTTTGGAGTGTAATTTTACACGTGTAAAATAAGACTCCCATAGACTCCCATTGACTTCATGTAAAAAAAACACTCCAAAATACACATCAAAATACACGTCAAAATACAAAAATATATAAAATGTCATTGAAGTCAATGGGTGTCTTATTTGACACGTGTAAAATTACACTCCAAAATACACGCCATTTCACTCCATGTGAACTGGCCCTTATATTGTCTTGTTTACTGTGGTAATTTTCATGTGTTTTTACATATAATAAATTATGGATTTTTTTACTATAGTGGAATTATTTGTTTCTTTGTTATTTCCCATTTGGCAGTTCCACACTTTGATGCATGTTATTTATTACTTATATATTTATTGTTATTAGTAGGTCAATATAAGGAAGATGGATGGTTCCAAAGATTAATACTCCCATGGAAGGTTTAGCAATTGGTTTCAAACTGCAGGGTTTGATTGACGTGACAAAGGCCTTCTTAGTGAGACAATCCCTGAGGGGATGGAGACGGGTCCAAGCTATATCGGACCGGCACAGGCTAATGTTGTTTTCTCTTCTTTATTATAATTATCGTTTTCTTATTAATTCCATATTGCTGCACATTTAAAGGTTTATATACGATACACACAATATACAAAACAAATACGATACTAACAGTGCCCAGCTGGCACAGTGGGATAGCGGGACAAGCCGTAAGCTGTCTGGGGCGGCAGGATTGCAGTGTAAAATCAGGACTGTTCCATCGGATCCGGGACGGTTGGGAGCTATGGATCAGCTGTATGAAGAAACCGAAGAACTACAAGACAAGAGACGTGGTCTCTGCACATCACAATACATTGTAAGGCATTTGTGCTTGATGTCATAGTTTAGTCCTAGTCACTTAAATGGGACTGAGCTGCAAACTATCCATGTGTCCGATGAATGTGACTTCACAGTAGTGTAGCTATAATCTGGTGATCTGGGAGGGGGGTCCGGTGTGTCAGACCCCTGCTTACCTTCAATTGATTTTCTATCCAGAAGATTGGTTATCAATTAATAAAGCCCAGAATAACTCTTTGAGCACAATTTTTGGCCTATGTTGAGTACGACAATTAAAATACTGAATGGAATGTGGAATTTAGGATTTTATCACTTTAACCAACTGTGAATAAGAACTGCCATGGTGGGTTGGGGGTCTTTTGGTGACTGGCAAATTTGTTCCATCAGAGTTAAAAAGGTGTCGCCATATTAATTCCAGCACAGATGGCATTTTTCCTTTAGCCCAAACCACACCCAAGCAATACGTTCTGTAAGTTATATTACCCGATATGTGAATTAGGATCTCTACTATCAGGTGGCCAATCTTGGGCTCGGGTGGACATACAGCGACCACCCACCGGAGAGCAGAGAGCATAATTAGCACATTGGGCGCTGAATCTAACAGAAATGATTCCCTTTTTGTCTTGTATCTTGGTTTTCACATTCCCAATAGTGTCACTGTGCTTTACCACTACTGCGGACTCAGACGTAGAACCAAATGAAGAGTAGACTCTTTTTGGATGTTGAAGTATGAAAGGGTACAGTCATCTTTCAGCTCTGTACCATTATAGGTCAATATTTGCTGATCTGGTAGGATGCCCTCTTTGTCATTTATCTTGGCTTTCACTTCCTCAATAGTGTCATTAGGTTCTACTTCAAGTGGGATTTTTTCTTCCATCATTATGATAAAGATCTGCATGCCACCTCTCAGACGAAGCACAAGATGGAGGGTAGATTCTTTCTGGATATTGTAGTCACATAGTGTGCGACCATCTTCCAACTGCTTACCAGCAAAAATCAATCTCTGCTGATCTGGAGGGATGAAAAATTTGAGACGTTCAGGGAGTCTTGTCGCTTGTATTTTCGGATTAATCCACATATGACTCAGGCCCAAATGGTGGGAGTGGTTATATCTCTGCTACAGGGGGATCCACAAGCTTGGGCCCTTAAACTCCCTCCTGATGCTAATGAGTGGTCTGATGTGGAAAAAATTTTTTAAGTCCCTGGGCTCTATCTATGCTGAGCCAGACCACATTGCGCTGGCGGAATCTCAACTCCTCACCATGCGGCAGGGCAAACGCTCTGCAGAGGAGTATTGCTCTGAGTTCCGTAAGTGCAGTGTAACGGCAGGTTGGTGTGAGTCCGCTCTTAAGGCTCACTTTAAACAAGGTTTGTGTGACCGTGTGAAGGAGCTCTGGGTTGGTCACCCAGATCCCCCTACTCTTGAGCAGGCCATGACTTTGGCGGTCCGTATTGACCGTAAGATCCGAGAAAATTTAAAAGAGAGAGTAGGGCTTGTTGTCTCCAAGTTTTCTGTCTCTTCCTCTCTCTCCTCTGAAAAACCTACCTTTCCTCCCCTCACTTCTGGTGAGGAGCCCATGCAACTGGGAGCTATGGACGCCAAGACACGACGAGAGGATTGTCTCAGAAATAACCTGTGCCTGTACTGTGGTTCCTCTGGTCACGTCATCCGAGACTGCTCTATCAGACCCTTGTCACCTGCAAAAAAAACTTCAGTGCCTGAGTGGTAATCAGAAGAACCACTCAGGCAACCAGGTATTTGGGGGGAATAACTATAAGATGATGTTATCTGTGTCTTTGTCCTCTGGGGACAGATCTGTTTCTGGCAAGGCCCTAGTTGATTCTGGGTCTGCAGCAAACTTTATTAAATATTCAGTTGTTGCATCTTTGGGCATTGAGCATTTGCCACTTGATACACCTATGTCTGTTACTGGAGTGGACTTTGCCCCACTGGCCAGGGGTAAAGTCAGTTTTAAAAACCCCTTAATCTCTTTGCAAGCGGGTTCTACACATTCAGAGGTCATAAGCCTTTTTGTTATGGAGCATCTGTCTGCTGATGTTATTTTGGGGTTCCCCTGGTTGAACCTCCATAACCCTATTTTTGATTGGGGTAAAAAGGAGTTGGTAAAGTGGGGAGATCAGTGCTCATCCCACTGTATTGCATTGAATTCCTTAGATTGTGTCAGTGAGGAGAAGGTCACAACTACTAAAAGTTGGGAACGCCCCTCCGGTATTAAAACCTGGTGGTATCAGAAACGCCAGGTGAATAAAAAATGTTTGCCTGGTTCTCAAGCGTCTGTGATTCAAGCAGAACGAAAATACAAGGCAGGGAAAACTCAGAATCCCTCTAGAACTGGTTTGTCTGGTGAGAGTCCTGTGGCCCCTCATAAAAGGGGGGGGTACTGTAACATCTCTGCCTGTTCAGGTCTCTGCGCCACCCTCTGCTCGCATGCTGCGGAGCAGGAGGCGGGTGCAGTTTGATAATTTGCTTGAAGTTTTTAGTTGCACTGTGTGAACACGGCTCTAGTTCTGTAATTGGATTTGCACCACACCTGTCTTCTGCCCTTGTTGCCTCTGTCCATTCAGTGGTTTGATTTTGTCTTGCCTGTGATTGACAGCTTTCCTATCTGTCAGGTTCAGGGCAGGTTCAGGGCGGGTTCTTGCTCCCCTATTTAGTCTTGGCTCACATTCACACTGGTGCCGGTTATTGCCTCTTGCTTCTGGTATCTCTTGCTGTGTATTTACTTGTATTCTCATCCTTGACCTCTGGCTTCCCTACTGACTATTCTTTTGGAATCTGATTTGGCACTGCATTGCTTGACTGTTACCGAACCCTGGCTAGCTGACCTCCCTTTGTTGTTGTTCGTCTTGTCTGCGTTTTGTGTATCACTTATACAGGGAGGGACTGTCTTCGTGGTTGCCGCCTATTACGTAGGATAGGGCCTGGCAATAGGAAGGGTCAGTTGGGGGCTTCAGCTTAGGGCTCACTGTCCCTTGTGCCCCTTCCTCCAGGGTTCTCCAGCAGCTTCTGGGGAATTATCATCTGGCTATTCCCTAACAGGTACACTGGTAAGTTAGTAGCGTCATAACCATGTAATTACCTAGTAAAACCTTGGCAGGAAAATACAAAAACATAAAAAGTGAGAAGGTCACCAAGAAGAAGGAATAAGATGATTCCATCCACTTTCCTCTGTTTTTAGAATCAGTTTTGAATGCTTTTTTCCAATACATTTTTAATAATATTCAAAATGAAAAAACAAACAAACAAAAAACATCGTGTGAGCCTTTGAGGAGTTGCTCTACAGATATGATGTCCCAAAAATCTCATAAAATGAAGTGAGTTTACAGATTCTACCTTGGAGATTTGCTCTAGAGACAGCATGTCCCATGTATCTCATACAACCATACATAGTGTAGTAAGTGTAACATACCTTCTTGCTCTCCAAGGGTGACAGCCGAAGTTTGGTTCTGTCGAAGTCTAAGTGGTGAGAGAGTCCAAGTGATCTCAAACTAACCACAAGCTAATATATATACAGAGTCATGAGTGACGACAGAGAGTAAACCGACCAGTTCTCCTGGTCCAAAATATCGCTTATCATTGCTCAATGAGTAATTCTTCATCTTTGTAAGTCTTTAATAGGTTGCCAAAAAGGGCATCGCTTTATAATTAAACCTTCCATATATCAACTGCTAAAATGAAGCAAGACAGGAATAATAATAATAATAATAATAGTAATAATAATAGTAATAATACATTTTATTTATATAGCGCCAACATATTCCGCAGCACTGTACAATTTTTAGGGTTCAGATACATAACAAAGAACTTCATTTCACACAATGGGACTGAGGGCCCTGCTCAAGAGAGCTTACAATCTATGAGGTAGAGGGGGGTGACACAAGAGGTAGCAGGGGCGGCATTGCTTATACAGTATTCAGACAATTCTGTAATAGAGGTGACTGTCATTACACAAATAATACTGTATGAACCGTCACTAGTGGTGACTTTTAACATGTGGATGGAGCTTGAACAGATAAGTTAGGCTGAAAAGGCACCATATCAAGTGGGGTAGTGTGGGAGCGGGGACAGAGGAGGGTTAAAATTTAGGGATTCTAATTGTAGTACAGAAGGGTTGACATTAGGAATTGTGATAGGCCTGTCTGAAGAGATGTGTCTTTAGTTTGCGCTTAAAGCTGTAGAAATTGGGAGTTAATCTGATTGTCCGGGGTAGAGCATTCCAGAGAAGTGGTGCAACTCAGGAGAAGTCTTGTATACGAGCGTGGGAGGTTCTGATGATAGAGGAGGTAAGTGTTAGGTCATTGAGTGAGCGGAGAACACGGGTTGGGCGGTAGATAGAGATGAGGGAGGAAATGGAGGGAGGTGCAGCATTATGGAGAGCCTTGTGGATGAGGGTGATAACTTTATATTTTATTCTATAATGAATAGGCAGCCAATGTAGTGACTGGCACAGACCGGAGGCATCGCTGTAGCGTCTAGCCTGATACATGAGCCTGGCCGCTGCATTCAGAATAGATTGTAGAGGGGAGAGTTTAGTAAGGGGAAGACCGATTAGTAAGGAGTTACAGTAGTCAAGGCGAGAATGAATCAGAGAGACAATAAGTGTCTTTAGTGTATCTCTGGTAAGGAAAGGGCGTATTCTGGAGATGTTTTTGAGGTGGAGGTGACATGAACGTGCGAGTGATTCAATATGAGGGGTGAAGGAAAGGTCTGCGTCAAACATGACCCCGAGGCAGCGGGCATACTGCCTAGGAGTTATAGTAAGGCCTGAGACTGCAATGGATATATCAGGGACAGATCTATTAGTTGGTGGAAACAGTAGTAGTTCAGTCTTAGAGAGATTTAGTTTCAGATAGAGCGAGGACATGATATTAGAGAAAGCAGAGAGACAGGAATGACTAGCTCATAACAAGCTGCTAAAGTCGACCATGTTTCTTGCAACTACCTACAAACAATATGGGACAAGTAGAAATTTTCATTTTAGGTAGAGAATATATATGAAGAGAAAGATATGTGGTGTGACACGGTGAAAGGAACATTCCAGGCAAGGATGATTCACAGAATAACACAGATATTCTCCCTTTCATTTTCCATGAATATCAGTCTTGCATTGCCCCTGAGTGCCGGCTCATGTGACAGTGTCTTTGTTTTGCCTGGATGCTACTGAAAGTGTTCCCTCAGGTCTGTAGGAAGTATAGAAATCTGTAAAGGTGCCCAAACATATTACATAACTGTCAACCAAACGTTCATGCAGTCAACGGCTATCTCCCCCAATTCCCTGATACAAATTCACGATTGTTTCGGCCACATGTCCATTTGTTATTAATCTAAAGAGGGGATAAAGCTACAACCAGCCAGACATCTCTGGAGGGGACTTATCTCATGTCAGAACAAAAGGATCAGACATTGAAATTCAACATGGTCAATCCTCTTTGATCAACTGTTGAGGAGAATCGAGAAGACCCCTTATACATTAGATGCTCAGCTGATACCAACAATCTGATCAGTGAGAGGAGGCTGTAGGCAGTACCTGGACCGATCAGCTGTATGGGGCTGCTTCCAGTGCCTGTACTATACACTGCATGGGGTCAGAAGCAGATAGCTCTGATCCCTGTCTAGTGGCCGCGCGATGGTACTGCAGTTCAACTCCTGTTCAAGTTAAAGGGGCTCTATCAGCAAAATTATGCTGTACGAGCCCCACATATGTTTGAATAGCCTTTAAAAAGGCTATCCAGGCACCGCTAATGTTATTTTAACACCCCCCCCCCCCTCACGGTTTTAAAATCAAACATATATGTAAATTATACTTATCGTGCACGCTGGGCGGTGATGCACAGTCCGACGTCATCTTTTGGCATGCCTTCCTCTTCTTTCTTCTTCTTTCGGCAACGCCCTCCTTGCATCCTTGAGGCAAGCGATACTGCTCACGCGCCAGATTTGAACCAATCCCGCTGGAAGAAGGGGACGAAGAGCCAGGACTGGAGGGCGTCACCAAAAGAAGAAGAAAGAAGAGGACGGTTTGCCAGAAGATTACATCGGACCGTGTATCACCGCCCTGCGTGCACGATAAGTATAATTTACATCTATGTTTTTATGGTTTTATTTTAAAATGGGGGGGGGGGATAACATTTGCGGTGCCTGAATAGCCTTTTTAAGGGATATTCATGCATATGTGGGGCTCATACAGCATAATTTTGCTGATGGAGCCCCTTTAATAGGAGCTGAGCTGCAATACCGACACCTGGCCACTATACGGGGCATAAAGCCAACTCCATGTTGTGTATAGTACAGGTCTTAAAAGCACCCCTATACAAATAATCAGGGCAAGAGCCGGCTGTTGGACCCCCACTGATCAGATATTTTTGACTTTTGCTAAAGATAGTGTTATGAGGAGGACCGAAGCCTCTGCAGAGCTGTGCGGAAGCTGCCGGCCCTCTCCCGGCTGCGCTCCCAAGTCCCCGTTTATGGATCTCAGGAGGCAGGCCAGAACCTCCGCAGCATTGTGCATTATCCAGTTGCCAGTCTCCTCCTGATCCAGACGGAGGACTTCTGGTTTTGGCCTAGCGGAGGGCCGGAGCCTATTTAAGGAGGGCTCTGTCTCCAGACCACCGCTGGCTATTCAGTTGAACTTCATATCCTAGTAGTAAGCATTCCCTGTCCTGATTGCCTGTGTTTTTGACCCTTTTGCCTTGACCTTTGACCTTGCCTCTGCCTCCTGATTCTGTACTCTCCCTGTTCCTGTTAATGACTTCAGCTTGCCTCTAGATCACTGCTCCCTGAACTCTGCTTTGTACTTCGCTACCATTCCTGCTACTGACTCGACCTGCCTGACGTTCCATTTGGATTTCCCTCTGTACTGCGTTGCTCTCTTGCTGATGACCCGGACCGTACGACTAAGATTTACTCTCTGCCGCCACCTCCTGACCACCGGCCTCAGCCTTCTGCAATCTGAAACATCTGCTGATAAGAGATCTCAGTGTCTGGTTTACTGTGATTTATGGTGCGCTGAGTGTTTGGCGTTTCCAGACCCGTACCGCTCTGCCCAGCAGTGCAGCCAAGTCCATCCCCACCATCTGGGGCTCTGAAGAACATCATTGTGGGGTTGGAGTTGGTCTGGCCCGAAGGCCTGTGAATGCTGTGTTGGCGCTGTGTTAACCATTTTAATCGGTGTATCTAGTACTGATTCTCACTTTGGCTCTGAACTGCATCTGCTGTCCTAACAGATAGCCATAAGAACATACATTCTGGACAACCCCTTTAAACACTATTAGTGCAACATTTAGCATATTACAAAGTGAGTAGTAAAGGTATCTACTGTATACGGATAAAATGACTTAATGGCTAATCCATAAAAACCAATAAGTTATCTAAACTACATTACAACATTAGATGGGTGACTACCACCAGCATCTAGAATGAAAGGGCATTCTCCACACCTTTGTCTTGATACCATCATCTCTGCTAGGCTGATATCATTCCACTGATAAAGATGAGGCTGTAAAGTTCATATACCTTGTAGGACCCTCAGGATTACCAAGAGATATGGAAATCTCTGAAACAGTTCAAGCATGACCAATGTAAGCTGAAGACATAACTCTATGGGAGACTAGTCATTGGTTTCTAAGGCCCACAATGTCATCCTATAAGATCAAAATAATGCGCTTAAAGACAAATAAAAGCAGATAAGCCACGCCCTTACACTATTGTTAGATATAGCTACTGAAACTATAGAGTGGACAGGAGCTTCTTCAGGATCCTGTACAGTACACATTGTATCAAAATAATAAAATGGAGCCGCCCTCAAATGGTATCCCAAGGAGCAGCTTGGCCTGGGTAATGCTGCTGCAGAACATGTAGTACTGTGCTATGCCTGCACTTCAGTAATACAGGTGTTCTACTAGTGATACAGATTGGATACATATCCAGGGGCATAATGCGGCCAATTCATCAGGAGGGGATATTTTTATGCAATTTTCTGACTTGGCTTATTTTTTGCTAGTGGTTTTTTGTGACACTAAACGTCTCATGCTGGCTCATAAATTCACAATTCAGGTCAAAATTCTCTAGATGGATTTATTTTTTGGTCCATTTTCTAAACATTTGGACAAGCCAGCTTCATTTTGGAAGAAGGTCCTGCGGACTGATGAAACAAAGATTGAGTTGTTTGGTCATACAAAAAGGCGTTATGCATGGCGTCCAAAAAAAACAGCATTCCAAGAAAAACACTTGCTACCCACTGTACAATTTGGTGGAGGTTCCATCATGCGTTGGGGCTGTGTGGCCAATGCCGGCACCGGGAATCTTGTTAAGGTTGAGGGTCGCATGGATTCCACTCAGTATCAGCAGATTCTTGAGAATAATGTTCAAGAATCAGTGACGAAGTTGAAGTTACGCCGGGGATGGATATTTCAGCAAGACTATGATCCAAAACACCGCTCCAAATCGACTCAGGCATTCATGCAGAGGAACAATTACAATGTTCTGGAATGGCCATCCCAGTCCCCAGACCTGAATATCATTGAACATCTGTGGGATGATTTGAAGCGGGCTGTCCATGCTCGGCGACCATCAAACTGAACTGAACTTGAATTGTTTTGTAAAGAGGAATGGTCCAAAATCCCTTCATCCAGGATCCAGGAACTGATTAAAAGCTCCAGGAAGTGACTAGAGGCAAAAGGAGGATCTACTAAATATTAATGTCACTTTTCTGTTGAGGTGCCCATACTTTTGCAGCGGTCAAATTTTGGTTTAATGCATATTGCACATTTTCTGTTAGTACAATAAACCTCATTTCAATCCTGAAATATTACTGTGTCCATCAGATATTAGATATATCAAACCGAAATGGCTGCTGCAAACACCAAAATATTTAGAACTAAAAATGATTAAGATTAATAGGGGTGTCCAAACTTTTTCATAGGACTGTATCTATCTATCTATCTATCTATCTATCTATCTATCTATCTATCTATCTATCTATCTATCTCCTATCTATCTATCTATCTATCTATCTCTTATCTATATTTCTATCTCCTATCTATCTATCTATCTATCTATCTATCTATCTATCTATCTCCTATCTATCTATCTATCTATCTATCTATCTATCTATCTATATTTCTATCTTCTATCTATCTATCTATCTATCTATCTATCTATCTATCTGTGTTTGTTTCCATACATGTCTACCATTATACATACTATTTTATAATGTGATGTTTAGGCCTGATTCACATCTGCGTTCAGGTTTCCGTTCGTGGAGTCTGCTTGGGGACCCCCCCAAACGAAAACCTATACGCATTGAAAAGTGGTAACCTTCAGGAAACCCGCGGGCCCCATAGAATATAATGGGGTCTGTGTGGTTTCCGCACAAAAAATGAGGAGAGAAAAGTGTTGCTTGCAGGACTTTTCTCTCCACATTTTTCATGCAGAGAGGGGAACGGAATGGCCCAAATGCAGATGTGACCCGGGCCTTTGTATATTGAGATGTTAAAGGGGTTAGCCAGGAATTACAGTTTTCTGCAAGAAGGTTGGAGAGAGATGCAAAATAAGAAAAAGAAAACCCATACTCACCTGTTCCCGATGTCTCCCGCGGCTGTCCAGTCCAGCGACGGGGGCTTTGTCTGGCAGAAGTCCTTGCCACACGTGACTGCTGACGCCGATCAGCAGCCAAAGGAAAGGACACGTGACATCACAGGTGACTTATGTGAGACATCCCAGTTCCTTTCATTAGGCTGCTGTGGCCCCTGATTGGCCTCATTGGTTACGCTGGTTTCACACTAGCGCCCGGACTCCGTTCTGAGCTTTCCGTCTTCTGCATACAGAAGGCGGAAAACTGTCAGACCGAGTCTGGCCGTGAGCGCCGGTGAGCGTTTTATGTTCTCCGCCGCAGAACCGTTTTTTTTTTTTAAACCGGACACAAAGTACTGCATGTCCGACTCTGTGTCCAGTTTTAAAAAAACGGTTTCGAGGCGTAGAGCATAAAACGCTGACCGGCACTCACAGCCGGACATCTTTCAAACCCATTCAGAGCTAAAAAATTGTCGCCATATTAATTCCAGCACAGATGTCATTTTTCCTTGAGCCCAAACCACACCCAAGCAATATGTTCTGTAAGTTATATTGCCCGATATGTGAATTAGGCTCTCTACTATCAGGTGGCCAATCTTGGGCTCGAGTGGACATACAGGGACCACCCACCGGAGAGCACAGAGCATAATTAGCATATTGGGCGCTGAATATAACAGAAATGTTTGCTCATGAAGACTGGGGGCTAGAGAAAAAATTCTTACAGTGATGGAATCTGAGAAGCAGCGCCTATTGAAGGATCTAAAACATTATTGGTGAAGATGGTGAAAGGTCGTTTTTAAGGACAAAAGTAATAATGGAATATATTTTAAGACATTTGAATGTTAATAAACCATTACTACCGTATATACTCGAGTATAAGCCGAATTTTTCAGCCCATTTTTTGTGCTGAAAAAGCCTCCCTCGGCTTATACTCGAGTCAGCCAAAAAAAAAAAAATTATTTTTTTTTTTTAGGAGGGTGGTAATAGGAGCACTGCACCCTGGTCTATGACCAGCCACAATATCAATGTATAGAATCTCACATAAAATAGTGCAACAAAAAAAAAAAGATTTACAAAAAATAAAAGTTCTTAATCCCTCCTTTCCCTAGAATACATACAAAAAAAGAAAATGACTGTAAAACACACACACACACACACACACACACACACACACACACACACACACACACACACACACACACACACATCAGGTATCCCTGTGTCTGACAGTGCCCAGTCTACTGAATATAGGGGATCTGCAGTGCTCCTATTCTGTCAGGAAGGGGGTAATAGGAGCACTGCACCCTATATTCAGCCAGGCTAAATTCCAAGTGGGGGAAGAAAAAACTCAGTCCTCAAGCTCAGGGAAGGAGCAGACAGACAACCAAAACACCCCCTCCCCTTTCCCAGCAACTACTGCACCCAAAAACTCCAACCATTTAAATTTTTTTAATTTTCCAGTAGCTGCTGCATTTCCCCCCCTAGGCTTATACTTGAGTCAATAAGTTTTCCCAGCTTTTTGTGGTAAAATTAGGGGGGTCGGCTTATATTCGGGTCGGCTTATACTCGAGTATATACGGTAGTCTTGTTGTCACACGTCAGCCATAAATCTTTAGAAAAAAATTAGTTATTACAGGGATAGCATCATGAAAGCAAACCCTTTCTAAAAGGAAGCTAACCCACAGGGCAGCGTTGTCATTTGCCCCTGAAATCAAAGCAAAACTATGTCTGGGGAAAATGTTTAGGTCATACCCCTGCCCACCCATTTGTACATCAGAAAATCCCTCTTTACTGGCCTACACACAGTGTAATGTCCCCTCAACTGGCCCTTACACAGTATATTGTCCCCTTTTATGACCCCAACTCAATACACTGTCCCCATTTAAGCCACACACACACACACACAAAGTACCCCAAGGTATCCCCACAATACACTGTTCCCTTTTATGGTCTCCACACAACATTGTTGCCTTGGAATTTTATTGGAAGTTTGATCTCTTGCTAGGTGATTTCATGGAAAAAGATAACATCAAAACTGGGAATATTTCCCCATAAAAGATAATATTTAAAAGTAATCAATAAAACCCCAAGATAATGCCGAAATTTTTGACATATATCATCATAAAATGCATTCATTGTAAGGAATGAGAAATAACTGGAATTAAGCTTGTTGTTTTGTTATACACTTTTATTCAAAAAGTTAAGATGCTGTCTGGTAACTTCCGAAAAACCCTTTATGAAACCAACATAATGATGAAGAACATTACAGAAGATCAAGTAAGGCACCTAAATGAGCGTATTCATAGTCTATATGTGTACTTTCATCCTTCACCTTTACCAACCACCACTAAGGCAAAACATTAACGAAAGAATGAATCTGTTCTATCACCCTAAGGCTTATTATTATCTGCTCTGAAGTTATTTAGTACTGGCATTACTTGATTGGTTTGGATACCATAATCTCTGTTATAGGCGTAGTATGGTCCTACCACAAGTTCAAAGATTTTGCCTGTTTGGTTTTTGATAATGACGCGGAAATCACCTCTCAGGTGAAGAATCAGATGAAGAGTAGACTCTTTTTGGATGTTGAAGCCTGAAATGGTATGGCCATCTTTGAGTGTCATACCATCTAAGGTCAATATTTGCTGATCTGGTGGGATGTCTATTTCTTTGTCATGTATCTTGGGTTTCACTTTCTCAATAGTGTCCGTAGTTTCTATTTCAAGTGGGATGGTTTTGTCTGTATCGATTTTGATAAAGAACTACATACCACCTCTCAGACGAAGAACCAAATGAAGAGTAGATTCTTTCTGTATGTTGTAGTCACATAGTGTGCGACCATCTTCCAACTGCTTACCAGCAAAGATCAATCTTTGTTGGTCTGGTGGGATGCCCTCTTTGTCTTGGATTTTGGCTTTCACATTCTCAATAGTGTCACTGGACTCAACCTCTAGAGTGATGGTTTTGCCTGTTAAGGTTTTAACAAAGATCTGCATGCCACCTCTCAGACGTAGCACAAGATGAAGGGTAGATTCTTTTTGAATGTTGTAGTCACATAGTGTGCGACCATCTTCCAACTGCTTTCCAGCAAAGATCAATCTCTGCTGGTCTGGTGGGATACCCTCTTTGTCTTGGATCTTTGCCTTCACATTCTCAATAGTGTCACTGGATTCAACCTCAAGGGTTATGGTCTTTCCAGTTAGAGTTTTCACAAAGATCTGCATACCACCTCTCAGACGTAGCACAAGATGGAGGGTAGATTCTTTTTGGATATTGTAGTCACATAGTGTACGTCCATCTTCCAACTGCTTTCCAGCAAAGATCAATCTCTGCTGGTCTGGTGGGATGCCCTCTTTGTCTTGGATCTTGGCCTTAACATTGTCAATAGTGTCACTGGGCTCAACCTCAAGGGTGATGGTTTTGCCTGTTAAGGTTTTAACAAAGATCTGCATTCCACCTCTCAGACGTAGCACAAGATGGAGGGTAGATTCTTTTTGGATATTGTAGTCACATAGTGTACGTCCATCTTCCAACTGCTTTCCAGCAAAGATCAATCTCTGCTGGTCTGGTGGGATGCCCTCTTTGTCTTGGATCTTGGCCTTCACATTCTCAATAGTATCACTGGACTCAACCTCAAGGGTTATGGTCTTTCCAGTTAGAGTTTTCACAAAGATCTGCATGCCACCTCTCAGACGTAGCACAAGATGAAGGGTAGATTCTTTTTGAATGTTGTAGTCACATAGTGTGCGACCATCTTCCAACTGCTTTCCAGCAAAGATCAATCTCTGCTGATCTGGTGGGATACCCTCTTTGTCTTGGATCTTTGCCTTCACATTCTCAATAGTGTCCGTGGGTTCAACCTCAAGAGTGATGGTTTTGCCTGTTAAGGTTTTAACAAAGATCTGCATGCCACCTCTCAAACGAAGCACAAGATGGAGGGTAGATTCCTTTTGGATATTGTAGTCACATAGTGTGCGTCCATCTTCCAGTTGTTTACCAGCAAAGATCAATCTCTGCTGATCTGGAGGGATGCCCTCTTTGTCTTGGATCTTGGCTTTCACATTCTCGATAGTGTCATTGGGCTCAACCTCAAGAGTGATGGTCTTCCCAGTCAGGGTTTTCACAAAGATCTGCATTCTTATCTAGAACAGAAGATGAATAATGATGGATTACATTCACATCTAATTTTCTGACCGAATAAAGTTAAATATGGTGCATTATACGCGGTGTGCTGAATTGATACAATAGATTAAGCACGTTTTTTCTAGTATATTGATAGAATGTAATTAAAAGCAATACATCAACCACACAGATTTTACATTGTGTATATAGTTTAAAAATTTTAGACCTTTGTTTAAGGAGAAAAAAAAATATGTGTTCCTACAAAATATCAACTTAGTGCCTTTGTTGCAGGATAAATTAGTATTTTGGTGAGAAAATATAAATCAGCAAATTTGTTCCTGAAAACAGACGGAAACTGATGACAATCTACTTATGTAGAATCAATGTTGAACAAAAACTGATCGGTTTCTCTAGGACAAAAAAGTAGGAAATATCCTACAAATAAACTATATTTTAATGGATGTCCATCAGTTTCTAGCCATCTACAAAATAGGCCAATGTATCTAGTATTATTTCAAGCATATGTAGGTTAAACAATAAGGTACACTGGTAAGTTAGTAGCGTCATTACCACGTAATTACCTAGTAGAACCTGGGCAGGAAAATACAAAAACTTAAAAAGAAGAGGAATACGATGATTTCATCCACTTTCCTCTGTTTTTAGAATCAGTTTTGAATGCTTTTTTCCAATACATTTTTAATAATATTCAAAATGAAAAAAACAAACAAACAAAAAACATCGTGTGAGCCTTTGAGGAGTTGCTCTACAGACATGATGTCCCAAAAATCTCATAAGATAAAGTGAGTTTACAGATTCTACCTTGGAGATTTGCTCTAGAGACAGGATGTCCTATCTATCTCATACAACCATACATAGTGTAGTAAGTGTAACATACCTTCTTGCTCTCCAAGGGTGACAGCCGAAGTTTGGTTCTGTCGAAGTCTAAGTGGTGAGAGAGTCCAAGTGATCTCAAGCTAACCACAAGCTAATATATATACAGAGTCATGAGTGACGACAGAGAGTAAACCGACCAGTTCTCCTGGTCCAAAATATCGCTTGTCATTGCGCAATGAGTAATTCTTCATCTCTGTAAGTCTTTAATAGGTTGCCAAAAAGGTCACCGCCTTATAATTAAACCTTCCATATATCCATGTGTCATCAGGAAAAACTGCTAAAATGAAGCAAGACAGGAATGACTAGCTCATACCAAGCTGCTAAAGTCGGCCATGTTTCTTGCAATTACCTACAAACAATATGGGACACGTAGAAATTTTCATTTTAGGTAGAGAATATATATGAAGAGAAAGATATGTGGTGTGACACGGTGAAAGGAACATTCCAGGCAAGGATGATTCACAGAATAACACAGATATTCTCCCTTTTATTTTCCATGAATATCAGTCTTGCATTGCCCCTGAGTGCCGGCTCATGTGACAGCGTCTTTGTTTTGCCTGGATGCTACTGAAAGTGTTCCCTCAGGTCTGTAGGAAGTATAGAAATCTGTAAAGGTGCCCAAACATATTACATAACTGTCAACCAAACGTTCATGCAGTCAACGGCTATCTCCCCCAATACCCTGATACAAATTCACGATTGTTTCGGCCACATGTCCATTTGTTATTAATGTAAAGAGGGGACTTATCTCATGCCAGAACAAAAGGATCAGACATTGAAATTCAACATGGTCAATTCTCTTTGCCAACATCAACTGTTGAGGAGAATCGAGAAGATCCCTTATACATTAGATGCTCAGCTGATACCAACAATCTGATCGGTGAGAGGAGGCTGTAGGCAGTACCTGGACCGATCAGCTGTATGGGGCTGCTTCCAGTGCCTGTACTATACACTGCATGGGGTCAGAAGCAGATAGCTCTGATCCCTGCCTAGTGGCCGCGCGATGGTACTGCAGTTCAACTCCTGTTCAAGTTAAAGGGGCTCTATCAGCAAAATTATGCTGTACGAGCCCCACATATGTGTGAATAGCCTTTAAAAAGGCTATCCAGGCATCGCTAATGTTATTTTAACATCCCTCCTCCCGGTTTTAAAATCAAACCATAAAAACATATATGTAAATTATACTTATCATGCATGGTGGGCGGTGATGCACGGTCTGACGTCATCTTCTGGCATGCCTTCCTCTTCTTCTTTCGGCAACGCCCTCCTTGCGTCCTTGAGGCAAGCGATACTGCCCACGCGCCAGATTTGAACCAATCCCGCCGGAAGAAGAGGACGAAGAGCCAGGACTGGAGGGCGTCACCAAAAGAAGAAGAAAGAAGAGGACGGTTTGCCAGAAGATGACGTCGGACCGTGTATCACCGCCCTGCGTGCACGATAAGTATAATTTACATATATGTTTTTATGGTTTCATTTTAAAATGGGGGGGGTGGGGGGGAATAACATTTGCAGTGCCTGAATAGCCTATTAAAAGGATATTCATGCATATATGGGGCTCATACAGCATAATTTTGCTGGTAGAGCCCCTTTAATAGGAGCTGAGCTGCAATACTGACACCTGGCCACTATACAGGGCATAAAGCCAACTGCTTCCAGCTCCATGTTGTGTATAGTACAGGTCTTAAAAGCACCCCTATACAAATAATCAGGGCAAGAGCCGGCTGTTGGACCCCCACTGATCAGATATTTTTGACTTTTGCTAAAGATAGTGTTATGAGGAGGACCGAAGCCTCTGCAGAGCTGTGCGGAAGCTGCCGGCCCTCTCCCTGCTGCGCTCCCAAGTCCCCGTTTCTGGATCTCAGGAGGCAGGCCAGAACCTCCGCAGCATAGTGCATTGTCCAGTTGCCAGTCTCCTCCTGATCCAGACGGAGGACTTCTGGTTTTGGCCTAGCGGCGGGCCGGAGCCTATTTAAGGAGGGCTCTGTCTCCAGACCACCGCTGGCTATTCAGTTGAACTTCATATCCTAGTAGTAAGCATTCCCTGTTCTGATTGCCTGTGTTTTTGACCCTTTTGCCTTGACCTTTGACCTTGCCTCTGCCTCCTGATTCTGTACTCTCCCTGTTCCTGTTAATGACTTCAGCTTGCCTCTAGATCACTGCTCCCTGAACTCTGCTTTGTACTTCGCTACCATTCCTGCTACTGACTCGACCTGCCTGACATTCCATTTAGATTTCCCTCTGTACTGCGTTGCTCTCTTGCTGATGACCCGGACCGTACGACTAAGATTTACTCTCTGCCGCCACCTCCTGACCACCGGCCTCAGCCTTCTGCAATCTGAAACATCTGCTGATAAGAGATCTCAGTGTCTGGTTTACTGTGATTTATGGTGCGCTGAGTGTTTGGTGTTTCCAGACCCGTACCGCTCTGTCCAGCAGTGCAGCCAAGTCCATCCCCACCATCTGGGGCTCTGAAGAACATCATTGTGGGGTCGGAGTTGGTCCGGCCCGAAGGCCTGTGAATGCTGTGTTGGCGCTGTGTTAACCATTTTAATCGGTGTATCTAGTACTGATTCTCACTTTGGCTCTGAACTGCATCTGCTGTCCTAACAGATAGCCATAAGAACATACATTCTGGACAACCCCTTTAAACACTATTAGTGCAACATTTAACATATTACAAAGTGAGTAGTAAAGGTATCTACTGAAACAGTTCAAGCATGACCAATGTAAACTGAAGACATAATTCTATAGGAGACTAGTCATTGGTTGTTTTTTTTTTTGTTTTTTTTTTAATGTAGATTGTGAGCCCCACATAGAGCTCACAATGTACATTTTTCCCTATCAGTATGTCTTTTTTTTGGAATATGAGATGGAAATCCATGCAAACACGGGGAGAACATACAAACTCCTTGCAGATGGTTTTTTGCCCTTAGTGGGATTTGAACACCAGGACTCCAGCGCTGCAAGGCTGCAGTGCTAACCACTGAGCCACCGTGTGGCCCCTAGTCATTGGTTTCTAAGGCCCACAATGTCATCCTATAAGATAAAAATAATGATCTTAAAGACAAATAAAAGCAGATAAGCCACGCCCTTACACTATTGTTAGATATAGCTACTGAAACTATAGAGTGGACAGGAGCTTCTTCAGGATCCTGTACAGTACACATTGTATCAGAATAATAAAATGGAGCCGCCCTCACATGGTGTCCCAAGGAGCAGCTTGGCCTGGGTAATGCTGCTGCAGAACATGTAGTACTGTGCTATGCCTGCACTTCAGTAATACAGGTGTTCTACTAGTGATACAGATTGGATACATATCCAGGGGCATAATGCCGCCAACTCATCAGGAGGGGATATTTTTATGCAATTTTCTGACTTGGCTTATTTTTTGCTAGTGGTTTTTTGTGACACTAAATGTCTCATACTGGCTCATAAATTCACAATTCAGGTCAAAATTCTCTAGATGGATTTTTTTTTTGGTCCATTTTCTAAGCCAAGTTACAAGAGGAGTGTGCTTGCGCAAAACTTAAACTTATACACAATGTAAACCATACTCATATGCCAGACAGTTTTCATAAAAGACACAATAGGCATGTATCTGTTGTCAGGGTCTGGGGTTGCTAGGTGGGGTGGCATAGACACCAAAGTCCAGATTCTTTTACACCAAAACAAAGGTAGAGTTTAAATAGAAAAAATATATACGTAATCAGCTCACCAGTCCATATATAGTTGAAATCTCCTGGGAGACCAGATATCGGAAAGGACTTTTCCCGAAGAAGTACTCCACAAAAATTAGTCAAAATCGGCTCCAACCAGGAAGACAATCCATACACGATCCGAGGTATATTTCTTATTTTAAAAGGTATAAATTTTATTTGTTATCCATTAAAAAAGGTTGTGAACAATCTCGTTAGCTACGCGTTTCGGCGCCATTGCGCCTTCCTCACGGCATACAACTAAATGACAACAACCCACATTTAAAAGAAGTGCAGACAGTTCACTCCTCCCACTTTTTTAACCCCTGAACAATATAAACATATAAACACATTCCATATAAACATTCCATATAAACATTGCCTATACCTCTGATTTAACAAATACAACATGAATCATATGACATGACATTCATCAAACAACATTAAACAAGTAAAGAAAAAGGAAAGAGAAAATATCATCTTACCCTATTTATCCACCCAAAGACCAGGCCCGACTCATCAAGTTCACACGGAAGTATGATCCCCCACATCGGAAGCAAAGAGTCACTCCCACACACCATGGAAACTACAATTCCCATGGGGCTAAGCTTTCTACGCTACATACATCCGGGGTAAATCCCATTACATACCTCACAATTTCCTTTCCTTACTATGTAGCCACTAGTTCATATTAATAAATGAACGACAGGTCAGAGCGTATATTTAAGCCTCCTGGACTACGCGTACCTAGACGCATAATCCAGAAGGCTTCTCTCAGGAGGAGCTTCTTCCTCCAATCTCCTCCCCTAGCCGGTTCTTTCACATATTCAATGGCATAGAATTTTAGACCTGTTGTATCACCTTTATGTAATTGTGCAAAATGCTTAGAAGCCCCCGAAGTATTCTCAGAGAATTTACCACTATCCGTGATGTGCTCAGAAATTCTATTCTTCACTGGTCTAATCAAGCACCCCACATACAGTTTGTTGCAAATTTCGCATTCAACTATATACACCGTATGGTTGCTGTTGCAGTTCATGAATGATTTAATTGGAAAAGTTTCAGTACCGTTAACACCACTAAACGTCCCGAGTGGACGTTGAGGCGGGCAGTGGATACTGCAGCTTCTAAGACACAAATAGCATTATTGGAGGACAAAATTAAGGTTAGGGATGGAGATAGCAGAGAGGGCTTGACCTTCTCTACCCCATATAGCCGACAGTACAAAGAAATTGTGAAGATCTTTAAAAAGAATATAACTATATTGAATCAGGATGCCACTACTAGAGAATTGTTACAGGGTGGCGTTAATTTTGTTGCTAGACGGGGTCAAACCCTGGGTGATATATTATCACCTAGTATGTTCAGAGAGAAACCCAGGGATAAAAGCAAGACCTGGTTGGAGCTGAAAGGGTTCTATAGATGTGGTATGAGCCGCTGCACAATGTGCAAGTTTGTAAAGAAATGTAGGACGTTTAGTGGTGTTAACGGTACTGAAACTTTTCCAATTAAATCATTCATGAACTGCAACAGCAACCATACGGTGTATATAGTTGAATGCGAAATTTGCAACAAACTGTATGTGGGGTGCTTGATTAGACCAGTGAAGAATAGAATTTCTGAGCACATCACGGATAGTGGTAAATTCTCTGAGAATACTTCGGGGGCTTCTAAGCATTTTGCACAATTACATAAAGGTGATACAACAGGTCTAAAATTCTATGCCATTGAATATGTGAAAGAACCGGCTAGGGGAGGAGATTGGAGGAAGAAGCTCCTCCTGAGAGAAGCCTTCTGGATTATGCGTCTAGGTACGCGTAGTCCAGGAGGCTTAAATATACGCTCTGACCTGTCGTTCATTTATTAATATGAACTAGTGGCTACATAGTAAGGAAAGGAAATTGTGAGGTATGTAATGGGATTTACCCCGGATGTATGTAGCGTAGAAAGCTTAGCCCCATGGGAATTGTAGTTTCCATGGTGTGTGGGAGTGACTCTTTGCTTCCGATGTGGGGGATCATACTTCCGTGTGAACTTGATGAGTCGGGGCTGGTCTTTGGGTGGATAAATAGGGTAAGATGATATTTTCTCTTTCCTTTTTCTTTACTTGTTTAATGTTGTTTGATGAATGTCATGTCATATGATTCATGTTGTATTTGTTAAATCAGAGGTATAGGCAATGTGTATATGGAATGTTTATATGGAATGTGTTTATATGTTTATATTGTTCAGGGGTTAAAAAAGTGGGAGGAGTGAACTGTCTGCACTTCTTTTAAATGTGGGTTGTTGTCATTTAGTTGTATGCCGTGAGGAAGGCGCAATGGCGCCGAAACGCGTAGCTAACGAGATTGTTCACAACCTTTTTTAATGGATAACAAATAAAATTTATACCTTTTAAAGTAAGAAATATACCTCGGATCGTGTATGGATTGTCTTCCTGGTTGGAGCCGATTTTTACTATTTTTTTTTGAAAGGTAGAGTTTATTTTCTCTCAAAAAGATAGTGCAGCAACAAAGGAAACAATACAAAAATAAATACCTGCCCGGCTAGGCTCTAACTAAGCATAGAATAGGTTACCTCACCTAGACTAACAGAAATCCAAAAACCAGTAGAATCATTCAGGACACAGCTCCAAAAATATCACCTCTTTCTTTGGCTCTCCAGCCAAGCTCTGCCACAGTCTGCTGCTGGACCAACTTCTTAAGCTCCCTTGATGAGCAGACTCTCTGCAGCTGAGTCGCTGCCGGAACATCCCCCAGCTTTGGACTGGAGGGGGTGGAATGACAGGTTCCACTACCAACCTACCTGCCATTCCTAAAAATCCAGTCCAATACTGGGCATTTACCAAAATGCTCAGCAGACGAAAGTTGTCTGCTGAGAACAAACATTCCTTCTGGAGTTTTCTCATCTCATCCACCTTAGTAGTCTGGGTGAGATGTACATCCCCTCCATTACCTGACCAGCCATAGGCTTACACTGTATAAAAATGGCGAACACCATTAATGAATTTGGTGCACGGTATAATAAAACATGCCACAATACAGGTACAAAATGATGAACAAACTGGCCCCTAAGTGGTGAATATCTTGCAACTTGAGATCGTTGTAAGTTAAGGAACCATTGCAATAGATAGTATACCAGGATGTGCCATCACCTGCTGATCCATTAGGTACCTATTCCAGTCAGTCTAAGAAGGTATGACATTGAGAGGTCCATAACAATGGTGAGTTCAGCACTCCAGTACATAGCCGGTACTATTTTAATAGTCACATTCAGCACAATATCTAATCTGAATACTCCACCATACACTAAAATGAGTAAGATGCTAATAAAAACCATCTATTTTCTTTCTCTTTTATACGGGTCATGACAGACCAGTCTTATCCATCATGGACACTGTAATAATGGACGCCATAATGTTAGGGTGAACATAGGTGGAAGTATTATAAAAGGATATCCCAGTGTAGTATGATTTGTATGAAAAGAATAAGCGGTGTCTTTCCTTTTTGTCTACAACAATCTTCCTAGTATAGATTCTATTTGTCTCCATTTTCCCTCTCCCCTCTTTCCATATCCAGTTGAAGATGTTACAATTCCTTTTTGGCCTGTATTGACCCCTGTGTTAGTTCTTTAGCCTTGATGTCTATGGTCACAGTGTGGTTTGTATAAAGATCATATATTGTAGGTTATGTGAGTATACAATGACTCATAGAAGTTTTGTTTTAGGTGTGGTGCTGAGTAAAAACTGGTGTACATACATCAATATACATATCATTCTCCTGAATGTGCTGTGACCTGTTCTGACGCTTGTACTAGTGAATATTAGATGGTCAAAGGCAACGTGAAAGAAGAGATCCTTAAGCTAGTTGTGGAAACACTATAAGTATATATATTATATAGTATATATATAATATACATATATATATATATATATATATATATATATATATATATATATATACTGTATAGCTGTCCTCTGTTTGTCTGCCTGATCCTGACAAAGCAGTTTTGCAGATATCATGCTGTAAATAAAGTTGTAAATCTCCTCTTGATCTTCTCCATCTTTGGCTAGAGACCAATCAAGGCGCTTAAGCAAGGGGATGGAACTTAAGGCTTAGAAAAGCTTAACATGGTAGTGGAGGAGGAGGAAGAACATGGATGATGTCCTGGGCGCAAGGGAAATTTCTCAGTTTTATCTTTAATAGTACACACATGGACCTAGGATATAGTGTGTTAGTGTTGCATTAAGTGAGGTTCTTTGTCAGCTGACCATAGATACAATGAGAGAAAGGAGATGGACAGCGTTGCAAGTAGTTTCCATGAATTTGCTTTTATATTTATTAGGATCCAACACCAGAATCCATACATTTTAATACAGTCACTTAATAATCAACAGTCATTCCTTGACCGGTGAGTAAAATCAGAATCAACGTTTTGTCAAGACTGCCCTTCATGGTGTACTGGGTGTAGATGTAAGGAAGAAGAAGCAACGTTTTGTCAAGACTGCCCTTCATGGTGTGTACTAGGTGCGGATGTAAGGAAGAAGGATGATAGACGCCGAGCATGGCAATGCAGCGGCCACAACCCGCCATACTTGGCAGCTATCGGGAATATCTCTCTCCCTCACATCTATCTAGCGTAGCACACCTAAATGTCTGATGAAGGACAGTGTTTCCCAAAACATTGCTTCTGATTCTACTCATCAATCAAGGATCAATTGTTGATTCTTAAGCAACTGTATTACAATTCATGGATTCAGGTGTTTGATCTTAATAAACATAAAAAAGCTCACTACGTGGAGTATTGCCTGTCTTCCTTTTCTAAAAAATACTATATGGCGAGTGCCCTTAGAAATTGTGCACCCACCCACAAACAAAGGGAATACTGCCTGACCTACACAATGCATAGATACAGTATATGATAGTCATCACTAATCTAGTTATTAAAAACAATAATTATTGCGCTTTTGTGAAAAGATCAGTTACGACCAGTAGAAGTTTGTAATACTAGACATGTTTCTAGACATGAGCCATAACATAAAGGTGCAAATTACCAATTGTAGATAGTGATTATACAGAAAATGAGTAGCCCCTTTGTCACGTACGTCCTAGCACGTCCTACTACAATGTCATTCTTCTATGCTGCCATAGGGTTTCCTCAGGTTTGTGAAAGAAATACATGAATCACATAGATTGGGATATTGTGTCACATTGAAATTTTCTGAAATCAGACATGAAAGAACAGATCATGATAACCACACACGTGTATTAGAGAGATTTATTCAGATAGATTCTTCCTATTATTCACAGCCATAGCATGCAACATGGCCTATCTACAGGAACAATTTACTATTCACCCTTCATTATCATGACCGGCCTACTAAAAGCCCAAGAACCACTTGCCCTACTTTGTTTATGTTGAACTAGATATTACTCATGCCAATGTTCTCTGTTTGGATGTAGGGGTGGTGTAGTTTTGTTTATGGGTGTATTGGATCATATGATGATGACTATATAATTATATTTATCTATGCCTGAAAACCGGTTCTACAGAACTAGCAAGTCAGCAATATGCAGGACACCGAGTCTGCTGGTGGAGTTGTTTCCCGGGTGCAGTAATTTGAGGATAACAAGCAATGTACAGTACATGCAGAATGATCTGTACCAGTAGTAAAAGTTTACTAGAGAACATGTATTCCTAAGAATTCATTATTCCAAATATATATATATATATATATATATATATATATATATATATATACAATTTATTTACATACATTTATATAACAGGAATTTACATATGTGGATGAAATATGGTTATCTAATCTTTTCTAAAGATGAATATATACCGTATATTCAGCACTTTAAGTGCAGATTCACATTTTGTGTACCCGCATGAATATACTGGAAATGTCATACTTGCAATAATCTAATATACAGTAGCAAAGAAAGCATTGCACAATAAGGACAATATGGAACCCCAATGATCTAAGAATAATAACATAAATATCATTGTAAGGAAACCATTTTATACAATACTGAAAGGTTTATTACAACGTGAACATTTATTGGCTAGCCAGCGGATTAAATTTGTTGGGGTCTCTAACAATGCAATGTCGTATTTGTAATGCAAATGGCAGACACATAAATTACATATCATATACTGTACATATACACCATGGTTGTAGAACATAAATAGCCATGCAGCCATTATACAGATACATACTAAGTTGGCATGTATAGCTTGGGGAAATGTGGGTATTTTCTTCTTTAATAGTCTTATCTTACCTTGTTCCTTACAGGAAAGCACCAAATGTTCATATAGTCTTGTAATAAAGCAAAGAAAACTTGTGGAGAAACTATTTTACTCAGTATACAGATAATATACCGCAGTGAAGGCTGGTGTGACCGTAGCTGTGAATACAGACGGCTTATTTGGTTGATAGTGGCAAATTTTATAATGGATCTTTCTTGAGATAGGAGAACTATAGACAGACTCATCTTCTAGATGACCATCAGTAGGTGCTAAAGTCTTGGAGTGCTGTCTGGCTCTAAACTGAACAGAGCAGGTAGTGGTACAATTTTCAGGCAAGTTACAATGGGTGACATAACACAGAGACAGACAATGTGGCTGCTATTATGGGAGAGATGCCCCCAAAACCTGGTTGGTCTTATCCTCTTCGCTACTGGGTGTTCAGAACCTGTGCAGAACTCCGTTCAACAAAGGAACTACATTGTTAGCAACAAGTATGTGGTGGGAAATTGGGTCACAAAATAAAGAGTGGATCCGGAAAAATAAATCAGACTTGGCACCATATATTTGATCTTCGTCATAGGACCCACCTTTTCAAGGTACGTCATTGGACACCTGAACTTCTAGGTAATTCTGTATTTACTTACATTCCATTCCTTAAACCCCAGCCACAAGGTTCTTTATTTGTAAGCACAGTACTCAGTTTAGCACTTTGGTATACTATAGCTCATGTCACGTTAGCCAATACATGACAACTGTTCTTGAACGTCCAGGTTCGTCCCACAAAAAGGGGAATGCTTCTGCATCTGCCGGACTCGTATTATACAGTATGTGACGTGGGTGTAATAATTTGTCATAAAAGGAGCTGCCATACTCAAAAAGGGATGTGACACCCCAAAAGGGATAGGGCTGTAAAAAGTAGGAGGTGCGTGATGTGGCTCCTGGACAAATCTTTGAAAAAGTTGGCAAGCATGTCGTAGCTTAATTCTCTATTAGTCGCCTTTTTTGTAGACTACTCCGAACTTCATCATCGAGTATATCATTGTGCTTCATTTTGGTCAAAATTTTTATATTTTCTTTTGAAGAAACCGCACTGTGAAAACCAAGAGGAAATAATAATTAAAAACTTCTGTAATAGTCCACAGTTACTCATCAAAGTGTGACACTGACTACAAATGAACGCATCATCTTCCAATCACTTATTTGCATAAAATCTTTGATATGTCATAGTGAGAAGTCAAAAGTTTAGATCACTGGTAGTCTGGGTGCTGAGACTACCAAGTATTGCTGAAACTAAAGTGGGGAAACACTTTGCAGAGTGCTGAGCCTCTTCATCACTGAGCAATCTCCTTGGTTAGATGTAATTTTGGATCAAGGTTCTTTGGGCACACCAAATAAAATTATTCTGGGGCCCTCTGCCCAACAGCCCCTAAGATAAAAGACCAGAGTACCCATCAAATATGGGTGTCAAGGCCCATTGGCGGATTCACTGGCCAGAAGGGATGAGTGGTGAATGACCTCATAGAGATTTATGGGCCCTATACTGCTGACAACTCCTCTTCAGAGAGTCAATCAGAACCAATCGTAGTTTAAAAGACTCAGTAGTCTGTTAAGAGAGCTTTACCTTTATTTCAGTCTTGATGGGGGTCTCAACACCCAGACCCCACCAATCCATAAATCTGAGATATCACTATAACATAGTTTTATAAAATGACATACTCTTTACGGAGACAGGTTGTATTAATCCCATCTGAACTGATACATGAGAACAGTAAATGTTAAAAATATTCAAAAAATTTTAAAATTGAAGGGATTTCTCTCTTAATCTTCTCTTGTCAAAAAACTGAAGAATATATATATATAAATATTCTCCATGAGTCCCAGGTAATCGGTAATTTCCTATGTTTCCTTATCCAATCCTGTGCATGGTTGTATAGCACTTGGCTGAAGTAGAAGTCCCCCCCCCCCCCACTAGGAAAACTATAAGTGGCCATTAGGGTTAAGCGATCAGGATCGGAAAAGATCGGATCCCGATCGGCAATCAAGTAAATTTCACGATCGCGATCGGGTTCCGATCCCGCCTAAAATAGATCGAGAACGGAATTCTGTGTCAGGATCTTGTTTTGTTCAACTCTTTTTTGCCAGCAGTCAAGATGGAGTTTTTTGTGTTTCCTGCCTGTGACTTACCCTGGTTTCCTGATTCTTGACTATTTAGCATGTGTGTTGTGATTACCCAAGTTGCCTGAGTATTGGTTCCAGAAGCCTGTCTTCTACCAAGTTCCTCAAGCTCTAACTGACTGTTCCAAGTTAGTTATTCACCTGCCAAGTTGGTTTCTACCTGTAACTACTACCCCCAGCAAGTCCTCCTGCTACCAAAGACTTGCCATCCACCTGGTCCATAGGAGCCGTGGAACTACTGGCCCCAGCAAGTCCTCCTTCTACTAAAAGACCTTGCTATCCACCTGATCTATAGGAGCCGTGGAACTACTGGCCCCAGCAAGTCCTCCTTCTACTAAAAGACTTGCTATCTACCTGGTCCATAGGAGCCGTGGAACCACTGCCTCCAGCAAGCCCTCCTGCTGATAATAGGACTGCTGCTTCCGGCCAAGCCTCCCTGCCTTCCATTGAACGGACTGTAAGTCTATCTGTGCATTGATATTGTTATACTCCCTGTTTCCAGACACTGGTCTCTAGACTACTAGTAAGGGTATTGCGACATTCCGATCCCGATCGCTCAACTTACCTGCACAGATCCGTTGCCGCTGTCGCTCTCCGTTCTTCTCGGTCCGATTCTCTCTCATTTACTGGCCTTCAGAGCGCCGTGCGTGCCCCCGCCTCACAGGTTAGCGTTACAGACCTAGGAAGAAGGTGGGGCTTGTGGCTTAGGAGAGTGTGGGTGGGTACTGGGAGGGGAGACGTGAGTGATGCACTCACGTCTCCGTGCCCTGTACCCACCGACACTCTCCTAAGTCACAACAAGCCCCGCCTACTCCCAGCATCTTTAACACTAGCCTAGGGAGGCGGGGGCACAGCACTCTGAAGGCCTGTGAATAAGAGAGAAGAGGAGCGAGAAGAACGTGGAGCGGCAGCAGCAGCGATCTGTGCAGGTAAGTGGACACAAGGGGGAACTAAGTAGCCACTACACAGCGTGGAGTCTAAAAATTAAAGCGTTCAATTTTTGTACTCCATGCTGTGTAGTGAATAGAATCGTTTTTAAAATCCGATCTTCAATTATTAAAAAAATCCCATTGACTTGCATTAGGATCGGAGTCGAATGGAAAATGATTGGAAATCGGATTTTAAAAACAAGGTCAAGGTCAGCTCAACCCTAGTGGCCATACATATTAGATGTCAGCAGAACCAGCATTGGTTTATCCAATTCAACTTGTGTAGAACTGCACTTCCCTTGTGTCAAATTTGAGCTGGAATGGAAATGTACGCCAGTTCCAATCGGGTTTAGATTTCTAGTAGTTACTAGTTGAATTTTTTTTTTTTTTTTTATGTACCGTATATACTCGAGTATAAGCCGAATTTTTCAGCCCAGTTTTTGTGCTTATACTCGAGTCAGCAAAAAAAAAAAAAAAAATTTTTTTTTTTTTTTTTTTTTTAGGAGAGGGGGGTCTATGACCAGCCACAATATTAATGTATAGAATCTCCCATAAAATAGTGCAAAAGGAAAAAAAAAGAAGATTTTAAAAACATAAAAGTTCTAAAACACTCCTTTTCCTACAATACATACAAAAGTAGAAAATGACTGTGAAACACATACACATTAGGTATCCCTGTGTCTGAAAGTGCCCGGTCTACTGAATATAGGGGATCTGCAGTGCTCCTGTTCCGTCGGGAAGGGGTTAATAGAAGCACTGCAGATCCCCTATATTCAGCCAGACTGAATTCCAAGTGGGGGGAAGAAAAAACCCAGTCCTCAAGCTCAGGGAAGGGGCAGACAGACAACCAAAACACCCCCTCCCCTTTCCCAGCATCTGCTGCACCCAAAAACTCTGACCATTTTAATTTTTGAAATTTTCCAGTAGCTGCTGCATTTCCCCCCCTAGGCTTATACTCGAGTCAATAAGTTTTCCCAGTTTTTTGTGGTAAAATTAGGGGGTCGGCTTATACTCGAGTATATACGGTAGATTGTGTGCCCCACATAGAGCTCACAATGTACATTTTTCCCTATCATTATGTCTTTTTTGGAATATGGGATGGAAATCCATGCAAACACGGGGAGAACATACAAACTCCTTGCAGATGGTTTTCTGCCCTTGGTGGGATTTGAACACCAGGACTCCAGTGCTGCAAGGCTGCAGTGCTAACCACTGAGCCACCGTGTGGCCCCTTCCTAGTAGATTTGTGAAGAGACCCCAGCCTATTCATACATCTCCAGTTCCCTGCACTAGTTGGACCATTCATAAAGAGTGGCATATTAACACCAGTCTTAAAAATTTTTCCCCTCTAAGTAGGGTTGCATGACTACCAAGGAGGTCACTCTCTGATCATTGGTATCTGGCCATAAAATGATCTTCCATTTTTCAGATTAAAACATTTTGTGTTCCAATAATTTCTTCTTCAATTCAAGTTTTAAACATTTAGTGTCATCTTTTTGTAACTCACCTTGACAAGAATTACAACAATAATTAAAAGAAGCAAAACACCCCCAACAGAACTACCAATGGCCACTGGCAGGAGATTGATGACTTTTGGTTTAAGAATTGTAATGGATAACTGAAAAATAATAGCAGAAAAGAAAATTTATTCCGGTCGACAATGACAAATATTCCTACATAGTAAGAGTTTTCCATTATGGAATTTTAAAAGAAATGAACATACTAAAACATAACATAAAAAACAATATAGATGGGTTTGGAGCTAGGTCGACAGAGGACACTGTCCAAATAATACTGCTATATAATGCACAAAATAATGGCACCATCATATCAAAGTAGCACTGCTATGTACTGTAGTGCCTACATAATACCATATATAGTGCCCTAATAATACCGACCTACACGGCCTGCACAACAGATTAAATAGGCTATTAATACATCTTGGAGATGGTGGTGGAAGACCCTGGATAGTCTAGACCCTTCTAGCTTGGTTTACACCTGCAGTCGGTTTTCCGTTCAGGGGTCCGTTTGGAGTTCAGGGACAGAAACCCCTAACGGAATTCAAATGCTGGTGGGAACCCGGCCTTACAGACAAAACATTTTCTTTATTCATTCTAACTATTGAGGTTTTTAAAATCTCAGAAATAGGCATGAACAGATTTACTTCTTAGGGCTCGTTCACATCTGCGTTCTGCTCTCCGTACTGCAGGTTTCCGTTTCCTGCATAAAACAGAGCAGGAGACGGAAACCTGCAGGATTCTTTCTCACCCATTCATTTGAATGGGTGAGAAAGCTGTCCGGCGGTGAGCATTTTATGCTCTTCGCCACAAAACAGGGTTTTATAATCCGGACACAGAGTCGGACATGCAGTACTCTGTGTCCGGATTAAAAAAAAACGGTTTCGCGGCGGAGAGCATAAAACGCTCACCGCCGCTCAAGGCTGGACCCGGTCTGTGGTTTCCGTCTTCTGGCATGCAGAAGACGGAAACCACAGAACGGAGACCCTGAACGCAGGTGTGAACCTAGCATTACTGGTTCTTGTCTCTGATCTCCCTTGTATCAAAAACAAATGCAAAATGACAGACTACAATAAAAACTCCAAATATCATGTTCCCTAAAAATATTAGGGAACATCTATTTGGTTGTTTAGGCCAGGGCCCCTTTTGGCATAATGCTGCGGTTTGGCCACAGCAGAACCCCTGCAAAATGGATGGGATTTTGGTCAACATGATGTTACATGAAGGTGCTAGAATTCCATGTTGTGAAAACGCTGTGGCACGAATGGCATGGCAAAAAAAAGCAGTGTTTTACGTAATTTACCTGCAAAGTGAATTTGGATAATCTGCAGTGGAGATTATGCAATATCAAAAACGCTGTAAATCACAGAATGTCATTTATACCTACGGAAACACTGGAGTTTTCTGTATAGGTACAATAGAGGCAGAGAGTCTGCAGAGGAAAACTTCCTGTAAAAAACGCTTCTTCCCAACAATTGTGCCACACCTGTCCATTGTGGGTTGTGTTTGATATTGCAACCTTCTTCGACTTACCTGCGTCTTGTGGTCTGGCTCCTTGAGGTTTACATACATGGCTTGGTTATAAAGAATTTCTCCAGTGACATTAAAGACTTCAGTATCCGCTATAAGCTACAAAGAGAACAGAAATATACAAGAGTTACTTAAAGGGAATGTGTCGCCAGGAAGTTATGTTTTTTATGTTAAACATCATTTTTAAGTTTGTTTGGTAATGTTATTTTTAATTTTCCAAATTAATATCTACAGTATATTAAACAAAAATCTTGCCGTTCCAACTTTTACCATTAAGCGTAAAACATTCTGTGACCTCTTGTTTTCTATGGAAGGACCAGAGGCCATAAACACAAGGACTTGGAGCAGACCCTATTCACTTGAAAGGTTTTCTTGGCTTATCCATTGGTCAAAAGTGGCCATTCAGTATAAGTTTTCATTTTGGGGTTCAGATGTGTCAGTTTCTATTGTTACCCCCAAATAACTGCAGTGAACGCTGAACAAAAAGAGTGTAAGAAGACTCACAGAAGAAAGATGAATCAAGGATAGAATTTGGCTTTGTAATGTATAAGAAATAATCTAGCGTTACCTCTTTAAGGTTTTGCAAGAATAATCTTGATGTTATATTTATCTCTTCCCTTCCAGATGTGACTTCACACAAGATAATAAGGCATAGGGTTTCTTCATTCTGATAAATAAAGGCAGATGAATTGGGCATTAATGTACAAAGTAAAGGCATAGAATTTTGTGTTGCATAGTTGGATTATTTTCCAGCCATGCTTACCGTGCAGGGATTGAAGGGTTAAAAAGTATATGTATTTTTGGACATATTCTGAGATGCTTTTGAGACATTTTACAATGGGGTCCGAGTGTTCCATGCGGTGTCCATACAAATTATGCAGACAGAAAAGTACTTCATGAACTACTTTCCTCTCCGCCTGGAGAGAAAATTCCTCTGTGCAGATATAAGCTCAGCCTACCTCTCAGCAATCTCATGTGTATAGCCAGCATAACACTCTGTTCACATGAGCGACATGGTTTTCATCTGTAACAGGAACCATTACTTTAAGATGGAAAGAACTCCATTGAATTATAATGAATTCCATTGGGTTTTCATTGGAATTTCATATTAAGAGTAGCATTGCATGTAGCACTATTCTTGCCGTGAAGAGTCATGGAACCTTCAGTGGATTCTTTGGAAGAATATGTGTGCAAAGACTTAGTCTAAGGCCCCATGTAGTGGGCTATAGCAAAAAGCCTCTATGTAAAAAAAAAAAACACACTGCGGCAATGCATCGTAGATTTTCCAGCAACAATTTTCACAGGAAATCCGCAGAGGTTTCCTCTGTGGACTTTCTGCTTCCATTATACCTATAGGGAAACCACCGGCGTTTCCTTAGGTATAATTGACATGCTGCGATTTCCAAAAACGATTCCCATTCACTATGCAGGGACTGTACAACGTCACGCCTTGTGGGGCCCCAGCCTAAATGACACTACAAGAGGGTGAGGATTGATGGGTCCCCTTTGGTTTAAGAGTCCAGAATCCTTTCTTTACATGCATTCTGACTGTGTCCTATGGAGTACCGTATATACTCGAGTATAAGCCGAATTTTTCAGCACAGTTTTTGTGCTGAAAAAGCCCCGCTCGGCTTATACTCAAGTCAAGCAAAAAAAAATAAATGTTTTTTATTTTTTGTTTTTTTTTGGGAGGGGGTGTCTATGACCAGCCGCAATGGTAATGTATAGAATCTCCCATAAAATAGTGAAAAAAAGAAGCTTTAAAAAAATATAATAAAAAAATAAAGTAAATAAAAGTTCTAAATCACTCAATCCTAAATACCCTATATTCAGCCAGGCTGAATTCCAAGCGGGGGAAAAAACCCAGTCCTCAAGCTCAGGGAAGGGGCAGACAGACAACCAAAACACCCCGCCCATTTCCCAGCACCCAACATCTACTGCACCCAAAAACTCCGACCATTTTCATTTTTGAAATTTTACAGTAGCTGCTGCATTTCCCCCCCTAGGCTTATACTCAAGTCAATAAGTTTTCCCAGTTTTTTTTGTGGTAAAATTAGGGGTCTCGGCTTATATTCGGGTCGGCTTATACTTGATTATACACAGTAAGTTAAATGCAAAGTGTATTCAAAGCCATCATGAACGCACGTGGTTGTCGACTCTTCAAGTAGTCATGCCACTGAAGTCGGTCATACAATCCATTCCTTCCAGACATCTCATTTTTCTGTGTGTTTGCTGGACAGATTGACCTACTATTTTATATCAGTCAGACTATAGAGGATAGTTGGTGAGATTTGATCAACACTTATAGTAAAAGACATAGACCTGGATTTTGACCTTTCTGGCCAAAAGATCTTTCTGCTATGAAATAGCCATGTTATCTCAGTGCAGCTGATCTGTGGGGGTACTGGGTATCAGACTCCCCACAGATCTGATATTAATGGCCTATCGGATAGGCCATCAATACTATAAACCAGATCACCTCTTTAATGTATATTAAACAGTTACTCCGCAGAACCCTACAGATACAGTGGATGTTATTTATGAACATATGGTCTATTATATTGTATATATGATACTGGTCCTATAAAACTTACATTCAATTTATTTCCACATTTGCGAACTTGGGTTTCAGTTTTACATTGAGTTGAATTCTGGAACAAAATACAGAATAAAAGCTTAAGAATAGAAAATATGCAGTATAATATGATTTTTATATCACGATTTATATCGGTTTTCTTATGGAAGCAGAAAGTCCGTGAGGTTTCCTTTCTGTGAAAAGCGCTGCGGGAAAAAACGTGATATGTTGCCGTCACGATTTCCCACAGCGCTTTTTTGCTGCGATATGCCACGTGGGGCTTTCGCCTTAAACATTCTTCAGATCCTGGCCATAGAACACACCTGTTTTTGGAATAGTACTCCTGAAATCTTAACACCTTTCAGGGTAATGGGGACCTGCAATTCCAGGCTCAGTTCAGCAGCAAATGGATTTTCGGCAATCACCTGTGGACAGAATTATACATGTAAGTATCAAAGCCTGGCAAACCAACTACTTGCAATACAATAACCTGTGTATAGCCTCATGCACTTACATGAAATGTGTACTGGAAATCCTCATACGTTGCGTTAACAGATGGTATTGTTACATAGAGGTTAGCCTGTGAGCTAGATCAATAGATACATGATAAGTAGTCGCATTGCATGGTAAAGTAGGCTGTGCCATATATTTCAACCACTGATGTGCCAGCGTGTATCAGTTAGTGCCGGCTTATGAACATTTCTATGTCAGTGGTGGTCTCAGAACCCCTTTTAATCAGGAGTATAGCTAGGGAGTGCTTGGCACGGCATGTGTCAGGGGCATTGTGCACCAAGGGGCTCCAAGCAAGCCACTCTACCTTACCCAGGGTATGTAGAAAAATGTCCGCAATCTAAATTTGACCGTGGAGAGGAAAAGTCAAACTTTGATTCTAGTTTATTTAGCGGCATTGCCATTTTGGTCCAAGCTGTGTATTTTCTACACCAGGCAGATCCAGCCTCTAGATTCTATCTGCAAAATGTTGTATACTGTGTAACAGCGCTACCAGAGGTCACTGCTCTTAGGAGACTCCATTGGCTCCAGACAAACCCCAATGGGGTCAATGGGGTTTCTCTGAGGTCTTGATATCCATTGCATAGCTTATGTAAATAGAAACCCCAATGCAGTGTGAATAGATGTTTTTGCACAGTGTAGCCTAGACAGTATCAAAGGTCTTATCCTTTAAAGAGGACCTTTCACCACCTTCACCAACTCTAGTACTTTGCATCCTTCAATAGGCATCTCTCCACTGATTCCAGCACAGTTGGATTTTAGCTCTATACCCCACTGTACCAAGCAGTGTCCTTAGTTTCAGCGTCCGATATGCTAATTGGGCTCTCTACTGTCTAGTTAGTGGGTTGGCTGCTCCAGGTCCAGACTATCCCCCTGACATTAGAGAGCTAATTCGCATATAGAGTGCTAAAACTAACAGCCCTGATTGCTCAGGAATGGTGGGGTCTATTTAAAAAAAACCAAAAAAACCAAACAACTGTGCTGGAATCAGTGGAGAGGCGTCTATTGAAGGATACAAAGAGTTGGTGGACATGGTGAAAGGTCCTCTTTAGATGCAGATTATTGTTGCTTACTTTGTTATTCCTGTTATAACCATCTTCTTATGGCCCTACCTATTTTTTCCTGAGGGCAGCGAGTGTATATGGGACTATGTTATATAGAGTATATACCTATATACTGTATCTATGTTCGGTATCAATGTTACATAACTGTTATCAAATCTACCAATAAAAAAAAAATTGTAAAGAAAAAACACATCTCAAGGACTTACACGGAGAGGACAGCACTGAAGGAATGTCTTACAGGGAGAACAGTTTTCTGGACCAGCGGTGCTGAGACATTATTAAAGCTGAAACCAATGAAATTATATACTGAGGACCAATAAAAAACTTCATAATCATAAAATAAACTACGGTAGTATTTATTGAGCGCTACAGTACATCACATTTCTGGTATTCTGACAATTGCCAGATCTGACATAGGGTAAATACAACTAAATGTGAGCCATATTTCACTTCACATACTCATTTTTTACTTTCTACATTATGATGGCAGATCAGCCCAGATCCTGAATTTAAAAAAGTGAAAAAGGATAACAAAATTTTTAGAATTTCCAAATATTAGAAGTAGATATTCTACTTACTTGTTAACCACATAATAAATGGCGACCTCCGAAGTAGAAAATTTCTCTTCAGTTAGTTGCCAAATGATTGTAAATGTCTCCTACAAGAAGATAATTATATATTGGACAAAGTCAGACTAGTCATGGTTCTGTTAACCATTTCTTGCCCTACAGCTGGAGGGTGCCTTCAAGCACAGGTGGGAGCTGGGCCTTATTAAAAGGCTTATAAAAAGTTGTCAAAAGCTCAGTCCTGAGCAGTTCCTAGGGGAGAGGAGGAGCTGGATTGTGTCTCAACAACTTTGAAAACTGGTGAGAGTCCAGTCTGTACAGCTATCATTGTTTTTGTCCTGTGTGTTGACAGTGTGGCTGAAGTAAGCCACATGTACAGTTAGGGTATTCTCTGTATAGTTAGTAGCTCAGACGAGCAGGATTTCTGTTATTTTTTTACCTGAAGCTAAGGCTTATTTTGTTTTGCCATTTTTGCAAAATAAATGTACAGGGTAAAACCTGTTTGCACCTGACTTTTTGTGTCTGTCTCTGACTTTCTGGGTCCACTGCTGCTACCACTGAGCCTATCCTCCCACACTATAATGTGAAAAATATGGAGCTGGGGACCACTGGAGACAAAGGTCTTTTCTGCCGACAAGTAGAATAAAGACACATATGCAAAACCTTGCATTTGTTGAGGATGTATCAATTTTTCATATATGGAAACTAGCCTTGCATTAAATGTGTCCCTGTATTTTGTAAATTCAACAAACAACTTGTAGAAAAAAAAAATATATATATATATAGTAGGCACTGCAAAGGAACTCGCCATATTTTTCAATGTGTCTCTCCAATGTAGGAAACTTGCCTAGAGCTTCCCTTATAGAACGAACTTGAAGAACTTTACTGGACTTTACTTACTTATGTTGATATCAAGTTTGACTCATATATCCATCTGTATACCTAATACTCAGATCTGAACACATGTTGAGATCTTGCCAAAGATATAAGTTTCCATGTTTTCATATAATCTATAGATTTCACTTTGGTATGCCATATTTTTGCTTCTACATAGCTCATCATGATTCTCAGCATGCCACATGTGATTGGGCCACAGTGCTGACCCCCGGGCACAGGATGTCACCTAGGAGGCCTGAGACAGGAGCAGTTGCGGGGCCATAAAGAGGTGAAGGAAGGAGGATATGTTTTTTTACTGAGCCTCCTCAGCACTTAAATTGGTCCCGAACACGCCAGAACTCAGTTCTGGCATAATTACAAGCTGGCTTTCAGCGTTCTGCTATAAAAAAAATCAAAGCCCCAATAAGTAAATGTGTCTGAAGCAGAATGTGGAACATAAAAAACATTGTTACTTACCTCTTCTGGCTCTTGAAGGCTTCAGGCCTACTTGGTGACATCCCAGACATCACTGGGGCTGGGGCTTGCATCCTTATGTGTCGCGATGCAAGCCCCAGCACACGTGACGGTCCCGTACATCATTGAAGATGGCCGATGGGGAGTCTGCGGGGAGTACAGCCAGGGGGAGGTAAGTAACAGTGTTTTTTATGTTTGTATCCTCCCCTTGGTCTCTGATTATTATACTCTGGGGTGTGAAAAGACTCCAACGTATCACAATTTCACTTCCAGTTCACAGGTGACTACTCCAAACGTTTTGTGTTCTTATAAGCTCAAAACTTTTGGAAAATTTGTGACGAATCGGGTTGACTCATCTCTAGTGGCCATACCACCAGTGATCAGCAAATTGTCACCTATCCTGTGAATTGGTGAGAACTTCTTCAGTTTGTCTAACCCCTTTCATTATATGGTCGAACATTTTATTCTTCTGGATTCAATCATTATATAGGAACCAGGGTACAAACCGACCTTATATAGGATGTAATAGGAACTTACAGTGGAGGCTCTAAACACCGGATGTCTGATTCTACACGTCATAGTAGAATTAGATGATGGAATGATTTTGGGCGCAGAACATTCGACCCCTGGATTTTTGGGCTAAAAGTGAAGCACATTAAATTATAAACTTTAAGAGATAATGCATGCAGATAGTGAATTATATCATGATTTCAGTAAAGTTAGGAAAGCACCAGTATTACTGATTAAGATACAAGATTATTGACCTATAGGACAGCAGGCTAACAATTCAATAACATCAGATGATATTATAGTCATTTCTGATTCATTTACCGGTTTTATTAAGGTGAAGAGAAGGTTTTCTGGGTAAATTAGCGTCACATTTGTCATATAAGAATGATCGCCAGAGTTTGTAAGGGACAGATTCACCGTCACATCTTTGGTATATCCAATAACCAGCTGATTTCTGAAATGAAAGATAATATATGATGATCAATAGAGTAGGAGTCTATGAGGTATTATCATCCATGAGTGTCACCAGTCTTACCGAGATACTTGGGTGGTCAGTGCCAGGCTCGGGATACAAGTTTCCTTGTTATTGCAATCCTTTTCATACGGTAACTATACACATATACAACAGAGTTACTTGTTATAAGGTCAGGCTTATATAAAATAAATAAGACTATCACTCCTAGCTATACTTATAGTATATGTATCTTCTACTGAGCACGTTAGTACTTACTTTTGGACATATTTTAATCCTTGTATCTCTCACAAACAGATCCCCTTGTATATACTAACTTTGGTAGAGCTGTATTCTGGACTCAGCCAAACCTGTGTAATTCTAAGGATCCATTCACACTAATGCCTAATACAGCTTTTCTTTCTTAAAAGGCTATGTACATCTTTATGGTAGTTTTTTTTAATTATTGCACTAGCAGTTACCCGCGACTTCGTCTGCAGGTTGCAAAAAAGGGCCAAGTTGTCAAATTGTGGTTACAATCCAGGACAAAAGAGGACCCGCACTGATAGGATTAGGTGAAGAAAAATGACTTTATTGGAACAACACACAACGCGTTTCGGGCATACACTCTGCCCTTCTTCAGGTGTAATGGTTCCTCTGCCGCCTCCAAAGCTGCTGTAGGCCCGATCGTCGTAGGTATCGTAATCCGCCATATGGTGGATTACGATACCTACAACGATCGGGCCTACAGCAGCTTTGGAGGCGGCAGAGGAACCATTACACCTGAAGAAGGGCAGAGTGTATGCCCGAAACGCGTTGTGTGTTGTTCCAATAAAGTCATTTTTCTTCACCTAATCCTATCAGCGTGGGTCCTCTTTTGTCCTGGATTGTAACCACAATTTGACAACTTGGTCCTTTTTTGCATTCTCATACACCCTTGTGGTGTAAGGTACCCCGCAGCTGTATCCAACTACAGGATCCCTGCCTGGATCTTGTTGCCTAGAGAAGTGTTGTGTATCTACACAACTCTGAAAGGTGAGCCTAAACTTTTATTTCACCAAACCCTAAAGTCACAGATCTACACTACGGTTTGCTCGGTGTCTTTTTCTTTTTTCGTCTGCAGGTTGGCGGTGGCGCTGATCCGCTTATATGTACGCAATCGCTGCTCCAGTTTCATGTCCCCCTATCTCTGCTTCCAGTTGCTTGTCCCCCCATGTCTGCCTCCAGTTTCATGTCCCCTCATCTCTGCTTCCAGTTTCTTGTCCCCCCCCATGTCTGCTTCCAGTTTTATGTCCCCCATCTCTGCTTCCAGGTTCATGTCCCCCCATGTCTGCTTCCAGTTTCATGTCCCCCCATCTCTGCTTCCAGTTTCATGTCCCCCCATCTCTGCTTCCAGTTTCATGTCCCCCCATCTCTTCCTCCAGTTTTGTGCCCCAGTGTCATGCTGTTCTCTTTCCTGCTCTTTATCTGCCCTCAGTTTCCTAGGCCCCTTACACTATGTCTCCCTTCGATGTGTAACACAAATAAATAGTTGGACTCACCTTCCCACGCTCCCCTGCCGCTCTCTCTGTGCACTCAGTCCACTGATGCCGGCACGCAGAGGAGTCTCCGGGGCCGGCGTCAGGTTCCTATGACAGCCGGAAGCCTTGTGCTGGCTCCCCAGCCTGTCAGTCTTTCGCTATGGCAGGTAGACTGCAATTGAAGCGCCAGTTTTATGCAATGCACTGCAGAATACCGGCACCTCTATTGCAGGCTATGCAGCCAAGGCTGCAATAGAAGCAAAAGACTGAGAGGTCGGGGAGCCAGTGCAAGGCTTCCGGCTGGCATATCAACCTGACGCCGGCCCCGGAGACTCCTCTGGGTGCCGGCGTGGAGAGGGGGCATGGCTGCGCTGACGGATGACATGTGTTGAGGGGGAATGTGGTTGATCCCTGGAACAACCCCCCCCCCCGCCCCCCGGGACAGCGACCTGGGGACACCCCTCCCCCCCCCCCCCGGGAATGCCAGCTTCTACAGCCGAGCCCAAGGGTTCGGAGTTTGGAGGTCACAGTGGAGATTTGGGGTGAGTGACCCACATTTAAAGTAGCCTATTACCCCTTCCTGGGCAGTGTGTGTGTGTGTGTGTGTGTGTGAAATTTCAACAAAATCCATTCAGCCAGTTTGGCTGTGATTGAAGAACAGACATCCAAACACACAAACTTTCACCTTTATAATATTAATAGGATTATATCTATTAAAATAGTTTTCACATAGGGTTTTAATAAAAATTCTTCACTTGCTCTCATATAGTGTAATCTGCTCTTTCCTCTTCTCACAGAGATCCGCCTAAAAATCTGTCTGAGGCTGAGGCCCCACTTTGCGGAAATGCCGCTTTTTTTTTGTTGCAGCTTTTTTTGCTTTTTTTTTGAGCCAAAGCCAGGAGTTGCTTGAGCAAAAGGTAGAAGCATAAGAAGTTTCCTATATGGGGCAACACGGTGGCACAGTGGTTAGAACTTCAGGCTTGCAGCACTAGAGTCCTGGGTTTGAATCCCCTGCCAGGAACAACATCTGCAAGGAGTTTGTATGTTCTCCCTGTGTTTGTGTGGATTTCCTCCCATTCTACAAAGACATACTGATAGGAGGGGAAAAAAAAGTACATTGTGATCCCTATATAGGGCTCACAATCTACATAAAAACAACAACAAAAAAAGTTTCCTCTATATTTCCCATGGTGTAAATGGCCCAATCTGGCCATGGCAGAAATGCCACGGGAAAAAAAAAGTGGTGTTTTACAGTCACTGCAAAGCAAATCCCATCTACATGTTGCGGAAAAATACATGGTACGATTTCCAAAACCGTTGCGGGTATTGGAAATCGCAGGAAGCCAATTACACCTACGGAGATGCTGGTGGTTTCCTTATAGGTATAATTGAAGCAGAAAGTTTGCAGAGGTTCTCTCTTGTGAAACGTACTTTGGGAAAAAACGCAATGCAATTTCTGCTGTAGTTTTTCTGACAGTGCTATGTCCTGTAACGTGGGGCCGTAGCCTGAAGTTCAATGTGTGAATGTCTTCGTGAGAGTTTTACTGGTGTTTAGTCTTTCTAGTCTATTAGCGCCCCCTAGCACATTAGTGTTCATATGCTATGTACATTCTCCATGTAAAGTACAGACAATCTTAACCCCTTAAGGACCAGGCCATTTTTTGGTTTCGCATTTTCGTTTTTCCCTCTTCACATTTCAAGAGCCATAACTTTTTCATTTTTCAGTTCACAGAGTCACATGATGGCTTATTGTTTGCGGGACAAATTGTACTTTGTAATGGCACCATTCAATATGCTGTGCAATGTACTGGGAAGCTGGAAAAAAAATCAGAATGAGGTGCAATTGGAGAAAAAATGCATTTGCGCCATTTTCTTATGGGTTTAATTTTTACAGCGTTCACTGTTTGGTACAAATGACATGTTACCTGTGTTCTACGTGTCAGTACGAACGCGGTGATACCAAATTTATATAGTATTTGAAATGTTTTGATACTTTTAAAAAAATGATAAACTTTGCAAAATAGAAAAAAAAAATTGTGTCATCATGTTCTAACACCTGTAACTTTTTCATATTTCCATGTATGGAGCTGGTTGTGGTGTCTTTTTATGCGGGACAAGATGACGTTTCTATTGATACCATTTGGGGAAAGATCTGATGGTTTGATCACTTTTTATTCAATTTTTTATAGGAGGCAAAGTGTTGAAAAAAACGCTTTTTGGCTGTTTTTATTTTTTTTGCCGCTACGCCGTTCGCAGTACGGGATAAATGTTTTAATATTCTAATAGTTCGGGCATTTTGTAGCGCGGGGATACCTAATATGTTTATGTTTAATATTCTTTAATTACTTTTATAGCTAATCTAGGGAAAGGGGGGTGATTTGAACTTTTATATTTTTTTAATTTTTTTAATACTTTTAAAAACTTTTTTTTTTCTTGTTATACATTTATGATCAGACCCCTTAGGTACCTTGAAACCTAGGGGGTCTGATCGCTCATACTATTCACTGCAATACTACCGTATTGCAGTGAATAGCAAAATCGCAGCACTTCTATTAGACGATGCCTCTGGCATCGTCTAATAGATCTCGGGCAGAGACAAGCCTGGAAGCCTTCAATAGGCTTCCGGCTGTCATAGCAACCGATCACCGCCCTCATGTGACGTTCAGGAGGGCGGCGATCGGGGAAACATGGCGGAGCCCATGCCGCCGGCGCTGTTTACACGCTGCGGTCGCGTTTGACCGCAGTGTGTAAAGGGTTAACAGCAGCGATCGGCTCGGGCACCGACCGCTGCTGTTATTGGCAGGTCCTGGCTGTATTATACAGCCGGCATCTGCCGTGTATGGAGCGAGCTCAGCGTGTGAGCTCGCTCTATACATCCCCATGCGACCCATGACGTACAGTTACGTCAAGGGTCGCTAAGGGGTTAATAATATTATAAAGGTGAAAGTATGTGTGTTTGGATGTTTGGATGTTTGTTCCTCAATCACGCCTAAAGAGGCAAACAAATTTACCTGAAATTTAACACATACATACCTTGGGTCCCAGATTGAACGATAGGCTACTTCATATCCCCGTACTCCACCGGAATTCACGTCCGCCGACGGTGATTCTCAATTCAGCGTTCGCTCAAGGACCTGAGAGATGTCATCCCAGACACTTCAGCTGCAGGACCTGAGATGACGTCATCCCAGGCCCTTCATCCTCTCACCCCATTGGCTGGCGCTGCTCTGTGTGGGCGGAGCTATCAGGCGCACAACAAACAAACCAACATGGCGTCGCTGTGCGCTCCGTAACGGCTGTGCACCAGGGAGACATGCAGGGCTTGCTGCCAGATCACCCTATGCTGCCGCGGACAGGGACAGGCTCGCCTGCGCCGATGTCAAGAAAGCCTGCTGTCCCGCACCGCCTGCGGCCTACAGAGTCTGCAGGTCAGTCGGGTATCTAGAGCTCAGCCACACTAGGTCTGCGGTCGCACACCATCATTCCACACCAGGGCACTACATGTCATGCCAGTGGAGTTAGGCTATTTTAGGGAGGGGGGCCTGCTAAACGGGGGGGGGGGGGGGGTACAAGGAGTGCCTCACAGGTGCGGAGTCATAGGAGGGGGGGACTGCATGAAAAAGGGGGGGCAAGGTTAATCTGGGGTGCCGCATAACGGGGGGGGGGGGTGTTGGGGGTACAAGGAGTGCCTCACAGGTGCGGGGCCATGGGGGGGGACTGCATAAAAAAGGGGGGGAAGGTTAATCTGGGGTGCCGCAGAACAGGTAGGGGGGGGTGCTGGGGGTACAAGGAGTGCCTCACAGGTGTGGGGCCATGTGGGGGGGACTGCATAAAAAAGGGGGGGAGGGTTAATCTGGGGTGCCGCAGAACAGGGGGGGGTGTTGGGGGTACAAGGGGTGCCCCACAGGTGCGGGGTCATAGGAGGGGGGGACTGCATGAAAAAGGGGGGCAAGGTTAATCTGGGGTGCCACGGAAGAGAGAGGGGGTCGGAAGGGGGGGCCTGGAAAAACAAAGGGAGGAGGGGGGTTACAAAAAGGACACCATGGGGGAGCCACAGCCTGCGCTGAAGGTGGGTCGCGCAAACCAGGAACCCTGCCACGGAGGAAGTCGCGGGTACTAGGGGGGGAAGAGGGCACGTTCCTGGGGGGCAAAGGGGCACGGGGTAGGTGGAAGGAGTAACCACAAGGGGAAGCAGGTATAGAGAAAGGGGGGTGGCGGCTGCCAGGAAGGAGAGGAGGTAAACACTTCCAGCGGGCTGCACGGGGTCGGTAACACGGGGACAGGCGGCATGAGGAAGGGGGAAAAAGGGGGCCCAGAGTAGGTAACACGGAAGAAGGGGGCCTGTTCCTGGGGAACAAAGGGGCACGGGGTAGCTGGAAGAAGTAACCCCAAGGGGAAGCGGGTAGGGAGAAAGGGGGGTTGCGGGCGCCAGGAAGGAGAGAAGGTAAACAGTTCCAGCGGGCCGCAAGGTTGGCCCCGAGGGTCCATGGACCCTCAGGTGTAGGAAGCGCCCGCTGCGGACACAAGACAAAGGAACAAGCCTGCGCTCCGCTCCAGGTGCGTCCCGCAGGGGGTCAGGGTTCCGCGGACGAAGTCGCGGGTAAAAGCTAGTAAGACATATACAGACAGTAATATCATCTCCTTGTTTCTGTTACCATATTTTTACCTTAATATAAGTGTAATCTTGATCATAAAAATCCATCACTGGTGGTGGGAGATCTCTTCGCTTGTTAGAATTCAGAGCATAAGATATCTTGACCACAATATCACTGAAACAATCGTATGTACAAGGCTGAAAAGTAGAAAAGCGGACAAGAATTATATACGCTGGGTTGATATGCTGGGTTTTTGTGACAGATTTCCGTCGGGTAACCGACTCATTTTATATACACAGCAAAGTGGATGGGATTCTAGCAAATGCCTTCCCTACTTTGGGGTAAAATATGTGCAGTGGACACGATGCAATTTCCAAAACCGGTGCGATTTTGGAAATCATAGCTTATCAATTATACCTAAGGAAATTCCGTCAGTTTCCTTATAGGTATAATTAAAGGAGAAAGTCCGCAGAGGAAACCTCTGCAAATTTTCTGTGAAAAGCGCCGCAGAAAGAATTGTGATGCGTTGCCACCATGGCTTTTCCCACAGCGCTTTTTTTGCTGCAGGACGCTACATGGGGTCTTAGCCTTAAGATGTGTATACATAACAAAAAGAGCCCCTATACTTTTTCAAAATGTATCGCTACTAGAGATGAGCGAACACTGTTCGGATCAGCTGTTCCGAACAGCACGCTCCCATAGAAATGAATGGAAGCACCTGGCACGTACGCTTTGGCGGCGGCCGGTCACCGTGCCAGCTGCTTCCATTCATTTCTATGGGAGCGTGCTGTTCGGAATGGCTGACCCGAACAGTGTTCGCTCATCTCTAATCGCTGCAAGATCTGCAAAAATACAAACCAGGCTCAGATAGCAGCACAAAAACTGTCCGTAAGTCACTTATCTTTCTCATAGAAATAACATTAAGCAGTTGAATTGTCATCCTCAATAGTACAGGTATCTACGGTGTAAAAAGACTTGAGGAACTACTATTTATAGTAGTAACATAGGTGTCACTAACTAGAGCAGCAGTACAAAGCAATCTCCAAACTCCACCATGTGAATTTAGCCTAATACCATTCTTATATGAGGGCACATATATAGTTACCATCACTGTCAGTGGAAACGAAGTACAATTTTGTTCTGAGAAATAGAGTTGTTTTGTAATAAAAGTTTTATCTTCATGTGAAATTCGTTTTTGCTCCATGAAGACATCCAGCTCCATTTTATAATCGAGAAAGGATTTGTTTAGTTCTGTAAGAAAAACACGTGTGAAGATTACCAAAGAATATAAGTTCTCTTTTTCTATACCGATGTAGCAGAGTTAACCTGAACTTCTGCAATTGGTTAAACTGCTGCAGCAAGATATCTTATCACAGAAGACCAGTGGCGTAACAAGTGTCTTGTGGGCCCGGGTGCAAACTTTTGTTCAGGCTCTCCCCTCTTCCCACTAGTGCCCCATCCTCAGAACCCAGAGTATAGTAATTGGAGGCCGAGGGAAGGTGAATAAAAATAACAAACACTAATATTCACCTTGCCTCACCTTTCCTGGGCATCCTGGGTCCAGCTGTCTTCAGCCATCTTCCCCGACGTCCCTGCTGAGGCCTGTGATTTTGTGTGTTTTTTGGTCCTCAGTGGTCACTTGGGGGTGCACTGATGTCATTATGCTGCTGCGCCCCATGTGACCGCTGGGGCCTAATCAGACAGAAAGGCATCGGTGAGGACGCTGAGCCCAGGAGAGGTGAGTATAACTATTTATTATTTTAAGTCACCTTCACTGGGCTAGTATGTATAGCGTTCAGGAAACCGGGCTTTCCCTGACCACTGTCATGATTGTACAAAGCCACAGCCATCTCCAGCTGGCTGCGGGCCCTGTACCTTGCCGGGCCCAGTCGCGGTCGCACTCCTTGCAAGGATAGTAGTTGACCTGATCCAAAATACAGTCACAGCTGATACAGCTCAGCCACACAATGTGTCTGCAGTATGTAAAAATATACTAGGTAGTTTCTTAAATAATCTACTCAGTATATTATACTGATATGTAGCATGGCTGAGGTGTTGTACGATGAGTATCTGTATGAATTGCAATGAGTGTACTGTGCCATGTCAGGGTGAACAGGGGGGCCCACCTAGCTCAGGGGCCCACTGGTGGATTCACCTGTTTCCTGATGTTTGCTTACCTGTCTGGTTAAAAGGTATCACAATAAAGCACAGATTAACCGTCACATTTTTATTTGCATGAGTTACAGAGATTTTATTCGGCTCAAAAGTCAGGATGGCCCTTATTTTAACCACTGGGCAAGACCTGTAGAGAAATAAATGAATATTTTAGTGAAGCAAATATGGAAATGAGACCCCCTTAGTGGAAAAAGGGGACCTTGCTCTAACAACAACTTGATGCTAAGTTCACACTAGCCTTTGGGCTTTCGTTCTTCTGGTCCACTTGAGGACCCGAAAAATAGCAACCCAATAAGCTTAAAAAGTGGTTACCCATGGAAACCTGCAGACCCAATAGACTATAATGGGGTCCACCTGGTTTCCGCCCAAAAAATGCAAAGCGAAAAGTCCATTTTAATAGTACATTTTCATACCTCCCAACCGTCCCGATTTCCGCGGGACATTCACGAATTCGGTGTCCTGTCCCGCAGTTCCGGTCGGCAGGAGGTATGTCCCGATTTCAACTCATCGCTGTGCTCCGGCTTCGGCGTGTGTAGGCGCAATGTGATGACGTCACTGTAAGGATCCAGTTCTGTTTTTACGTTTCACCTGTCTGTGGGCAAGTCTGCCTCGTTGTAAGATGGCCGCTATAGCTTCGGTGGCCATCTTGCCTGCTCTTGAGGCTATATTAACGAATGCACCTGTGTTCCTCCCTGCTTGAGTATCAGTCAGATCTTTGTCTCGGCTGCCTCTAGCTCTCCGCCTCTATTGTGAAGAGTCCTGTGGTTCTCTTGTTCCAGAGTTCTGCCATTCCCTACCATACCTGCATCTAGATACCTGTCTTCCTCCCGGCTGTTGCCCTTCAGCTTATCCCCTCAGCTGCACATGAGCTCCCCCTGATTGATTCAGTCTCTCATCAGGAAAACCTCTAGTGCTACACAACCTGCCTTTTACTACCGGCCGAACGCTACCCAGCTGTGCTGCAACTGACTGTAAGTTCGTCTCTTCTTTGCTGTAACTATTGTCTGCTGTGCATTTCCCCTATCAGCCATAGGTGTCCACAGAGCATTCACACATAGTGTAACAGGATACTCAAGCCCACAAGATGGAGGCCGCTGAGTCTGGGGACTTGGAGACCCGTGTTAAGAGAATACAGCAATACACAACTTCTTTGTATACAGAGTTGCAGTCGCTAAAGTCCAAGATAAATTCTCTAGAGATACAAGCTAACAAAAATGTGCAGGATCTTGGCAAAGCGATGCAGGACTTGCATACACGGACAACCGCGGTTGAGGCTTTGAAGTCAGCTCCCCCCGTAGTACTGAGCCCCCCAAAATTGCCACCATTTAGGTTTGGTGGGGACCGCGACAAGTACCGTGGCTTTGTAAACCAGTGTAAACTCTATTTTGATGCACATATCGGTCAATTTCCAAATGATCGCGCCAAGGTACTCTGCATCATCATGCTTCTGACACACAAGGCTCTAGCATGGGCAAACCCGCTAATTGAGACCGCTGATCCTTGTCTAGATAGTCTGACTCAGTTCCTTGATGGCATGGCCCTGATGTTTGATGATCCTAATCGTCGCGCCACTGCAGAGACCAACTTACTGGCGCTTCGACAGGGCCGACGTACGGTCACAGAGTATGCCATGGAATTTAAGAGATGGGCAGTGGACACGACTTGGAAATCTGAGGCGCAACTACCGTTGTTCAGGAGAGGATTATCCAGCGCCATTAAGGACGAACTGGCCCGTTCTGAGGCTCCCTCCAAGTTTGAAGAGTATGTACACCATTGCATACGGATTGATATCCGCTTATCCGAACGAAGACAAGAGAGATGGGCAGCAATGAATCGCAGGGACAGCCCACCAGCATTTTCTCCTGCATTTCCCAAGGAACCTTCTAATAGGCCCCCACAGGAGACTGAGCCAATGCAACTAGATGTTGTACAGAGGTCTGAGAGTAATGCTCGTAGGGAACGCCGGCTGCGTGACGGTCTATGTCTCTATTGTGGGGAGTCCGGTCACTTTCTCATAAATTGCCCGAATCGACCTCACAGGACTGTCGCAGCCGTGGCCGAAGGAGATTTGTCTGACTGTGAATCAGAAGCCTCAGAAGCGTCACAGCCTTTGAATGCAGTTATTCAGACCCTGTCGTCGGTGGCTTCACACCTGGAGAAGAGGAAGAAGGAGACCCATTGCCTCCTGCCAATTCAGATTTGGACCAACATTCGTTGGATTTCCACCTCAGCAATGGTGGATTCCGGAGCTAGTGGCAACTTCATGGATCTGGCCTTTGCTAAAGAACATGGTATCGCAACCCAACATAGGGCCTCACCCGTGCTTATGGAGACTGTGGATGGTTCCCCCCTGGTATCGGGGCCAATAGATCAGGAAACCAGATCCCTAAGGGTATCCATGCCGCCTGATCATCAGGAAGAACTATCCTTCATGCTTATCTCCTCTCCTCATTTTCCAGTAATCCTAGGCCTCCCATGGTTGAAAAAGCAGAACCCAGCTATCAACTGGGAAACTAGAGAGTTACGCTTCCCTGCAAAGAAGAAGTCAGCCATTTGCCCGGTCACATCTGTTCCTGACAATCCTTCTAACCTTTTTTCATCAGTCTATTCTGACTTCTTGGGCGTGAGTGACAAGAAGAATGCAGATAAACTTCCACCACACCGGCCATATGACTGTCCAATTGAGCTTTTGCCCGGTGCAGCAATACCGTTTGGCCACATCTATCCTCTAGCCGGGCCGGAGTTAAAGGCCCTCAAGGACTACGTTGATGAAAACCTGGCAAAGGGGTTTATTCGTCCTTCCTCATCTCCAGCAGGTGCTCCAATCTTTTTTGTGAAAAAGAAGGACAGGTCCCTCAGACCCTGCATAGATTATCGGGAACTCAACAAAATCACTGTTAAAAACCGTTATCCACTTCCTCTAATCCCCGAACTTCTGGAACGAGTTCGCTATGCCAAGATTTTTTCCAAATTAGATCTTCGAGGAGCATACAACTTACTGCGGATTAGAAAAGGAGACGAGTGGAAAACTGCCTTTCGGTGTCGGTACGGACACTTTGAATATCTGGTCATGCCGTTTGGTCTATGCAATGCCCCAGCTGCTTTCCAACATTTGGTTAATGACATCTTCCGGGATCTCTTGGATCAGTTCATGGTGGTGTATTTGGACGATATCCTTATTTTTTCCAGCTCTCTACAAGAACATGAGGAACATGTGAAGATTGTTCTGGACCGCCTACGAGTAAACCAACTTTACATTAAACTCGAAAAATGCGAGTTCCACAAGACTGAGATCCAGTTTTTGGGCTATGTAATCTCACAACAAGGATTGTATATGGATATCAGTAAGATCCAAGCAATCATGGATTGGCCGGTCCCGAAGAATACCCGAGAGGTACAACGTTTCATAGGCTTTGCCAACTTTTACCGGCGCTTTATTAAGCACTTCTCAGAGATTGTCAGTCCCATTACCCAACTTACCAAGAAGGGGACAGTGTTCCGTTGGACACCCCAAGCCCAGGAGGCATTTACTCGCCTTAAGTCAAGGTTCACATCCGCCCCAGTATTAATACATCCTGATCCGGAGTTGGCATTTATAATAGAGGTGGACGCTTCAGACAGTGCCGTGGGAGCTGTCTTATCTCAGAGAACAGGAGAGAAGGGTCTCTTGCACCCTTGTGCATACTTCTCCCGAAAGTTATCTTCTGCTGAGAGGAATTACGATGTCGGAAACAAGGAACTGTTGGCGATCATCTCCGCGTTCAAAGAATGGAGGCATCATTTGCAGGGGGCTTCTCAGCAGATTGTCGTACTCACCGATCACCGTAATTTGGAGTTTGTCCGATCCGCAAGATGTCTTTCTCCCCGACAGGTTCGCTGGAGCCTATTTCTAAACCAATTTAATTTTATCATCTCCTATCGACCGGGCTCCCGTAATGGCAAGGCTGACGCCCTTTCCCGGATGTTCTCTACCGAATCGGATTCGGCTCCCTCATTTGAGACTATAGTACCCGACGCCAATGTGGTGGGAGTGATACAGAATGAAGACTTAATTAACGCCTTTAAGGAAGCCTATGTCACTGATCCTCTCTTGTCCCAGCCGGCTAATGACGTTCATCTGACCTTTAAAAATGGAGTATGGTTCCAAGGCCAATGCCTCTACGTGCCTAAGTCTGCCAAACTAAGAGTACTAAGACTGATGCATGACTCCAAGGTGGCAGGTCATAAAGGGGTGCAGAAGACTCAGGAGTTCCTCTCACGATTCTTCTGGTGGCCGGGGTATCAGAGGGATGTTAAAGACTATGTCCGTTCTTGTGTCATCTGTGCCAGATGTAAGACACCTCGGTCTGCTCCGACTGGATTGCTACAACCTCTGCCAGTGCCTTCTCGTCCATGGGGATCCATATCTATGGACTTTATTGTCGAATTACCTATCTCTAAGGGTATGAATACCATTCTAGTTGTGGTTGATCGATTAACGAAGGCTGCCCACTTTATACCTTACCCCAGACTACCAACTGCTAAAGACACTGTGGAATTAATTATTCAAAATGTCTTTCGGCTGCACGGGGTCCCCGACGAAGTCATTTCAGATCGAGGAGCGCAATTCATGGCGAGATTCTGGCAAGGATTTTGTTCAGCATTAGACATTAAAGTCCGCTTGTCCTCTGCCTACCATCCGCAGTCAAACGGCCAGACCGAGAGGACCAATCAGACTTTGGAACAGTACCTGCGTTGTTTCATCAGTCATTTGCAGGATGATTGGCTGGATCTCCTTCCTCTGGCAGAATTCTCCTATAACAATTCCCAGAGTGCTTCTACAAAGGTGTCACCCTTCTATGCCAATCTGGGGTTCCACCCCAAAGTTTTTCCCAGGCTGCCAAGTGATGTCACCATACCGGCAGTTACGGAACGTGTGGCAATCATTCAGCAAAACTTGGAAGTGTTGAAGGAAACCTTGACTGCAGCTCAGGAGAGATATAAGAGATCAGCGGATCAGTCCCGCAGACCAGAACCCATATTCAAAGTTGGAGACTTAGTCTGGCTTTCTACAAAAAATTTAAAACTGAGAGTACCCTCCCCGAAGCTGGGGCAAAGATTTGTAGGACCATTTAAGATAAGTGCCATCATCAGTGCAGTGGCCGTTAGATTAAAGCTCCCCAACACCATGAAAATCCATCCAGTATTCCATGTTTCCCTATTGAAGGCTGCTATCCCTAATCCGTTCCCGGGACGCGCTGCCCAACCACCCGATTCAGTATTGATTGATGGTGAGGAACAATTTTTGGTGGAAGAGATTCTGGATTCTAGAATCCATAGGAACCAATTACAGTATCTGGTCAAGTGGGAAGGGTACCCGCCTGAAGAAAATTCTTGGGAACCTGTTGATAATATAAATGCTCCCCGTCTGGTGTCCAGGTTCCACCGAAGACATCCCGGTAAGCCTGCCCATAGGGTGTCCGGAGGCCACCCCTAAGGGGGGGGTAGTGTAAGGATCCAGTTCTGTTTTTACGTTTCACCTGTCTGTGGGCAAGTCTGCCTCGTTGTAAGATGGCCGCTATAGCTTCGGTGGCCATCTTGCCTGCTCTTGAGGCTATATTAACGAATGCACCTGTGTTCCTCCCTGCTTGAGTATCAGTCAGATCTTTGTCTCGGCTGCCTCTAGCTCTCCGCCTCTATTGTGAAGAGTCCTGTGGTTCTCTTGTTCCAGAGTTCTGCCATTTCCTACCATACCTGCATCTAGATACCTGTCTTCCTCCCGGCTGTTGCCCTTCAGCTTATCCCCTCAGCTGCACATGAGCTCCCCCTGATTGATTCAGTCTCTCATCAGGAAAACCTCTAGTGCTACACAACCTGCCTTTTACTACCGGCCGAACGCTACCCAGCTGTGCTGCAACTGACTGTAAGTTCGTCTCTTCTTTGCTGTAACTATTGTCTGCTGTGCATTTCCCCTATCAGCCATAGGTGTCCACAGAGCATTCACACATAGTGTAACAGTCACATCGGGCCTACAACTATGTGAGTGGAGTGAGAGAGCGGGGGGAGCATTGGAAGGTCAGTATAAGTATTTGTTTGTGTTAAACATTGAGGGGAACGTAATGTAGGGGGCCAATGAAACTTGGGGCATATGGGAGGGGAGAACGGCATTACACTGGGGCAAATGAAGGGAGGGGGAACGGAATGACACTGGGGCAGATGAAGGGTGGAGACATGAATCTGGGGGCAGAGATGGGGGGACATGAAACTGGGGGCAGAGATGGGGGGGACATGAAACTGGGGACAGAGATGGGGGGACATGAAACTGGTGGCAGAGATGGAGGGGGGACATGAAACTGGGGGCAGAGATGGAGGGGGGCAAATGAAACTGGGAGAGATGGGGGGAATATAATTTACAGGTTACTGTAGGAAGATTATACTGTGTGGGGGCACATGAAAAATGAATGAGAATGGGCGGAGTCTACATAAAAGTGGACGGAGCTAATTTTGCCACGGCGCGCCGCATATTTTGTCCCTCTTTCGCCTCTTCAAAAGTTGGGAGGTATGCATTTTAAGCTTCTGTCTGCATCACGGTCATGTTTGGGTTCCCTATATAGTAGTGAGTGGACCTTTGTATAAAACTATTGTAGCGCCCCACAGAGTGTGTCACTACAAATGTCATCTTATGTGATCTACACTGTGTACTGTGAAGGTATAGTGAGATCCAGTCAACCTGTTAGCATACACAAAGTTCCACAGCCACTATCTCTTTAAGAAAAGGGGAGGAGCCTGCTCGCACCGTGAATCTACATAGGCCGAGCTGGGGCGACTCACCATCAGGGTCAAATCTTCAATAGGAACAAGTGTATTGTTAGAAGGGGTGCAACCATTTTACAGTACATGTTATTTAAAAGTTGCAACAACTTACTGAAGAACCAGAACATTTCCCAAGGCCCCGACTGCTATATCAGGATATCCATCTCCAGTAATGTCCAGGCCCCCATCTACTGACTGGCCAAAGAACTGCAACTTCTGTCTGAAATCTGTTGCTCTAATTCTCTGTAATAGAATTATTATATTATAATACATATATGTAACCTTCACATTGTACAGGATTAGAAAAACAGGTCTGCTCTCTTCTGAAAACATCACCACATGTATCACTGGGTTGTTTCGGCAGCTCTGCTCCACTGAAGTGAATTGTGAACTGTAATGCCGTACACAATCTAAGCAAAGGTGTGGTGCTATTCAGAAGAAAATATCACAGACCCTTTTAGGCTAAAATGCTGTGGAAAAACAAAACAGTAGCTGCAAGGTGAATGAGATTCTGTGGCTTTGGCCTAAAACAATTGCAGCAAAATTTGCAACAAAAAAAGCTGCATTTCCACAACATGGGGCATCAGCCTAAATGGAACCACAAAAATAAGCCCTCATACAGCTCTGTGAATGGAAAAATAAAAAGTTATGACTTTCAGAAGGCATGTAATGGCCATGGAGTAAAGGGGATAAAGAAGTGCTATACTAGTCATGAATACTACAATTTACACAAAAAGTTCAACTTCCCTATAGTTAAGTCTTACAATATTTTTCTATCTGGTACCATTACTTGTGTATTTAAAACAAAAAGTAGTGGTTTGAACGCTACCATAGAAGCCTCCTTGAAATGGCTGAAGTGGACTTCAAGGTTTACAGGTAGTCTAATATTCTTTGCATTGACCCATACCTGAGAGGGTGATTTGCGGATATCATCTTTAATACTGTTATAAATATAAACACTTCCAAAAGTATCCGGATCCTCCAAGTGCCCCTCAAGAGGTGCTCCTATGGCAATATCTTGAAATCCATCATGATTGATATCCCCGATTTCAGCTATGGAGTAACCAAACCTTGCAAATGAATAGTATGGTTGCTCCAGTTTGGAAACAAGTGTGAACATCCCCTTTATGGACAAAAAAAAAGATCAATGAACATAAACAAAGAGTAAAACCTCGTGTATGACAATGTAACAACATATAGTGAATGGTTCTAAAGAGAAAAATGGAAATTTTACCCCAACACTGAGCTTATATAGATAGACTCGTCCTTCTTCTCCCTTGATATGGTAAAACGGTGCGCCAACCAAAAGGAAATCTGTTTGTCCATCTTTATTGATATCTATGGTGCAAAGCTGATGACCAAAGTAGGATCCGAGCTGTGTTCACAGGAGTAAAAGGAAAACTATTAATCTTTAAAATCCTTTAAGACTAAGGTGAGCCGCAACAAATGGCAGTCATAATGTGCTGCGGAAAAGAACATGGCGGAAACGCAACACGTTTTTTCCCACATCGCTTATTACAGAAAGTTCACAGAGTTTACCTCTGCAGACTCTCTGTCCGTACATATAATCTTTCAGGGGACATAGCTTTTGAATGTTGCTTTTTTTTATCGCTTTTGAGCGATTCTGTTTGGGGTTTTTTTGTCCAAACATAGTTTAGCATTTTTTTTTTCAGGTTTTTTTTCCTATAGAAAAACAATTGAAAAAATAAACCCTGAGAATATTGTATTTTGAAAATTTGGGAAAATTCATGGTGCCTAGTATGACAGAAAACATACGAAAAAGTCAGATTTTTGTGCAACTTTTTTCTTTTATGTCGTCCTTTCTGCAAGGAAGTGTGACATAGGTGGATCCATCAGATTTATTAGCACTTATGCCAGAAAGCAGGAGTAAATGATGCCTAAAATCTTTGCCACCTTTGATATCTCCCCAGCGGTACATCCTCCTCAAGATCAGGAGATATGAATACATCAGTCATCATAAATCTTCCCAAGTGAATTTCTGAGGAAAATGGCAACAAATGTGGGGCTTTTCGTAAATTACTATTGTGGATAAAGAAGAAGTTTTTTCAGACCAAACCATTTTTTTACAATATCAGTAAAAAAAAATAAAATTCTAGATATAAACACCCAACACACACCTATGATCTATCTTTTTTTTTTTTTTTTTAAAGTAGATTGTAAGCCCCATATAGGACTCACAATGTAAATTTTTCCCTATCAGTATGTTTTTGGAATACGGGAGGAAATCCATGCAAACACAGGGAGAACATACAAACTCCTTGCAGATGTTTTGCCCTTGGCAGGATTCGAACCAAGGACTCCAGGGCTGCAGTGCTAGCCACTGAGCTACCGTGTTGCCGCTCCTACGATCTATCTTTAACTTAAATAAAGAGTAAATTACCTGTTCCCCTGTCAGGGTTTGCCAAAGGTGATAGTTTGTAATATCTTTTTCAAAGACAAGGACTTTCCCAACGTTGGAATGTCTTGGTGCTCCAGCTATATACATTGGAGCGTGCCTTCCTTTTGCCGTGCTTACACTGTATCCTGTTATCAATATTGTGTAATGAAGATTAAAACCTCAGAATGAATGTTCTCCAAATTTCACATATATAATAATTAAATCAGGTAATATCTGATATCATCCAATACCATTGAATAGTCTAAGGACCCAATGGAAATTAATGGATCTGTTTTTAACAGATGTAAAAAGGATTGATGTCTAAGTTAACAACCTAAAAATGCAATCAAAGCCAAGACAGGCAGAACTCTCTTCTAAGCAGGAGTGGAACAAGTTCTGTTCAAAGCAGGGATGGGACAAGTTCTATTCAAATTAGGGGTGGGACTAGTTATGTTCAAAGCAGGGGTGGGACAAGTTTGATTAAAATTAGGGGTGGGACTAGTTCTGTTCAAAGCAGGGGTGGGACAAACTCTGTTCAAAGTAGGAGTGGACAAGCTCTCTTGGTGCCCAAGGTCATGATTTCAGAATGTAATCTACTATTTCAATCTTTCAGTAGATTCTACCATGTGGCACCTCCTCCTCCTCAATTCCTAGCATTCTTAATCATACAAGAAAACTTAATTACACAAGAAATTTAAAGGCAGAATGATGTTTTAATAAAATTGGTCCTTTCTTCTCAGAGGTTTTCTAAGCAACTATCTAATGTACCTTTTTCTAGTCCATCCTAAAGAGGACCTTTCGCCATCTCCACCAACTCCAGATCTTTGCATCTTTCATTAGGTGCTGCACAGTTAGAATTTTTTTCTCTAGCCTCTACTATTCCTGAGTAATCTTTGCTTTTAATTTCATCATCCATTATGCTAATTTGGCTCTCTATTGTCAGGTGGTATTGGACAGCAGGAGGAAGCCAGGGACCGCCCACCTGACAGCAGAGAGCATAACTGTGCTGAAAACATTAGAAATGATTGCTCAGGAATGGTGGCGGCAGGAGGAAAAATAATTGCACCAGAATCAATTGAACAGCACTAGTGATGAGCGAGTAGTATTCGAATACCTCGCCGGCATAGGAATGCGTGTAATCGGCCGAACACCAAGGGGTTAAACACTTCAAATATTCGATGTGTTTAACCCCTTGGTGTTCGGCCGATTACACGCATTCCTATGACGGCAGGGTATTTGATCGAATACTACTCGCTCATCACTAAACAGAACCTATTGAAAGATACAAAGAGTTGGATTGATCAACTAAGGGATATATTTTAGATCTATCTTACTAACATATTTGATGTTCATCTTACCCAAGTAACTGTAGTTTTCTGTCTTTGTATGATCAGATGTCTCACTGAGGAATCTTACTTGCGGTGTCTCAGAATCTGTGAAATACAGCATCATACCACCCGACCAATCGAAGGCTCCAACTGTTCCAAGCACCAGAGTATTCTGCGCAGGTAATAATAGGTTGTTAGTACTGATCATTTACAACATTCATGTGTGACTATAGGCAAATGAGTCAATCGACTCATGTAAGAGAGTCACACATCAATATGCAGTATGTTTGTCTTTGGGACTCTTTGGGTTAAATTGATTCCATTTGATTAACGAGAATTGCGGAAAAACTACATTCACACAACTAATAGTTGTGAGACGTCCATTTTTTAATTGACATCACACGGCAACATTACATTCTATGCCAGTGATGGACCATCAATATATAGGTAATGTCTTATATTTTGTCAGTTTTCATGGATCCCTCCACACACAGTAATGTATGGGGGATAAGTGAAAATGGCCGCCCCATGGGTGCAAATGGACGTTTCACGTTGAAAGTACTGTACAATACAATGTTTTTTGACAGTGAGTTTCCACAGAGGGAACGTAGGGTTTCAGCCCTAAGGTGGACAAGGCAGGTGGAGTAAAGTAAAGCTAAGGGCCCGTGCACACGGAGTTTACGTGCGTGCATTTTAGCATAATACATGAGTATAGAATACGCATGTAAAAATAGCAGTCCCATTGATATCAATGGAATTTTGGTGCGTTTTTTTACACGTGTAAAAAATTACATTGAAGTCAATGGGACTGTTATTTTTACACGTATATTCTATACCCGTGTATTATGCTAAAATTCGCGAACGTAAACTCCGTGTGCACGGGCCCTAAGGGTTTACATCTTTATTCTATGCACAAAAAGATCTTACGAAACATGCATAACTCACATACCTTATCTTTCAAGTGAGCTGAAAATCCAACTTCAGCCAAGTCAAATTCCAATGAATCACCTTTAGTACCTGCATGTGTGCGAAACACATTTTACTCATCTTACTATGAGGTTATATTGTGAAGATATATTGTAAGTGGGTAGTAGGCATATTGTAAAGCAAGCTAAAAAAAAAATCGAATGTATGTAGCCATGTAGTGCTTAAGAGGGTTGTCTGCTATGTACAGCCCATATTCAATGGTCCTTAATAATAATAATAATAATAATAATAATAATTTTGGGCAAATTTTTTTTCAGGAAAACAGGCTTAAATGCTTTAACCCAGGAAATTTTTCAGTTTCAAACTTTACCTTCAATTCCAGCCATCTTCTGCTGCAAGGAAGAGATAAGCCCATCCAGTTTGGAGTAGTCTTCTACTCTTATGACATGCTTTTCATCGTTAGCAATAAGTTTTAGCTCTCTGTAGGCCTTAGTCTTGTTAAATGCTTCTCCAACCTGTAGAGAACAGCAGTGGGGAGATCCATACAATTTTTATTCTTTGAACTGAATGTTCTTCGTTGTTTTCTACATTTTGTATTGTATAAATTTAAAGGGGCACTCCGTGGAGTCAAGTTGGAGCCTACTATTCATTCACACAGAACTAATCACAGCATAGCATTTTATAAATACTGAAAGGAGAAACTTCACGAAACAGACCCCAGAGAGCCCCGAGAGAGCCACATAGGAAATTAGAGTGGTTTTAGAGGCAGATTCAGGATTTCCCTGAAACTTTCAACCCTTGCAATGCCAAGACTGAAGCAGAGGGATATCCACAGCAATTCAACAAGGAATATTGCAAGGAATACTGAAAAACCTGGTGTTTTCCTCTTTTGTACCCAGCCTAATACTGAATAAAAATGTGCAATACATACTAACCCCAATACTAAATCGTTCAATGGTTTGCATTCTTGTATCATTGATGACAGTTGTTAAGTTCACTGGATCCATGAATATATCTCCATCTGTCAATACCAAGATTATTTTGTTGGCACTTTCGCTAGATCCATGACTTTCATTGAAAATATTGTTTCTGTAAAATGAGAAGGAATCAATAAATGTATTGCAGTTGTGACAATAGCACGTTGTATCGTGTATTATGGAATGTTATTATAGTCATTGGAGGACTTGGGAACTTGGTTGTGAGAACCCACTATACTCACTTGGGGCTACTCTTGAAGACATTATGTAAGTGGCCTTATGGTTTTCACCCTGTTACCCCCATACAGAAATTGAGAACCACCAAGTCGCTGCCTGTAGGAGTAGTCTTAGTCCAGTGGCTGTTCACCCAAACAGGTCAAGAGACAATAGGTTGGGGCAGGTGGAGTTCGTTCATCATGGTATTCAGGCAAGAGGTCACATTTACAGAAAAGTAAAGTCATGGGCAATTACAGGGTGGCTTGCCTCAGGTTCATGCACTTTATTTGAGCTTCTCATCCACGCTGTCCCAACTGCAGCATATAGTCACCACCCTCACTAATACTCCTAGGGAACAATAGCTAGACTTCTCCAGCATCTAAAACCGGACATAATATAAGGCCACCCGATAAAATGCTAATCTCCTAGTTTAGTTTAAGTTTTTAGCTTCTACTCCAGCAAAAAATTTTCTTTTCTTTCCACTTTTACTTTGTACCAATTTACCCCCCTCTCCCCTAGCTTATGACTTAATTTGCCTTACCCTTGATGTGATCCAAGATTGCCTCCACTGTTTTGTGTTTCGGGGCGCCTCATCCCTATCTATCTTTCTACAATTTTCCCTACATGGCTTCACAATCAAAAATTTCTGGCAGTATGAACTGAGAGTGTAACGCTAGTTTCTGCCCATCTTACCTATCACAGTATCCTGTTAGGGATGTAGGGGCATAACTAGCAAAGACCCCCCCTTCCCAACTGCATAGTGCCTCCTTCCTGGCCCCCACACAGTATAATGCCCCGTTTAGACACACAGTAATGTCCCAAAATGGTCTCTTCACACTGTATAATGTCCCATAGTGGCCCCTCCACACAATATTATTTCCCATAGCATTCTCTGCCCACAGTGTAATGTTCCATAGTGGCCCTTGCACACAATATAATGTGCCATAGCAGGCTCCATACAATATAATGTCTCACGGTGGTCACTCCACACAGTATTATGTCCCATTGTGGCCCCTCCACACAGTATTATGTCCCATTGTGGCCCCTCCACACAGTATTATGTCCCAAAACTAGAAATTTGGGGGGGAAACCACCCACATGCTATAATTATACTCTGGCTCTCTTGTAACTTTTGTGGACTGTGGTTGTTACTCAATAGTTAAAACTATCAGTAACGCTACAGTAGTCACAAAGTAGCCTTGGCCTTTAGGGGAATCTGTCAGAGTGATTTGGGACACTAAACCAAGTATAAGTCCTTATGATCTGGGGGTTTCCTGTACCAAATTGCCTTGTTATAAAGCCATCCGTGCACTCAATAGAAATAAAAAAGCTTTATACTCCCCCTGCCACTGTACTCTTTCCACCGATGCAGATCTTCACTGAAGCCAGAGGAATACACATCAGCCTCGTACCCGAGTGGTTTAGAATCCCAAATTGTACTGACAGGTCCTCTTTAATGTCAACACTCAGTTTACTCTATATACAGTATATAAAGCCATCAATCATGTATGTTTGTAATGTTACATTAGTTACTCACAGAACATGGAGAAGGGCTGATGCTGTTTTTGTGACTTTTCCAACTTGCTGAATCTTTTGAACCTTATCTAGAATAGAGCGGCTGTCCTTATGACTGTCCAGGAGGTTAAATTCTGTCTGTATTACCTCTCCATACTGTACAACAGCAAACTCACACTGACAAAGAGAGAACAAACACAGGGTAAAACACTAATCTTAGATGGATTACTAGACGGAATGGTATAAATAGATAGATAGATAGATAGATAGGAGATAGATAGATAGATAGATAGATAGATAGATAGATGAGAGATAGATAGATAGATAGATAGATAGATAGGAGATAGATAGATAGATAGATAGATAGATAGATAGATAGATAGATAGATAGGAGATAGATAGATAGATAGATAGATGAGAGATAGATAGATAGATAGATAGATAGATAGATAGATAGATAGATGATAGAGAGATAGATAGGAGATAGATAGATAGATAGAGAGATAGATAGATAGATAGATAGATAGATAGATAGATAGATAGATAGATAGGAGATAGATAGATAGATAGATAGATAGATAGATAGATAGATAGATAGATAAAAGATAGATAATTTTCCTTTTTGTCATTTCCCATGTGAGCGAATGCTTCATCTTACAAACCTCAAAACATTTTTCCCAAATTTTAGTGATCAGGTTTGATATAAAATCCTTGGCCTTCTGGAAGTCATCAGACTTTATACTACCAGATCCATCTAGAACTATGGCAATTTCTGTTCCTATAAAAATGTAAGACATTGTGGTTACAATAGATGTGGTATTGTAGTGAAATACATGAGAATACTATATCTGTTCTAATAATATAAGAGACAAAAAGATGTAAATGTGTTGTATAAAATACATATGTTCAGATGGAGGTGAAGGTTAGTGACCCCAGACGATGGGTAGCCATCCTGCCGGTCTCTTCCTAAGCCTTCACACCATTTTAGATTAGAGGACAGATCATGGCTACCAGCGCTACGTCAGACAGAGGTAGTAGGAATGGCTGGGCATAGGTGGAAGGAAGGCAGCAGTTAAGAGGATCAGGAATACTGCCACCTCCCATGTTATATTTCTGGGTACACCCCAAGAAATCATTCAATAAGCAAAACCATCTACAAAATATGGAGATACATGAAATATTGGTGTAAATACTGAACAAACCCATGAAAGTTACTACACCCTGATACTCAATAAGGGTCGTCAGACCAAGACATGTGTCCTTCTATGTGCCCTATTACAGTATATATATAGAAGTTCCCCTGTGATTTAAAGTTGATAACAGCAAAGTATCAGAACGTTTCTCTCTGACAGACCCGACCCATCTATGAATTACATAGACTACATGGACAGCAGTTCAATGAACAGGTGCCATGTAATGTACTGAAGTTACAGGCAGTGCCAATGGCCCTATAGACTAGTGACTCCATGGCTCGCTATCATATTGGTCTTCAAATGGCATTTTGAAAAAACATATAAAAAGTTATAATCTGTGGAATTTATATATGGAGTTATATTTCGTAAAATTGGGGTCAATTTACTTTGTAAAATACACCAGAATTCTGGTGTAATACGCGCTAAAAAAAAAGCTGTCTAACACAACAGTGGCATTAGTTTTAGACACACTGACGATGAAAAAAGGAGTTAGGTTAAGTTAAGACACCATGTGCCAAAAAACGTGTCAAACTTTTGGTCTTAATCGGAACCAACCAATAAGTGGTGTAAACTTAGACCAGACAGTCTAGTGATAAGCCAGATTTATCAATCACCATCAAATTAAATCTGGCACAGATTAAGACTGTCTAGTCTGATTTTGACCTTCCTAAAATTTTAATTGGATTAGAAGATCTGCAAAGCAAAGTAAATAGGTCACTAAGGAAAATACCTACCTCCTTCATCATCTACGTCATAAGCGTTATTATTGTTATTACTGTTTGCGTCTTGTTTATCGCTTTTCTTCGATTCCAGTAATTTATCAGTAAAAAAATCACCTAAAAAGAAACAATCAGAACTGTTAGTGTGAATATAATGTACGAGGTCACTTGGATACACAACTACTGTACAACCCCATCGTACGCTTCCTGTACGTTCCTGTTGCTGGTTATAAGTTGTTCTTGTTAGAGTGCACTGCCCACCATTGGTCAGAAACTAGGGAGAGTTTAAAGAGACCCTACCAATACCATCACCACCAAGTTTTTACCTCCTTGCCTGCTCATTCCACCTGGCAGTATAAAGTCTAATCAGGCTATGAGGCACCAATACTATAAGCCCAGGTTGCTCAGGAATGGTGGAGGCTAGAGAAAAAAAAAATTCACCTGCACTTGAATCAATGGAGCTGTGCCTACTGAAGGATGCAAAGACCAGGAGTTATTGGAGATGGTGAAAGGGCCTATTCAATAATGAATATACTAGTCAGTCTAGGGTCACGATAACCCAAAAACTAAGGTCAATGAGATATTTAACCCTGAAATCACCAGCATACAAAAATATCCTAAAACCACACTAAGGAACCAAGCTAGTGAGATAAGATCATTAGGGATTGTATTGTTACCATACTTACTACAACTATAATTTATAATTTTTTTACATCAAATAACCAAGTAAAACTTACATTTTACTAGATATCTTGCTCTTTCTAGAAATAATTTAGCATTTAAGGTCATCATTTTTAGTCCGTGTAGTTGCATTAATAAACAAAGTTGAATTATTGAGTTCAAATGGAGCTGAGTAGTACTGCAGTGAATTCTACTTAAAGATCTTTTTTCACCTCCAACTCCTTGTATTGCTCAAATGGCAGTGCTCCACAGATTCTGTCACAGCTGGAATTTCTCCTCTACCCTTACCGTTCCTGAGAAATCAGGGCTGTTAGTTTCAGCATTTTAACCAATATGCAAACTAGTCTTTCTACTGTCAGGTGGGCGGTCCTAGACTAGAGCAGAGAGTCACAGGGAGGGCTAGCGAAATATATACAACTGCGTTGGAGTCAGTGGTGTGTTGCCTATTGACAGACATAAAGATTTGCAGATGGTAAAGGTGGTGAAAGGTCCTCTTTAAGGTTAGACTTCTCCATCTTCTCATTGTTGGAACAGTCTGGGCCTTGTGATACAGATTTGTCTAAATACCTAGGGAAGACAAATCAGGTTAAAGTGACATCCAGTCACAGCTTCTTATAGGCATGTCACTGAGGTCAATATATCACTGCACAGTTGCAGATGTCAACTTAGTCTCCTTTTTATTTTTTTTTACAAAGTAGCTCAATCCACCACAATGGATACGTATACCAAGATGGTTTAGTAAGTTTTCTACAGTATGTGCCATTATTCTGAGTATTAGCTCCCACAATATTCACCTTTATTGAATAATAGTCCACCCATAGGGCCATTGTTGTTGTTGTTGTTTGAGTTCTTGTTCTTCTCCTCCTCCAGGAAGTCAAACACTGCAGGAGATATAATGTGCCAGAATCAGTACAATCTGCAATGTTATTAACTTTGGGTCAAATCTCTAAACTCAATCCAAAGCTCCTGGGCCCCAGTACAAAATACTTTATGAGGTCCCACTCACCACATGTTAATAATAGTGTAGAGAGGATTTTAGGGCCCCTGCGGCTCCAGGGCCTGGTTGCAATTGCATCCTATATAGTTACACCCCTTGTTCAATTTTTTCTGACAACTTTAGAGTCACAAGTTGCAAATGCAGTTTTTGCAACAAAGTTGCAGCAGTTGAAATATGTAGCATCAAAGGCCCGGTTCACATCAGTGCATGGGTTTCCGTTCAGGGTCCGCTTGGAGACCCCCCGAATGGAAAGCTAATCCACATAAAAAAGCAGTTACCTCAGGAATCCTGCTTGCAGCACTTTTCTCTCCACATTTTTCATGCGGAGAGGGGAACAAAATGGCCCAAATGCAGATGTGAACCGGGCCATACTGAGCAAACAATGAATCCTAAGGTACTAGAAGCGTGAAGGTGATTGCTGTTTAAGGCCGGGGCCCCACGTTGCAATAACACCATGCCAAAAACCTTGGCATTTTACATTGCCTCCAAAGTGGATGGGATTCTGACTAATCCCTATCCACACACTGCAGGAAAAATCAGCAGTGGAAATACATTGCATTTTTGTAAACCGCAGCTTGTCAATTATATCTATACAGAAATGTTGAAGGTTTCCATATAGGTATAATAGGAACAGAAGGTTCGCAGAGGAAAACTCTATGGACTTTATGTGAAAAGTGTTGCAATACCCTGCGCAGGTACTGGTGCTATACAATGTATAGTGGTGTTTGTGGCAAACAGTTATGAGGCTGTGGCTATAAACTCTCCCTTTAGGTAAGTCTTGTCTCCATTTCAGGACTTTTCCCTCAAATCATGTTATATACATTGGGTCTCTCATATAAAATTTATTTCACAGAAATGGAGGTAATGTCCCACAGCAACCAGAGATCATCTTTAATGCGCTAAATTGCATCAGGAAAGTGAAATAAGCCTTCAGAATGGTCGCTGGTTGTAATATCATAATATATATAAGACTCTGACCAATTACATGGAGCCATATATAATACTTCATACATACCTGTTGTTGCAAGATCAGGATAGACCCGCTCTGTAACAGAGCCGTTTTCATTGATACGCAGTGAGCAAACTCCATTTATTTCACCTGTTGTGGTTTTTTGTTTCCGACTCTTGAACTGCTGGCACATCTATAAGGGAGTAAGAAAATATTAGTTGCTTAAGATACCAAGCTCAGGAAGATTTACCCTAGATGAAGCTCTATACATAGATTGCAGATTTCAAGGCACCATGGTGTTCTCCCGCAGCGCTTTTCATACAAAGTCCACATATGTTAGCAAATATCTTAGTAAAATGTTTAAAATGTTGAACTTAAAGCTGCATACTTGGTGTCTGAGATCTTCAGGGCCACAGCTGGACTCCATAGGGTATTGGCAGTTGTATTAAAAAATAATGGGGGTTATTTGTCATCTGCACCTTTTTCTGGCCAAAAGATCTCCTGTTTTTTTTAGATTCAATGTTGTGTATGTGTCAGTTAGTTTAGATGCATCTTTATAAGCTGTGGGCACTTTGCTCCTTTGACCCTTTTTAATACTATCTGACCTGACTGTTTTTTTTATGCTGCCCATGTACTGGAGGACATGTGCATCTTTTTTAACCCTTTTTAGAAAGGTACTAGCCATGAATACAGTGTGAAAAGGATCGCTATTAGAGATGAGCGAACACTAAAATGTTCGAGGTTCGAAATTCGAATCGAACAGCCGCTCAATGTTCGTGTGTTCGAACGGGTTTCGAACCCCATTATAGTCTATGGGGAACATATACTCGTTAAGGTGGAAACCCAAATCCGTGTCTGGAGGGTCACCAAGTCCACTATGACACCACAGGAAATGATGCCAACACCTCTGGAATGACACTGGGACAGCAGGGGAAGCATGTCTGGGGGCATCTAACACACCAAAGACCCTCTATTACCCCAACATCACAGCCTAACAACTACACACTTTACACACTCAATACCACCTCTCTGACAGTAGGAAAACACCTTGAAACATGTGTATTTGGCACTTGCAGTGAGGAGAGCTTGTCACCAGCAGTGAATTTGGCCCTTGTAGTAAGTTGAGGTTGGCACCAACATTTGTTTTGAAAATCAGGGTGGATTGAGCCTCTAACCAGCAGAGTTTGGGCAAATTCATGGTGGAGGGAGCCTCTAAAAACCCCAGTTTGGATCAATTCATGGTGGAGGGAGCCTCTAAAAACCCCAGTTTGGACCAATTCATGGTGGAGGAAGCCTCTAAAAACCCCAGTTTGGACCAATTCATGGTGGAGGGAGCCTCTAAAAACCCCAGTTTGGACCAATTCATGGTGGAGGGAGCCTCTAACCAGCCCAGTTTGGACCAATTAATGGTGGAGGGAGCCTCTAAACAGCCAAGTTTTGGGAAATTCATGGTGGAGGGAGCCTCTAAAAAACCCAGTTTGGACCAATTCATGGTGGAGGGAGCCTCTAAACAGCCCAGTTTGGGCAAATTCATGGTGGAGGGAGCCTCTAAAAACCCCAGTTTGGACCAATTCATGGTGGAGGGAGCCTCTAAACAGCCCAGTTTGGGCAAATTCATGGTGGAGGGAGCCTCTAAAAAACCCAGTTTGGACCAATTCATGGTGGAGGGAGCCTCTAACCAGCCCAGTTTGGACCAATTCATGGTAGAGGGAGCCTCTAAAAAACCCAATTTGGACCAATTCATGGTGGAGGGAGCCTCTAAAAAACCCAGTTTGGACCAATTCATGGTGGAGGGAGCCTCTAAACAGCCCAGTTTGGGCAAATTCATGGTGGAGGGAGCCTCTAAAAACCCCAGTTTGGACCAATTCATGGTGGAGGGAGCCTCTAAAAAACCCAGTTTGGACCAATTCATGGTGGAGGGAGCCTCTAAAAACCCCAGTTTGGGCAAATTCATGATGGAGGGAGCCTCTAAACAGCCCAGTTTGGGCAAATTCATGGTGGAGGGAGCCTCTAAAAACCCCAGTTTGGACCAATTCATGGTGGAGGGAACCTCTAAAAAACCCAGTTTGGACCAATTCATGGTGGAGGGAGCCTCTAAACAGCCCAGTTTAGGCAAATTCATGGTGGAGGGAGCCTCTAAAAACCCCAATTTGGACCAATTCATGGTGGAGGGAGCCTCTAAAAAACCCAGTTTGGACCAATTCATGGTGGAGGGAGCCTCTAAAAAACCCAGTTTGGACCAATTCATGGTGGAGGGAGCCTCTAAAAACCCCAGTTTGGACCAATTCATGATGGAGGGAGCCTCTAAACAGCCCAGTTTGGGCAAATTCATGGTGGAGGGAGCCTCTAAAAAACCCAATTTGGACCAATTCATGGTGGAGGGAACCTCTAAAAAACCCAGTTTGGACCAATTCATGGTGGAGGGAGCCTCTAAACAGCCCAGTTTGGGCAAATTCATGGTGGAGGGAGCCTCTAAAAACCCCAGTTTGGACCAATTCATGGTGGAGGGAGCCTCTAAAAAACCCAGTTTGGACCAATTCATGGTGGAGGGAGCCTCTAAACAGCCCAGTTTGGGCAAATTCATGGTGGAGGGAGCCTCTAAAAACCCCAATTTGGACCAATTCATGGTGGAGGGAGCCTCTAAACAGCCCAGTTTGGGCCAATTCATGGTGGAGGGAGCCTCTAAAAACCCCAGTTTGGACCAATTCATGGTGGAGGGAGCCTCTAAAAAACCCAGTTTGGACCAATTCATGGTGGAGGGAGCCTCTAAACAGCCCAGTTTGGGCAAATTCATGGTGGAGGGAGCCTCTAAAAACCCCAGTTTGGACAAATTCATGGTGGAGGGAGCCTCTAAAAAACCCAGTTTGGACCAATTCATGGTGGAGGGAGCCTCTAAACAGCCCAGTTTGGGCAAATTCATGGTGGAGGGAGCCTCTAAAAACCCCAATTTGGACCAATTCATGGTGGAGGGAGCCTCTAAACAGCCTAGTTTGGGCAAATTCATGGTGGAAGGAGCCTCTAAAAAACCCAGTTTGGACCAATTCATGGTGGAGGGAGCCTCTAAACAGCCCAGTTTGGGCAAATTCATGGTGGAAGGAGCCTCTAAAAAACCCAGTTTGGACCAATTCATGGTGGAGGGAGCCTCTAACCAGCCCAGTTTGGACCAATTCATGGTGGAGGGAGCCTCTAAACAGCCAAGTTTTGAGAAATTCATGGTGGAGGGAGCCTCTAAAAAACCCAGTTTGGACCAATTCATGGTGGAGGGAGCCTCTAACCAGCCCAGTTTGGACCAATTCATGGTGGAGGGAGCCTCTAAAAAACCCAATTTGGACCAATTCATGGTGGAGGGAGCCTCTAAACAGCCCAGTTTGGGCAAATTCATGGTGGAGGGAGCCTCTAAAAACCCCAGTTTGGACCAATTCATGGTGGAGGGAGCCTCTAAAAAACCCAGTTTGGACCAATTCATGGTGGAGGGAGCCTCTAAAAACCCCAGTTTGGACCAATTCATGATGGAGGGAGCCTCTAAACAGCCCAGTTTGGGCAAATTCATGGTGGAGGGAGCCTCTAAAAACCCCAATTTGGACCAATTTATGGTGGAGGGAGCCTCTAAACAGCCCAGTTTGGGCAAATTCATGGTGGAGGGAGCCTCTAAAAACCCCAGTTTGGACCAATTCATGGTGGAGGGAGCCTCTAAAAAACCCAGTTTGGACCAATTCATGGTGGAGGGAGCCTCTAAACAGCCCAGTTTGGGCAAATTCATGGTGGAGGGAGCCTCTAAAAACCCCAGTTTGGACCAATTCATGGTGGAGGGAGCCTCTAAAAAACCCAGTTTGGACCAATTCATGGTGGAGGGAGCCTCTAAACAGCCCAGTTTGGGCAAATTCATGGTGGAGGGAGCCTCTAAAAAACCCAGTTTGGACCAATTCATGGTGGAGGGAGCCTCTAACCAGCAGAGTTGTGGGAAATCAGGGTGGAGGGAGCCTCTAACCAGCAGAGTTGGTGGAAATCAGGGTGGAGGGAGCCTCTAACCAGCAGAGTTGGTGGAAATCAGGGTGGAGGGAGCCTCTAACCAGCCTAGTTTGGGCAAATTCATGGTGGAGGGAGCCTCTAACCAGCAGAGTTGTGGGAAAGCAGGGTGGAGGGAGCCTCTAACCAGCAGAGTTGGGGGAAATCAGGGTGGAGGGAGCCTCTAACCAGCCCAGTTTGGGCAAATTCATGGTGGAGGGAGCCTCTAACCAGCAGAGTTGTGGGAAAGCAGGGTGGAGGGAGCCTCTAACCAGCAGAGTTGGGGGAAATCAGGGTGGAGGGAGCCTCTAACCAGCAGAGTTGGTGGAAATCAGGGTGGAGGGAGCCTCTAACCAGCAGAGTTGTGGGAAAGCAGGGTGGAGGGAGCCTCTAACCAGCAGAGTTGTGGGAAAGCAGGGTGGAGGGAGCCTCTAACCAGCCCAGTTTGGGCAAATTCATGGTGGAGGGAGCCTCTAACCAGCAGAGTTGTGGGAAAGCAGGGTGGAGGGAGCCTCTAACCAGCAGAGTTGGGGGAAATCAGGGTGGAGGGAGCCTCTAACCAGCAGAGTTGGTGGAAATCAGGGTGGAGGGAGCCTCTAACCAGCAGAGTTGTGGGAAAGCAGGGTGGAGGGAGCCTCTAACCAGCAGAGTTGTGGGAAAGCAGGGTGAAGGGAGCCTCTAACCAGCAGAGTTGTGGGAAAGCAGGGTGGAGGGAGCCTCTAACCAGCAGAGTTGTGGGAAAGCAGGGTGGAGGGAGCCTCTAACCAGCAGAGTTGTGGGAAAGCAGGGTGGAGGGAGCCTCTAACCAGCAGAGTTGGTGGAAATCAGGGTGGAGGGAGCCTCTAACCAGCAGAGTTGGGGGAAATCAGGGTGGAGGGAGCCTAGTATTAGCAGAATTGTGCAACGCTTATGGTGGATGAGTATGAGGATGCGGAGGAATTGGAGAGGTTGAGTACAGACATGGAGTTTCATGTTGGGGTGCTTTACACAGGTGGGCACAAAAATGAAGGCTCTATCCAGTGGTGGTTCATTTTTATCAAAGTGAGCCGGTCGGCACTCTCAGCTGACAGACGGGTGCGCTTGTCAGTGATGATGCCACCGGCTGCACTGAACACCCTCTCAGATAGGACGCTGGCGGCAGGACAGGACAGCACCTCCAAGGCATATAGGGCAAGTTCAAGCCACAGATCCAACTTCGACACCCAATACGTGTAGGTCGCAGAGGGGTCGGAGAGGACAGGGCTGTGGTCGGAAAGGTATTCCCGCATCATGCGCCTATACTTCTCACGCCTGGTGACACTAGGACCCTCCGTGGCGGCACTTTGGCGAGGGGGTGCCATCAAGGTGTCCCAGACCTTAGACAGTGTGCCCCTCGTTTGTGTTGACCAGTGAGAACTTGGTCGCCTACTGGAGGAACTGCCCTCCCTGCCGCCAACGTCACATGCTGGAAACATCTCCATCATATTCTGCACCAATTGCCTGTGGCAAGCATTGATGCGATTGGCCCTCCCCTCTACCGGAATAAAAGACGAGATGTTGTTTTTATACCGGGGGTCAAGGATAGCAAAGATCCAGTACTGGTTGTCCTCCATGATTTTGACAATACGCTTGTCGGTTGTAAAGCACCCCAACATGAACTCAGCCATGTCTGCCACAGTGTTAGTTGGCATGACTCCTCTGGCCCCACCGGAAAGTTCAATCTCCATTTCCTCCTCATCCTCCATGTCTACCCATCCGCGCTGCAACAATGGGACGATTCGAAGTTGCCCGGAAGCCTCCTGTATCACCATCACATCATCGGACAACTCTTCTTCCTCCTCCTCCTCCTCCTCCTCCATTAAACGCGATGAAGCGGACAGATGTGTGGACCTACTCTCCAGCTGTGACGGATCGGATGCTATCCCTGACTCCTCTGTGTGATCTGAGTTATCCCTGATGTCAATCAGGGATTCTCTCAGAACACACAAGAGCGGGATTGTAAGGCTCACCATCGCATCCTCAGAGCTCACCCTCCTTGTGGACTCCTCAAACACCCGTAGGATGTCACAAAGGTCTCTCATCCATGGCCACTCATGGATGAGAAACTGCGGCAGCTGACTTTGTGGCACCCTAGGGTTTTGTAGCTGGTATTCCATCAAAGGTCTCTGCTGCTCAACCACTCTATTCAACATCTGAAACGTTGAGTTCCAGCGTGTGGGGACGTCGCACAAAAGCCGGTGTTGTGGCACATGCAGGCGTTGCTGGAGAGATTTTAAGCTAGCAGCGGCTACTGTCGACTTGCGAAAATGGGCGCACATGCGCCGCACTTTCACCAGTAGCTCTGGAACATTGGGGTAGCTCTTTAGGAAACGTTGCACCACTAGGTTGAAGACGTGGGCCAGGCATGGAACATGTTGGAGTCCGGCAAGCTCCAGAGCTGCTACCAGGTTCCGGCCGTTATCACAAACGACCATGCCTGGGCCCAGGTGCAGCGGCTCAAACCATATTGCCGTCTCATCGAGGAGGGCATCCCTCACCTCGGAGGCAGTGTGCTGTCTGTCCCCCAAGCTGATCAGCTTCAGCACAGCCTGCTGACGTCTACCAACGCCAGTGCTGCAACGTTTCCAACTCGTAGCTGGGGTCAATCTAACAGCGGAGGAGGAGGCGGTGGCGGAGGAGGAGGCGGTGGAGGAGGAGGAGGAGGGGGGTGTTCTTCTCGTGTCCCTGCCAGGAATGTTAGGCGGGGAGACGAGGTACACCGGGCCAGTTTGGGAAGCAGTCCCAGCCTCAACTACATTCACCCAGTGTGCCGTCAGTGAAATGTAGCGTCCCTGTCCGCATGCACTTGTCCACGCGTCGGTGGTCAAGTGGACCTTTGTGCAAAGCGCGGAACTAAGGGCCCGCCTGATGTTGAGTGACACGTGCTGGTGCAAGGCGGGGACGGCACACCGGGAGAAGTAGTGACGGCTAGGGACAGCATAGCGAGGTGCCGCAGTTGCCATCAGGTCCAGGAAGGCGGGAGTTTCAACAAGCCGGAATGCCAACATCTCCTGGGCCAGCAGTTTAGCGATGTTGGCGTTCAAGGCTTGCGCGTGTGGGTGGTTAGCAGTGTATTTCTGCCGCCGCTCCAATGTCTGAGAGATGGTGGGTTGTTGTAAAGAAGCGCCTGATGGTGCCTTTGATGGTGCAGGAGAAGGAGATAAGACAGGAACAGGGGAGGATGAGGAAGAAGTCAACAAAGTGGCGGAGGCAGATGAAGTGGTGTCCTGGCTCGTCCTCTGGAGTGCATCGCCAGCACAGTCAGCAGTGGCAGAGGCAGTGGCAGTGGCGTGAACGGCAGGCGGCCTTTGTCCTGCCGTTGCTGCCTGCCACTGATTCCAGTGCTTGGATTCCAAATGACGGCGCATTGAAGTGGTGGACAGGTTGCTCTTCTCAGAGCCCCTGATCAATTTCGAGAGGCAAATTGTGCAGACAACACTATATCTGTCCTCGGCGCATTCCTTGAAAAAACTCCACACCTTCGAGAAACGTGCCCTCGAGGTGGGAGTTTTTCGGGGCTGGGTACGAACTGGAACATCTTGGGAGATTCCGGGTGTGGCCTGGCTTCGCCTAAGCTGCTGACCTCTGCCTCTGCCTCTAGCTACCCTTTTTGGTGCTGCACCTGCCTCAACATCCACACTACTTTCCCTGCTTGACATCCCCCCTGTCCAGGTCGGGTCAGTGTCCTCATCATCCACCACTTCCTCTTCCAACTCCTGTCTCATCTCCTCCTCCCGCACAATGCGCCGGTCAACTGGATGCCCTGACGGCAACTGCGTCACATCATCGTCGATGAGGGTGGGTTGCTGGTCATCCACCACCAAATCGAACGGAGATGGAGAAGACTCTAGTGTTTGAGCATCTGGACACAGATGCTCCTCTGTTAGGTTCGTGGAATCGTGACGTGGAGGGGCAGGTTGAGGGACAATGAAAGGAGCGGAGAACAGCTCTGGGGAGCAGGGACAGTTGGGGTTATTGTTCCGTGAAGCTTGGGAATTTTGGGAGGAAGGAGGACAAGACTGTTGGGTAATAGGAGGAGAGGAGGCAGAGTCTGACTGGCTGCTGGACAATGTGCTGTAAGCGTTCTCTGACAGCCATTGCAAGACCTGTTCCTGGTTCTCGGGCCTACTAAGGTTTGTACCCTGCAGTTTAGTTAATGTGGCAAGCAACCCTGGCACTGTGGAGTGGCGCAATGCTTGCTGCCCCACAGGAGTAGGCACGGGACGCCCTGTGGCTTCACTGCTACCTTGCTCCCCAGAACCATTCCCCCGACCTCGCCCACGGCCTCGTCCACGTCCCTTTCCGGGAGCCTTGCGCATTTTGAATTCCCAGTTAGAAACTGGCACTATATACCAGTAGCAAAAATTGTGGGTGCACGTAACCCCAATATATTCTTTGAATTACCAGTCAGAAACTGGCACTATATACAAGTAGCAAGAAATGAGGGTATTTATAACCCCAATATATTTTTTGAATTCCCAGTCAGACAATGGCACTATATACCAGTAGCAAAAATTGTGGGTGCACGTAACCCCAATATATTCTTTGAATTACCAGTCAGAAACTGGCACTATATGGCAGTAGCAAGAAATGAGGGTATTTTTACCCCAATATATTCTTTGAATTCCCAGTCAGACAATGGCACTATATACCAGTAGCAAAAATTGTGGGTGCACGTAACCCCAATATATTCTTTGAATTACCAGTCAGAAACTGGCACTATATGGCAGTAGCAAGAAATGAGGGTATTTGTAACCCCAATATATTCTTTGAATTCCCAGTCAGACAATGGCACTATATACCAGTAGCAAGAAATGAGGGTATTTGTAACCCCAATATATTCTTTGAATTCCCAGTCAGACAATGGCACTATATACCAGTAGCAAGAAATGAGGGTATTTGTAACCCCAATATATTCTTTGAATTCCCAGTCAGACAATGGCACTATATATCAGTAGCAAAAATTGTGGGTGCACGTAACCCCAATATATTTTTTGAATTACCAGTCAGAAACTGGCACTATATGGCAGTAGCAAGAAATGAGGGTATTTGTAACCCCAATATATTCTTTGAATTCCCAGTCAGACAATGGCACTATATACCAGTAGCAAAAATTGTGGGTGCACGTAACCCCAATATATTCTTTGAATTACCAGTCAGAAACTGGCACTATATACAAGTAGCAAGAAATGAGGGTATTTGTAACCCCAATATATTCTTTGAATTCCCAGTCAGACAATGGCACTATATACCAGTAGCAAAAATTGTGGGTGCACGTAACCCCAATATATTCTTTGAATTACCAGTCAGAAACTGGCACTATATACAAGTAGCAAGAAATGAGGGTATTTGTAACCCCAATATATTCTTTGAATTCCCAGTCAGACAATGGCACTATATACCAGTAGCAAAAATTGTGGGTGCACGTAACCCCAATATATTCTTTGAATTACCAGTCAGAAACTGGCACTATATGGCAGTAGCAAGAAATGAGGGTATTTGTAACCCCAATATATTTTTTGAATTACCAGTCAGAAACTGGCACTATATGGCAGTAGCAAGAAATGAGGGTATTTGTAACCCCAATATATTCTTTGAATTCCCAGTCAGACAATGGCACTATATACCAGTAGCAAGAAATGAGGGTATTTGTAACCCCAATATATTCTTTGAATTCCCAGTCAGACAATGGCACTATATGGCAGCAGCAAAAATAGTGGGTGTATATAGCCCCAATTCTATTGCTAGGGGACTTGCAGTGTATTTCTGGGGTGAAGGTGGGGGGGGCACACCGTTGGAACGGGTATCGGGGGTATATATAGGGTATACGGGAATACACTGTCAGTGTATTCCATTCAGGATCCTGGGAAAGCTGGGTTGCGGCGATTGAGCCCGTCAGTGCCACGTTACACTGACAAGCTTCTCCCTGGAATTTAGCTCTTATAAGAGCTGTTGGTTGTCTTCTCCTTCCTATCCTAGCCTGTCCCTGCCTACCCAGAATCTAAGCCCTAGCTAGCTGGACGGAAACCTCCGTCCCCGGTGAATTGCAAGCTCAGAATGACGCGAAGCTGGGCGTCGCTGTTCTTTTAAATTAGAGGTCACATGTTTTCGGCAGCCAATGGGTTTTGCCTACTTTTTTCAACGTCACCGGTGTCGTAGTTCCTGTCCCACCTACCCTGCGCTGGAGCAAAAAAGGCGCCAGGGAAGATGGGAGGGGAATCGAGTAATGGCGCACTTTACCACGCGGTGTTCGATTCGATTCGAACATGCCGAACAGTCTAATATCCGATCGAACATGAGTTCGATAGAACACTGTTCGCTCATCTCTAATCGCTATATAGGCCATGCCCACTTTTTCTTACAAAAATGCATCTGGAAAGAAGGCACAAATACTTAACTACTGCATGTCTGACTCTGTGTCCGATTTAAAAAAAAAAAGTTTTCGCGTCGGAGCGCATAAAACACTCACCGCCGCTCATGGCCAGATATCTTTCAAACCCATTCAAATGAATGGGTATGAAAGAGTCCTGAAGGTTTCCGTCTCCTGCTCTGTTTTGTGCAGGAAACGGAAACCTGCAGAACAGAAACCTGGCGCAGATGTGAATGAGCCCTGAGAAGTATACTGTCAACATACAGGGGTGCAGGAATATGGTGAGCTTAAGTAGCAGTCACTACCAGACCATGGGGTCTGAGAAGGCCTAAAGGTCTTTCTACAGAATAAGAAGACACCAGTATTAGGGTCCATTCATACTGAGTTTTTTGGTGAGGATTTTGGCGAGGAAAAAAAATGCGCTTCAGGATTTAGGAAATGTTTTTTCCTCCAGTACAGTGTATGGAACTTGAAAAAACTGCTAGCGGGGAAAAAACAGCCAGCGGAACCCATAGAACTATATGGGGAGGCGTTTTTTTCCATGTGGATTCTGACATGGATTCAGCGCCAAAATCCTCGCCAAAAAACTCTGTGTGAATGGACCCTTAGTCTGAGTTCACATGGAATTTTTTGGTCAAGAATTTGGTCAGGAATCCGCCTCAAAATCAAGCTCCAAAATAAGCCTCCCAATAGGGAGGCTTTTGTTTGAGGCTAATTTTGAGTTAGATTCCTGTGAACTCAGCCTTATAGCAAGCACATGCTAGGGGGGGGTGGGGGTGGGGGGGCAGTAAAGATTTTGCATTGGGGTCCAGGAGCTTCAAGTTATACTTCGGTTTGCATACATTTGACTATGTACATACTGATAGGGGTCCTGTGGTAGAAGTTGCTACCAGGCCCTGAACTCTCAAGGGGAGCCAATGGGTCGTCTGCCTCATAAAATGTCCCACTATTATAAATTAGACAAGATAGGGGCCCCGGAGGCATAAGTTATGCCTCTGCTTACTGATATATATTATAAAGATTTACAGAATGAGCTATACGAATTTGGTGAGATAAAACTTCTGTGACGAGCTGGCGTATATGAGTACACGTGTACTACTTCTGTAAAAAATATCTATCTGTATATGAAAGAAGTGACACTAACAACTTCTCTCAAAATGCAAAAGTGTGTCATGAGCCCCAAAATTTGTGTTATCCCTTTTATGTACAGTATGTAGGACAAGTCACCATTGACAGTTTTCAGTTTAACACCTGTAATGTATTCCTAAATGTGTCCTGCTGTATGCATGTATATACTCATGTCTATGGCTCATACAGTGTTGGCCAAAAGTATTGGCACCCCTGCAATTCGGTCAGATAATACTCGTGTTCTTCCAGAAAAAGATTACAAGCACAAACTCTTTGGTATTAATATCTTCATTTATTTTGCTTGCAATGAAAAAACACAAAAGAGAATGAAAAAAGTCAAATCATTGATCATTTTACACAAAACTCCAAAAATGGGCCAGACAGAAGTATTGGCCCCCTCAGCCTAATACTTGGTAGCACAACCTTTAGACAAAATAACTGCAAACAACCGCTTCCAGTAACCATTAATGAGTTTCTTACAAGGCTCTGCTGGAATCTTAGACCATTCTTCTTTGGCAAACTGCTCCAGGTCCCCCCTGAGATGTGAAGGGGGCCTTCTCCAAACTGCCATCAGATCTCTCCTCCCCCACAGGTGTTCTATGGGATTCAGGTCTGGACTCATTGCTGGCCACTTTAGAAGTCTCCAGGGCTTTCTCTCAAACCATTTTCTAGTGCTTTTTGAAGTGTGTTTTGGGCCATTGTCCTGCTGGAAGACCCATGACCTCTGAGGGAGACCCAGCTTTCTCACACTGGGCCCTACATTATGCTGCACAATGTGTTGGTAGTCTTCAGACTTCATAATGCCATGTACACGGTCAAGCAGTCCAGTGCCAGAGGCAACAAAGCAACCCCAAAACATCAGGGAACCTCCGCCATGTTTGACTGTAGGGACCGTGTTCTTTTCTTTGAAGGCCTCTTTTTTTTCCTGTAAACTCTATGTTGATGCCTTTTCCCAAAAAGCTCTACTTTTGTCTCATCTGACCAGAGAACATTCTTCCAAAATGTTTTTGGCTTTCTCAGATAAGTTTTGGCAAACTCCAGCCTGGCTTTTTTATGTCTCTGGGTAAGAAGTGGGGTCTTCCTGGGTATCCTACCATACAGTCCCTTCTCATTCAGACACCGACGGATAGTACGGGGTGACACTGTTGTACCCTCAGACTGCAGGGCAGCTTGAACTTGAACTGATGTTAGTCGAGGTTCTTTATCCACCATCCGCACAATCTTGCATTGAAATCTCTCGTCATTTTTTCTTTTCCATCCACATCTAGGGAGGTTAGCCACAGTAACACGGCTTTAAACTTCTTGATGACACTGCGCACGGTAGACACAGGAACATTCAGGGCTTTGGAGATGGACTTGTAGCCTTGAGATTGCTCATGCTTCCTCACAATTTTGCTTCTCAAGTCCTCAGACAGTTCTTTGGTCTTCTTTCTTTCCTCCATGCTCAATGTGGTACACACAAGGACACAGGACAGAGGTTGAGTTAACTTTAATTCATTTCAACTGGCTGAAAGTGTGATTTAGTTATTGCCACCACCTGTTAGGTGCCTCAGGTAAGTAACAGGTGCAGTTAATTACACAAATTAGAGAAGCATCACATGATTTTTCAAACAGTGCCAATACTTTTGCCCACCCCCTTTTTTATGTTTGCTGTGGAATTATATCCAATTTGGCTTTTTGACAATTCTTTTTGTGGTTTTCCATTGAAGACAAATTAAATGAAGATAATAATACCAAAGAATTTGTGATTGCAATCATTTTCTGGAAGAAAATAAGTATTATCTGACAGAATTGTAAGGGTGCCAATACTTTTGGCCAACACTGTAGCTGTGTCTGTTGTCCTTTAGACCACTTCATAACATAGTATGTGTTATACAGAATTTGACCACAAGGTGTCACAAAAATGTTGAAAAGCTATAATCATATACATAAGACTATTCTTCCAAGAAGAGGACCAGCAATCTCCAGTGTATGAAAAAATCACTTCAACTTTATTTATCAAAAATACTTATTTTCTTAAAAAATATACATAAATACACATTTTCAAATTCCGAAAAAATATGCTTTGAACAAACAATTAACTCACATGGTGTGGAGGAGCGTTCAGACTGACGCGTTTCGGTGCCAAATGTACCTTAGTCGTAGGCTACGACTAAGGTACATTTGGTACCGAAACGCGTGAAACTGTGACAGCTCCTGCTTTAATCGCCTATGTATTCAACTCCTCCGGACGCCGATGAATTGAAACTGGGACATACCTCCCGCCGACCAGGACCGCGAGACAGGACACCGAATTCGTGAATGTCCCACGGAATTCGGAACGGTTGGGAGTTATGCTATTATAGTCTTATACTGCAAAAACATTGTGAATGCACCATAAAGGATGAGCTTACATAATAGTGAATACTTACCAAAAAACTGTCGGCATTTCTGGCCTGCGCTAAAACTGGATATGAAACAGGTCTACCTACTTGGCCTTGTCCTAAAAAATAGTAAAATGTCTATGTAAGAAGAAAAGTGCATTGCTGATATGTTATATCATTTATGGCACTCATACTCACTAATGTCCTGAGTCATCTGAGACCTGTGGTGACATGGGTAAGCCAACTATCGTGACGTCATGATGCTTGGCATGCCCATGTGACCGCTACAAGGAGATCCAAAAGAGGTAAGGGAAGGTGAGTATGAACTATTTTTTTTATTTTTTACACCTCCCCTGGACGTCCACAAGAGTCCCAGCGTATAATAAAGTCACTTTCACATTGACAATAACTTCAGCTGTGTTTGCCTTAGGGAGCTAGAAATCCTATAGATCAGCTCCTAGGAGATGTGGTTGTACCGAATTTAGTCAACCCAAAACTTATGTTGGAGCCAAGCCACCCAAACACAAAATTAAACAAATCTTGAGGATTTTGCTCATCTCTAGAATCATCCATTGACAAACAACAGACCCTTGTGGATACAAAGTGGTCACAGATGTGTGAATAAGGTCTAAGTCTGTCTGTGAATCGCTATGTGGAAATCAAAGAAAGCCGTAACATTTTATGGGATGTCTGGAAGATAGAAGATACCTGTTGTATGTTTAATGTTGTCCATTTTACATTGTAGCTGTAGACCCGCATCTTTTAGCTCACATTTATACAGTTCTGGAAGCGCTCCATTCTCAGGGGAGAAAACGTAAACTCTGCAAAGAAAAGAAAGAAAATCTTATTACAATAGGGTGTGACCCGAGTCAGTATATTTATAGCAATGACATAACACGGAAATGAACGCCATTAGCAACACATTAATATAGTCGACGAAGCATTGGGTAACCTTGTCTGCCAAGTGTCTAAAAGTGTCTATGTAGATAACACAGAACAGACAAGCAGAGCAGAAGTGGGCAAGGGGGAACTATTAGGTTGCCCAATTCCTTGTTGGTCTTCAACCACATTTGCCTTACAGGTATGAGGAAGTAAACTCCTACACGAACATGTTATTCGTAATCTAAAACTGCACATTGCATGCAGCCACACTCTTATTCATGGCTGACTGAGTAAGGATGGGATCACTTATAGTTTTGCTGTAGTTTTTCGTGTACTTTTTTTTGAGCCAAAGCCTGTACTGGGATCCAGCAGTAAGGAGAAGCGCAAGTCCTTCACTTGTACAAGTATATCCCCTTTCTTTTTGAATCCACTTCTGGATTTGGCTAACAAAAATACATCAAAAACTATGCAAAAAACTGCCTAGGTTTGAGGCCACACGTTACGGAAACGCAATAATTTTGGAAATGCAGCATAAAAAAACACTGCATTTAACAGGGCCAGCAGAGAATGAGATTGAAATTAATCAAATCCAGCTCAAAATTCAGCATTGTCATGGACCGTCAAAATATAAGTCATGTCCTAGTTTTGGGCGTATTCACAGTCTTTGGCCGGAGCTGCACATTGCAAAAACGCTGCATTTTACATTACCTTCAAAGTAGATGGGATTCTGACTAATCTGCGGTTGCGGTTTTGGAAGTCACAGCATGTCAATTATACGTACGGAAACGGCTTTGGCTTCCCCATAGGTATAATGGATGCAGAAAGTCCGATGAGCAGCACATAGTAATATTAAAAAACAACCATGTATGATATTAAGTTATTGTTACAAGTTTTTCTGAGGATTTTTTCCTGTTTTCCATATTGATAGCTGTGAAGTTGTTTTGCACTTCTTTCATCTGAATGTAGCCTAAGGCTGAGGCCCCACATGCAAAGAATGGAGCTTTTTTTTGTTGCAGATCTTGCTGTGACTTTTTTTTTTAGCCAAAGCCAGGTGTAGATTTAGCAGAAAGGAGAAGTATAAGAACTTCCTATATATTTCCCATTCCTTTGTAGCTATTCTTGGGTTTGGCCCAAAAAACTGCAGCAAAATCTGCAACAAAAAAAAAAGTATCTGTTTTGCATTGTGGGGCCAATTCTCCCCTTCACATGGCAACTATGTTGGAGGGATTTTCTTTTTGCTTTCCTTTTGATCAGCAGTATATACTAATAGTTACTTGTCCAGCACATAGGACGCTTTGTATACTGATTAGAGATGAGCGAACAGTAAAATGTTCGAGGTTCGATATTCGTTTCGAGTAGCCCCTCAATATTTGACTACTCAAATCGAATATCGAACCCTATTATAGTCTATGGGGGGAAAATGCTCGTTTCAGGGGTAGGCAACATTCAATCAAATTATACTTACCAAGTCCACAAGTGAGGGTCGGGCTGGATCCTCCGAGCAGTCTTCTCCCTGCAGCGTCCCCGCGGCATCTTCCAGCTCTGAATTCACTCTGCCAGGCATCAGGCCTGGGCAGAGCCGACTGCGCATGCCCGCACTACAAGCAGACATGCGCAGTCGGCTCTGCCCAGGCCCGATGCCTGGCAGAGTGAATGAAGAGCCAGAAGATGCCGCGGGGAAGCTGCACGGAGAAGACTTCTAAAGGTAAGAGAAGAACCAGCGTTGATTGGCCGACTGTATAGCATTCGGCCAATCAATGCTGGTTCTGCATCAAACTTTTACATTCGAACAGCGAGTGGTACTCGATCGAGTACGAGTATTTCGAATACCGTAGTATTCAATCGAATACCTACTCGATCGAGTACTACTCGCTCATCTCTAATACTGATATCATGCAGAATAAATGATGTGGTGCTGAATAATGAAATACTGCCATTGTGTTACTTCCACCATTTAGCAAAATCCTTCCCCAAGAAACCTCAAACCTGACCTGATGTTAACTGGTCTCACACTTTTGGAGAAAAAAGTAGCACATACTTTATAAAAGAACAAAAGTGTCAAAGAAGTCCTATGAACACTTGTGTATGTGCAAAGCGGCTAAAATAAGGTTCTCACATCCCACGTGCAAACGATGAAATGGAGAAAGGTCACCGCAAATACATGGTATCCAATAAATATAATCTCCTGTATTTTAATACAGAGACAATGGCCTTCCCAGGCTTACAGTAGGACCCAGCAATTCTGTAAACCTTGACGTTTATATTATTATTTATACTTCTACTTAATATTACTTATATTATTCTCAATACTTAGATACATGAGACCACAGACTGGTAATGTGAAGTCATAACAGGACGCGAAAGACACAAACCACAACCTTTGTCATCTCAGACTGTGAGACGAAAAGAATGAAGAATATTTAGCATTTTCCTTTTAACCCCTTCTGGACATATTTGATTTGCATTTTGCATGCTTGCCTTCCAGGACACTTTGCAAATCTGAACCTGTGACAATTTTTACACTTGTGATGTACAATCTACTACATCTACTAAAAAAAGAGTTCCTAGATGACACCTCTAGCTATGTCTACACGTCTTCACAAAACCCTCAAAACTGAAGAAAAGTTTAAGTCGCAAATTTATATTTTACCTCTGATCATAGAACCATTTTGATAAATGTATAGTAGAGGTCAATGAAAGAAACTTTGTAATCTATCTTATTAACCCCTTCCCGCCGATGGCATTTTTTGATTTTCGTTTTTCGTTTTTGACTCCCCTCCTTCTAAACCCCATAACTTTTTTATTTCTCCGCTCCCAGAGTCATATGAGGTCTTAATTTTTGCGGGACAATTTTTTCTTCATGATGCCACCATTAATTATTCTATATAATGTACTGGGAAGCAGGAAAAAAATTCAGAATGGGGTGGATTTGAAGAAAAAATGCATTTCTGCGACTTTCTGACGGGCTTTGGTTTTACGGCGTTCACTGTGCAGCCAAAATGACATGTCCCCTATATTCTGTGTTTCGGTACGGTTCCAGGGATACCAAATTTATATGGTTTTATTTACATTTTGACCCCTAAAAAAAATTCCAAAACGGTGTTAAAAAATTTTTTTTCTAAAAGTCGCCATATTCCGACGGCCGTAACTTTTTTATACATGCATGTTCGAGGATGTATAGGGCGTCTTTTTTTGCGGGGCCGGGTGTACTTTTTAGTTCTACCATTTTCGGGAAATGTTATTGCTTTGATCACTTTTTATTCAAATTTTTATCAGAATTAAAACAGTGAAAAAACGGCGGTTTGGCACTTTTGACTATTTTTCCTGCTACGGCGTTTACCGAACAGGAAAAATATTTTTATAGATTTGTAGAGCAAGCGATTTCGGACGCGGGGATACCTAACATGTATATGTTTCACAGTTTTTAACTACTTTTATATGTGTTCTAGGGAAAGGGGGGTGATTTGAACTTTTAATTCTTTTTATATTTTTTAATATTTTTTTTAACTTTTTTTTTATTTTTTTTTTGCATTTATTAGACCCCCTAGGGGTGTTGAACCCCAGGGGGTCTGATCACTAATGCAATGCATTACAATGCTAATGCATTGCAATGCATTGCAAAAAATCATCATCTCTTTTGCAGGCTGCATAGACCAGCCTGCAAAAGAGAGAATTTGCAGACCGGCTGGGAGCCTTTAACAAGGCTCCCGGCTGTCATGGCAACTAAACGCGTTAACGCGGCGTAATCGCGCACCGTAAAAAAACGCGGCGTACACGCGCCGTAAACGCGCCACAATACGCGGCGCGTTTACTCCGTGTGAAGGGGCCCTAACACTACAATACTGTGCAAGCGGCCATTTTCTCGTGGCCTGTGGGCAGTCTGCTCTGTTCAAGGCCAGAGGCCTAGAAGTTACAAGCCACCGCCGGCAGAAGAGGATGAAGATGGCACTGCTAAAGAAGATGGAGGCGGCGCTGGAGAGATTTCTCTCGCAGCAATGGGGACGCCCCCAGTGCTGTTTGAGCACTGGGGCCTGTCCCCAGTACAGTGAGAGAACTAATTTGCATACCGAGAGAAACCGGGATTGTAGGCGAACGGAGGTGCGGAGAAGATGACGAAAGGTAGGAGAAGAATAGCCTTTCTTATGGCTATTCCAACGTGGTACCTAGAAAAAATTGTGTGTGAGTAATAGGATCCCTTTAAAATCACTGCCTGTCGTCCTGAATAGTGAGACAGCACCCAAAATATGAGACTCCATGGCTCGAACCAGGGTGGCTGAGGAGCCCCCTCAACCACGTGTGGCTACACCTATGGGTAAAGCTTCCCTGGGTTTAAACCTAAATTACTATATGCAACTTTTTCAAAATTTGCTAAATTTGTCTGGAAGCACACCCTACTTCTAACTTTGCCTCAAAAATGCACCAAAAATACTCAGCAAACTCTGGCAGCCTCTGCCTAGAGAATTGTGATGAATTTATTAACCAGTATAAGACAGTTTGAGAAACTGTGTTACAAAAAAATACACTAGTAAAAAAAATAAGTAAAAAAAAAAATTAGGTGCATCTCTAAGTCTGATACTTCTGTCCTGAGATGTTGTTACTTCACTTTTAATGCTATCCACAACCCTGACGTGAGTTTGTGACAGGCCGACCATGCCCACTTTCCTTCCACTTTTCAAAAGTGAAATAAGTGCTGTATCAGTGCAATGTGGGGCAAATATATTTGCAGAAATAAGCACAATAAGCCACACATCTCGATTTTGAAACTTTCTGTATACCAGAATTCTGGAGTGCAGAACTTGATAAATTTCCCTGAAGGATTCACTAGAGTCTACAGACTAATCTGGCTGATCAGATTCACTGAACTGAACTTTTATTTATTTTTTCATCAATTCATAATGCATGTAAAGACAACAAATGTTGTAGTATAGTTTATTAAAGAAAATTGCTTGTTTTTTCACTTATTTGCTTCCTTCTGCCAAAATCTGTATAATAGAAGTCTATGGAGGGGGGAGGAGAGAGGAAAAGGAGAGCTCCTAAAAGACACCTGTACTACAGAGAGACAGTTTTCTTTCACAACACAGCTAGAGTATCAGGAATTACTAGCCATCTTTATCCTCATAGAAATTAATCATTTAATGCTGTAGACAGCCTCAAATCTCTGCCTCTCTTCTTCCCCCCTCCCCTCTCCATAGACTTCATTATAAACTGACACTACTTGTGTAGTATGGACCAAAATCAGAATGAAAAGATGGAGATAATAGTAAAAGACACTGGCATTTTTCTTTAGTGATGTGTATTGCAAATTGCAGTTCTTTGCACTGTGGATTTCTGAAAAAAAAATTTTTTACCTGTGCATTAAAGGCCAATAAATCAAAATTCCTTAATTTGTGACCAACTTACCCTTTTTCTGAATCATGCTTATATTGCATTACATTTTGTCCGAACAGCGACCTCTTCCCAGTACTCCAAACCTTCTTTATATCGATATTAAAACATTCAGATGGAACCAAAACTGTAAAAAAAACAATGATAGAAAAGGTTATTACAAATGTGTTTTTTATTCATCTAAATTTTATGTAGTATAACTTTTAATTCACCTTTTATTAATATATGATAACTGCATGAATAGAACCCAGTGAGGTCTCTTTATCTTACTAATATTATAAATGTGAAAGTTTGTGTGTTTGTGACTCAATCTCGCAAAAACGGCTGAACGGATTTGGATGAAATTTGGCACATAAATAGTTTGTAACCTCGAGTAACACATAGGCTTCTTTTTATCCCGGTAAATGACATGGCTTCACGACTGTTATGAATTTATATTCATATACTATATTACACTGCTCTTGGCAACAGGACTATCAGCTAATTGCATGTTGCTGATAAAGCTGCTCTGTTATTTCTCTATGTAAACACACAGATAACCCTGAGTCCATTGTGTACAAGCAAGTGCATATTATCTGATCTGCTCCAGGCAGCGTGCTGACAAACCCCTTTAATCCAAATTGGCAGTTTGCCAGGAAAGAAGAAAAACTAATTTGTCGCAAAATTCTAAAACAGTGAGAGCTATGAAGGTAGACAGAAGTCACAGAGTTCTCCTGAAGCAGAGCTCAGGGGGATCATTGACACCAACAATACACTCATTATATGGTGTCCCAGCGAGATGCTGAGATGCTGGAACAATCACAGGCACTGTGCGAGGAACAAGTTCAGTGGCAGGCCAGGTTGAGAGCTGCCGAAACGCTGGAGCAGGCAGATCATTGATGCCAACAACACACTCATTATATGGTGTTCCAGCGAGCTGCTGATTTGCCAGAACAATCATAGGCATGGCGTGAGGAACAAGTTCAGCAGCAGGACAGCTTCAGAGCTGCTGAAACGACAAAGCAGGAGAACCATCAACGGCAGCAATTTGCTGAATATAGGCGGATCATCGACGGCAAGAACACGCAGACAAAGTCGCAGACAGAGACTAGTATGCCATAAAGGGTGATGTTCCATTGGATGTATTAAGGTGTTACACATTTACACAGACATGTAATGTGAGAAACCTATTTCTGAAATTGTGCAATGATAAAAGTCACAGTGTAAAGAATGAATCATTTTATAAACTAAACCACATGCTAGACAATGTTTTATCAGACAGATTAACATCTTGTTATAACTGTAAATTTACACTTTTTAGGGTTGCTTTAGGGTATTTTAGAAAATACACTAAAAAGTTTCAATACTACTAATGCATGATAATAAGGTGGGTGTGAAACCTGTCAAGTTTAGAATAACTATACGCTGTCTACCAATAAGTATTTGGACACCTTTGGTAGAATAGAAAAACAATATTTATTCATATTCAATAGTTGGTAGATAGAGATGAGCGAACAGTGTTCTATCGAACACATGTTCGATCGGATATCAGGGTGTTCGCCATGTTCGAATCGAATCGAACACCGCGTGGTAAAGTGCGCCAAAATTCGATTCCCCTCCCACCTTCCCTGGCGCCTTTTTTGCACCAATAACAGCGCAGGGGAGGTGGGACAGGAACTACGACACCGGGGGCATTGAAAAAAATTGGAAAAAGTCATTGGCTGCCGAAATCAGGTGACCTCCATTTTAGACGAATAGTGGATTTCAAATCCGGGTCATATGAGAATGTGAACTTTGTGACTATGAGACAGGGATAACTGTACAGGCAGGGATAGCTAGGGATAACCTTTATTTAGGGGGGAATGTTATTAAAAATAACTTTTTGGGGCTCTATCGGGTGTGTAATTGTGATTTTTGTGAGATAAACTTTTTCCCATAGGGATGCATTGGCCAGCGCTGATTGGCCGAATTCCGTACTCTGGCCAATCAGTGCTGGCCAATGCATTCTATTAGCTTGATGAAGCAGAGTGTGCACAAGGGTTCAAGCGCACCCTCGGCTCTGCTACATCAGAGCCGAGGGTGCGCTTGAACCCTTGTGCACACTCTGCTTCATCAAGCTAATAGAATGCATTGGCCAGCGCTGATTGCCCAATGCATTCTATTAGCCCGATGAAGTAGAGCTGAATGTGTGTGCTAAGCACACACATTCAGCACTGCTTCATCACGCCAATACAATGCATTAGCCAGTGCTGATTGGCCAGAGTACGGAATTCGGCCAATCAGCGCTGGCTCTGCTGGAGGAGGCGGAGTCTAAGCTCGGACCTGAATGGAGACTGGTGTGGAGCGATCTTAGACTCCGCCTCCTCCAGCAGAGCCAGCGCTGATTGGCCGAATTCCGTACTCTGGCCAATCAGCACTGGCTAATGCATTGTATTAGCGTGATGAAGCAGTGCTGAATGTGTGTGCTTAGCACACACATTCAGCTCTACTTCATCGGGCTAATAGAATGCATTGGCCAGCGCTGATTGGCCGAATTCCGTACTCTGGCCAATCAGCACTGGCTAATGCATTGTATTGGCGTGATGAAGCAGTGCTGAATGTGTGTGCTTAGCACACACATTCAGCTCTACTTCATCGGGCTAATAGAATGCATTGGCCAATCAGCGCTGGCCAATGCATTCTATTAGCGTGAACTGAGTTTGCACAGGGGTTCTAGTGCACCCTCGGCTCTGCTACATCAGATTGCTACATCTGATGTAGCAGTGCCGAGTGTGCATCAGATGTGTAGTTGAGCAAAACTGACTCAGCACTGCTAAGTCTCTGCATTCGCATAGGAATGCATTGGCCAGCCTTCGGCCAATCAGCGCTGGCTCTGCCGGAGGAGGCGGAGTCTAAGGTCGGACCTGAATGGAGACTGGTGTGGAGCGATCTTAGACTCCGCCTCCTCCAGCAGAGCCAGCGCTGATTGGTCGAGTTCCGTACTCTGGCCAATCAGCACTGGCCAATGCATTTCTATGGGGAAAAGTTAGCTTGCGAAAATCGCAAACTGACAGGGATTTCCATTAAATAAAGTGACTTTTATGCCCCCAGACATGCTTCCCCTGCTGTCCCAGTGTCATTCCAGGGTGTTGGTATCATTTCCTGGGGTGTCATAGTGGACTTGGTGACCCTCCAGACACGAATTTGGGTTTCCCCCTTAACGAGTTTATGTTCCCCATAGACTATAATGGGGTTCGAAACCCATTCGAACACACGAACAGTGAGCGGCTGTTCGAATCGAATTTCGAACCTCGAACATTTTAGTGTTCGCTCATCTCTATTGGTAGACTCTCCACGAGCGGCAATTACAGCCCCAACCCTCCACTCCAGGGCTTTCCACAAGTCGTATTTTATTCCATTTGGCTTGGAGAAAACAGGTAAGTTCTTTCACCGATTTTGGACGGCTACAGTTTCGGGGATCTGCCAACTCGGGGCACATTCCGACAATCACCGTTTACCTTACACTTCGTAATTAGAGATGAGCAAACAGTCAAATATTCGAGAACCAGCAGAACCAGCGTTGATTGGCCGAATGCTGTACTCTGTATGACATTCGGCCAATCAACGCTGGTCAATGCATTCCTATGGGAAAAAGTCAGCTCGTGCATATCGCAAGCTGACAGGGATCCCGACCAGATAGAGCCCCAAAGAGCTGGGTGAGTAACATTCCCACCTAAATAAAGGTAATCCCTAGCTATCCCTGCCAGTACATCTATCCCTGTCTCACAGTCACATAGTTCACAGTCTCAAATTAACCAAATGTTAAATCCACCATTCGTATAAATTGGAGGTCACCTGATTTAGCCAGCCAATTACTTTTTCCGATTTTTTTTTCAATGCCTCCGTTGTCGTAGTTCCTGTCCCACCTCCCCTGCACAGTTATTGGTGCAAAAAACGAGCTAGGGAAGGTGGGAGGGGATACAAATGTTTACTGCGTATGCCGCGTGGTATTCGAATGGCCTGATATTCAATTGAATACCTATTCGATCGAACGGTGTTCGCTCATCTCTATTCGTAATCACATAGGCCACTGTCAATTTTGGGTAATTCAGTTCACTTGCTATGTCCCTTAAGGATTGACCATTTCTGTGGTACCCCACAATTACCCCTTTCTCGAAATCAAACAACTCTGCACTTTGTGGCATCTTGCATGTAACTAATGCCAATGCTGTTTCCTACACAATATTTAACGGCGGAAGGCGCGACGTACATCACGACCGCAGATGTCTTCATTTGCATGGGTGTCCAAATACTTATTGGTGGATAGTGTACATTGATGCAGCAAAAATAATAATTTTTTGTGTCTAGGTGCAGCTAGTCCAACGGTTGTGATGTAAGTTGTAGCTTTTCAAAGGTGTTGTTAGCATTTTGCAATTTTTTAATTTCGTAAGAATTTGGAATCTTTAAGTACAGAGTGGACACATGTCTGTCTCTGCATGTATAGTGATACTGGAAAGACTTTCAATGACTCCATAGGACCGCCTACTGGACTCCTAGGAATTGAAAGAGAAGGATTAAAGGTAATAAAATTTCAGTTGTATTGAATCTATTCCCAAAAAATTATATATCTTTCTGCTCTGATCCTTCTGCTCTATAAGCGGACATCATAGTCAATGTGACAGGTTCTCTTTAACCTCTTGCTGACATGTGCTGTAATAGTACGGTGGATGTTGGCACTTTAAATATGACACAACTCAGGCGATGAGTCCTCTCTAATTGTGGGCACTAATCCTTCAGATTCCTTGGACATATGTGACCAAAGCATCAAGTCATCAGTGGCATGTTCTTCCGAATAACTGCTGTCTCCCAGATCTGGGTCTTTCTCCATGACTGTTGGGAGCCTACCGATTTCTCAATATACTAAAATACATTAATATTGCAGTATATTGCTCAGGTGACCAGACTCTCTAGGGTTTATGTCGGCAAGGGGGTCTAAAAAAATGTTTTTCAATTTAAAATTTTTGAAATTTAAAAAATTTCAATTCATCTCCCTTACCCTAGGTCATAAAAAAATTAAAGTCAAACATAAACACATTAAGCATGCCCGTGTCTAAAAACTCTCAAACTATAAATATATTTTAAAAATAAAAATGTAATAAAAAAAATTATTAAAACATCATATGATTGCCTAACAGCTGTAAAAAATACAACTTGTCTCACATAAAAATGCCTTACATAGGAATGTTAAAAAACACTGTTTTTTCACAGTTTCACTTCCCATAAAAATTTAATTTAAAGCAATCAAAACATCATAAATCCTTGAAATGGTATAAAAAAAAACCTTACTTCTTGCTCTGAAAAATAAAAAATTCCTTACATACTGTAGCTCTATACTCAGAAATATAAGAGTTACAGGTATCAGAATATGGGGACTTAATGAAATATTTTTTATTTTTCTAAGACAAGGTTCACACCTGTGTCTGGTCTATGTTCGGGGTTACCTTCCCCGAATCCACTTAAAAAAAAATATTTTTCCACCTTTTTCAAGCATAAACCCGGCGGACCCCATTATAGTCTATGGAGTCCGCAGGTCTCTGCAACTAACTTCTTTTTTAAATGGACTAGGTTTCTGTTCTTTGGGTCCCCAAGTGGAACAGAAACCCGAACACAGGTGTAAACCTAGTGTAAGAGATAACAAAAACTGCATAAATCTGGTATTGCCGAAACCGTACCCACCCACAGAAAATAGATAACTTGTCATTTTGGCTGCACACTGAACACTGGGAAAATAATATCCATAAGAAGATGTCACAAGTGCAGTTTTTTCCTAATTCCACCCCATTCTAAAAAAAATTTCAGCTTCCAAGTACATCGTATGGAATATTGAGTGGTATCATTATAAACCCTTTGTCCTGTAAAAAAAACATCTTAGAACACATTAAAAATATAAAACCATTACAGCTTTTGGAAGGTAAGGAGTAAAAAACAAAACCGAAAAAAAATGGCTGCAGCGGAAAGGGATTAAAGATATCACTTTGTGATACAAGATCACGTAACAATATTGTTTTGAAAAGCTAACTATCTTGTGACAGATCTGAACATGAGCAGTCAAGAGAAAAGGCAAGAAGCACACATCTGTAGCTGTCAGTCACCGAATACTACCACCCACTGGACTCCTTAGCATAAAATCAGGGTTCAAGTTATAAAAATATATAAATGTTGCTCAAAGTTGCCAGAAGATCGGTTATCTGGATTTCCATGACAGTATTCTTTTTACTAAATCCTTGTTTTTTACATAATATTCTGGATCATTTTTCCTTAGATCGTTGTGTTGTATTGTTCTCTTCTAGAAATGTATGTATGAATGGTCCAATGGTTGGGAGTGTCCCTATACTGTCTGGATCTGGACTGCCAGACTCTAGGCCTCATTTATGCATTTCTTTATAAAACCAAGGTCCCACGCAGCGAATCGCTGCAAACAAAACGCTGCAATGTGTGGATGGGATTAACCAGAATCCCACTCACTTTACAGGTACTGTAAAACACAGTGGTTTTTTTTTCCGTGGCCGAAATGCTGCATTTTTGCAACATGGGGCCTGCCCTAAAGTAGATATCAAATCCAGTCTGAAGCATCTATCAATCTACGATGATGTAGGTTCAACGATATGGAGCTGATTTATCGTGGCTTGACCAGTAGAAAACACAAAGTATGAAAAATCCACAAATTGCTAATTTTTACGATTTGCTTCGAGCATGCCATCATAGATGATGCAAGAAATCTACACAAGGCATAAACTTATTTTTCGGCACTTGGACACGGGTCGCCCGTGGATACGTGGACACTCTATTCAGATCATTACTCATGGGTGAGCAGTTGAAAAATTCTTTGGATATTATATAACAGACCCTTTACAATACATGTTTTCTGTAGATATTTAGTGTTGTAGGTGTATTATTATCATGGGGATTTTTATAGGACATTTTTTTGGCTTGGGAGTTAATTCACTGCTTAATTATACTGCCCCCATGTGGTAAATCTAACTATTGCAATTTACAGATGAAATTTTCACTAGCGTCTTTTTATATATGATTTACATTAGCAATTCTATTCATCTGGTTGTGATATTGTATCTTTCTAATTCCAATATAATATTGGTATTTATATGGAAATTTAATTATCCACTTAGTGTCGACCCCTTTGGGAAAATCTTCCTGTATTTATGTGTATTTATTCCTTTTTTTAAAAAAAATCAATAAAAATTGTTTTAAATTTTTTCATTACTTTGAGTTTTGTATATACCTCAATTCATTTTTTCCTTTGTTGTGGTTCTACATGGAGGTAGCAATATGTACATTGGTAGGGGTATGGGCTGGTCTATACATTGGTGGTTTACTTCTTTAATAGACATTTTTTCCAGCCGTGCTATGTTTTTGTGTTTTAGTTTCGAATGCTATAGCAGTTGTATAGGCAGCTGGGTATATTTTACTCTGTTACAAAGTTATTTTTAGGTCTATAATATAAAACTGCAGAGTTACACATTTACTATCTCAATTCTGCCAATATCGTAGATATCATATTAATCATGAGATTGGGCAGGACATAGAAGAAGAGCTGAAGATATATATACATATATATATATATATATATATATATATATACCACCAGCAATGCCATGTACAAACTAATACTAACCATAAGAAATCAAGAACACAAAGATGGTCCTGATAGTGAAACATGAGAACCAAGATGTTTTCAAGGGAAACACCTGCTTGAGCAAAGTGTTCCATTGAGAAGGAGGTTATATGATCCATCACCAAGAAAATAAATTTAAATAACTTACATATTAATACAAGGAGACAGCTTCCTATGCTTCCAATCTGAAATTTGAGAGAGGGCCAGGCGTGCTTTGGTAGTCCCAACATGCTGCCGAACTGCCTGATGTTCATAGAGAAATGACAAGTGATAGAAGAGGGAAGATACGAGCTGCTGTATGTCGCCTTGTGGTGTGCCTTGTGTCTGCAGTGCATGCGTTCTCTTCTTGTAAGGACTGTTCCACATTCTGATAAAATGTTCACCACAATTTCTATTATTTTTCAAAAAGGAACTGGATTCTTGTTCTTCTTTTACAAAAAAAAAAAAATAGGTAGCTCTTATAAGTGTCTGTATTTGCATACTGAACACTTAGTGTTGGCCAATAGGCCACTATGACTATCTAATCAAATTATAAAATTCGACCCTCTCTTATATTGCATCATTTGGCTTCAAACTGGTGGTAGAACTTATAGCCCTGTAATTGACATCTCACATGTAAGCACGGACTATAGCTATTAGTTCTTAAGGTAATGGCCTGAAAGAGGATCTACACGGTAATAGCAAGTCTGACTGTCAAACTGTTGCTGGGTGGGGTAAATAGATGAATCTGGGGCAGGTACTGTAGTAATCACGTATGGCATTGCCTCAAAACGACCTTCAGTACTAAAACAACTGAATAGTACTGGTAAATATATTTGTTTAACAAGATATATTAAAAAGTTTCTTACTTTGTTGGCCAAAAGTATTGGCACCCCTGCAATTCTGTTAGATAATACTCATTTTCTTCCAGAAAATGATTGCAATCTCAAATTCTTTGGTGTTATTATCTTCATTTACTTTGTCTTCAATGGAAAACCACAAAAAGAATTGTCAAAAAGCCAAATTGGATATAATTCCACACCAAACATAAAAAAGGGGGTGGACACAAGTATTGGCACTGTTTGAAAAATCATGTGATGCTTCTCTAATTTGTATGATTAACAGCACCTGTTACTTACCTGAGGCACCTAACAGGTGGTGGCAATAACTAAATCACACTTGCAGCCAGTTGAGATGGATTAAAGTTGACTCAACCTCTGTCCTGTGTCCTTGTGTGTACCACATTGAGCATGGAGAAAAGAAGGAAGACCAAAGAACTGTCTGAGGACTTGAGAAGCAAAATTGTGAGGAAGCATGAGCAATCTCAAGGCTACAAGTCCATCTCCAAAGACCTGAATGTTCCTGTGTCTACCATGCGCAGTGTCATCAAGAAGTTGAAAGCCCATGGCACTGTGGCTAACCTCCCTAGATGTGGATGGAAAAGAAAAATTGACAAGAGATTTCAACGCAAGATTGTGCAGATGGTGGATAAAGAACCTCGACTAACATCCAAACAAGTTCAAGCTGCCCTGCAGTCCGAGGGTACAACAGTGTCACCCCGTACTATCCGTCGGCGTCTGAATGAAAAGGGACTGTATGGTAGGATACCCAGGAAGACCCCACTTCTTACCCAGAGACATAAAAATGCCAGGCTGGAGTTTGCCAAAACTTACCTGAGAAAGCCAAAAACGTTTTGGAAGAATGTTCTCTGGTCAGACGAGACAAAATTAGAGCTTTTTGGGAAAAGGCATCAACATAGAGTTTACAGGAAAAAAAAGAGGCCTTCAAAGAAAAGAACACGGTCCCTACAGTCAAACATGGCGGAGGTTCCCTGATGTTTTGGGGTTACTTTACTGCCTCTGGCACTGGACTGCTTGACCGTGTACATGGCATTATGAAGTCTGAAGACTACCAACAAATTTTGCAGCATCATGTAGGGCCCAGTGTGAGAAAGCTGGGTCTCCCTCAGAGGTCATGGGTCTTCCAGCAGGACAATGACCCAAAACACACTTCAGGTCAGCACTAGAAAATGGTTTGAGAGAAAGCCCTGGAGACTTGTAAAGTGGCCAGCAATGAGTCCAGACCTGAATCCCATAGGACACCTGTGGAGAGATCTCTTGATGGAAGTTTGGAGAAGGCCCCCTTCACATCTCAGGGACCTGGAGCAGTTTGCCAAAGAATGGTCTAAAATTCCAGCAGAGCCTTGTAAGAAACTCATTGATGGTTACCGGAAGCGGTTGTTCGCAGTTATTTTGTCTAAAGGTTGTGCTACCAAGTATTAGGCTGAGGGTGCCAGTACTTTTGTCCGGCCCATTTTTGGAGTGCTTAATAAAGTCTTTTATTGTATATGGGCAAGCGCTGGTCTTTGGCTTTTCCTTTGGAGGCTGGTCCTTTTCTTCCTTGACTTTTTTTCATTCTCTTTTGTGTTTTTTTCATTGCAAGCAAAATAAATGAAGATATTAATACCAAAGAGTTTGTGCTTGCAATCATTTTCTGGAAGAAACTGAGTATTATCTGACAGAATTGCAGGGGTGCCAATACTTTTGGCCAACACTGTATGTTTCCTTCTTCCTTTATCAGGCTGAGTTACTTTATATTGAAGTCTATAGAGAGGGGAGGGGGGAGGGGCTGCCAGTAAAGATACACAGACAACTGCTGTTGCTATACTGCAATACTGTACTGACACTAGTGTATCTACAAGATAAGACCTTTCTACTGTACTAATGAGGCAATAAAACAAATAACAGCCCCTCCTCCCACTCCCCTCTCCAAAGACCTTTGTGTGAGAGCTGGATTCAACAAACTAAGATGAGAAGAAGGACAGCCTAATAAATGGAGATGGAAACATATTTCTTTAATAAGATATATTACAAAGTTTCTTATATTCACCTGTACTGTTCATTTATGAAAAGTTCTTTTACAATTGAGAGTGTGCATTAACTACTGTAAGGGCTGTTAGTACGGGATAGTAGAGCTGCAGTCATCCTGAAACTCACAGTATTGTAAATCACTATATTGCTGTGAGTTCAGATCACATGAGCTATGGTCAGGTCAGGAGATACAACCATCACAATGTTTCCTGGTCCAGACACGGACAAGTCACATGATCCTTAGGTTCAGTTCACATGGTAAGGACACAAATGTACATCAGCACAGTCTTGAAATTCTCTATAGGTAAAAGCACATTACTTGTTAAAGGGAGCCTGTCACCAGACCCAAGTGTATCAGCCAACCCATACAAGGTAAGGGTCACCTAAATCAAACAGCGTATTCCCGTTATGAATTAAAACCTCCGCTGCCAAGATCTCGCTGTTTTGTCAATATGCGAATGAGCTCTTTGGAGCAATGAGGATGCTAATGTTGCTCCATTTACATAATAGCAAAAATGACAATATCTTGACAACAGGTACCAGTTCACAAGGGTTTACTGTTTGGCCATTGACAATGACTTTGTTTTTACTTGCACTTAATGTGAAGATCATGTAAATCTACATGTCAGTGCTCAGGTCGCATCGGGATGGGATTCCAACTTGCAGTGTTACCTTGCTTCTATCAAATCCCATCCTCACACAGTGATAAAATACGCGCCGCATACACGCTGCGATTTACAAAATTATTACGGAAATCGCAGCAAGTCAATTATACCGCCTGTTACATTATTTGGGAGAAAGAAGGATAATTAAACTGCCCCCTCCCCCAACAGGTAGATATGGTACAGTCTCTAGCTGCCCATGCAATGTATCATGGGTTGTTAGCAGAGCAAAAAGAAGATGCCAAGAAGCAGTCTGATCAGGTGCTCAGAAATAGATGGAGTAGAGGGATGTGAGGGCAGTACACATAATAGAAGCCTAGAGAGAGACATACCATCATTTGATGGGGACCAGAATGGAAAAGGTTTTGGTTTTTTTTGCTGGAAACATTCTTTAATCTCAGATAATGTTATTAGTTTTTTTTTTTTTTTAATGTAGATTGTGAGCCCCATATAGAGCTCACAATGTACATTTTTTCCCTATCAGTATGTCTTTTTTTTTGGAATATGGGATGGAAATCCATGCAAACACGGAGAGAACATACAAACTCCTTGCAGATGGTTTTTTGCCCTTGGCGGGATTTGAACACCAGGACTCCAGCGCTGCAAGGCTGCAGTGCTAACCACTGAGCCACCGTGTGGCCCCCAATGTTATTAGTTTTAATAGAAAAGCAGGCATTGGCTTCTAAGGAGATACCTTCCAAAAGATGGCTCGAAACCAAGTTTCCCTTTTTCCATGAATGAGATACTATTTGATTCCTAGTAAATCATGCCTGGTCTGTTAGACTGTACACTGCCGGATGGCCTGCAAAGGTAACCTCTGTGGAATTTCTGTCCAAAGTGCTGAGGGAAGGACTGCAATGTGTTGCCGCCACGTTTTTTCCACGATGCTTTTTGCTCCAGATGCCACGTGAGGTCTTAGCCTTAAATAGATGTTGTGTTTTGGCTTTAACCCCAGTCAATATTACTAGCTTTCTTAGGGCTCGTTCACACGGGGGGCGGGGGGGCGGATTTTGACCATATTTTGACTCAGGTAGCCAAGTCAAAATCCGCCTGCCACGATGTCGCGGTCGCGGCTTCCCCCACCCCGGAGTCGGCTCAAATAAATGGGCCGACGCCAGAGGTTGCGGCTGCCAGGTGGAAGCCGCGGTTCAGCGAGCCGTGGAATCTGCCAGAAGAAAGGGCAACTCGGTTTTTTTTTTCCGCTATAGGCAATTGCTGATAGCGGAAAAAGAATGCTAGTAGTCTCCATAGACCACCATTGTAAAGGGGCAGATTATGACGTGGATTCCGCTGTCAAAATCCGCCCCTTTGGCCCCGTGTGAACTAGCCCTTAGAAAACCAGGCATTGATGTATGGTATCTATTCTGCCACAGATGCATGTTAGAGAAATCTCTGAAGATGTGAGATTGTAATTTCTTTATGTAAGCTAATGGCAGATAGCAGAACGCGCTGACATTTCATTCCCAGCGTTCCCAGGTTGCATGTGGAGAGATGCAATGGAGTTGCTTCAGGTAGTTTATTTGTCTTTACCTTGAGAGATGATATGCCATACGGTCAAAACACAATTCCTTTCTGAGCTATACAAGATGGTTGCTCAGTGGTTACAGACTGAATAACACATATCCAGGAAGAAGATGCAACAAGAAGGGAGGAGTAACAGAAACAGAGAATTATGGGAGAAAACTACTTAAAGAGCCCTGCACACAATATCAATGTCTATGCACCAGCATTGCACAAGATATGAAACACACTGTATGAAAGTCAAACAACCAAGAATGAATGATACAATATGAACAAGAATCATTACTTCAACAATACCCCTGCTGTAACAGCATACTCCCCGTCTGAAATCCTTGGATTTCACTACTTAACATAAATGTCCATCTGGTATATTCTGGAACCCTGAAAGACAAAATGCAAAAACAAGGAAAAATAACAATAACTGTGAACATGTATTCAGGAACAGTTGAAAATATTGAATGCGTCAAACGCACGGTATATCGCTGTTCCTGGGATAGTCCAGTGACGAGTCAACTGAGTCAATGTACTTGCAATGTTCTTTGCTTGACTTTCTCATGATAATGCCGTATGAGCAATGTAGTAACATGGTGGTGGGCAGGAATAATGAGAGGATTCTTTTCAAATGTCTCTAACTCGGCCTTGTTCAGGCGACCACCTACCCTTAGCATACCATGTTTGTCAATCACTGGCTTCAAGTTGACAATAGGGCTGCTTTTAGGAATGTCCAGTTTGTCATGGAGACATTTCAGTTCCATGTGAAAGGCACTCTGCTGTACATTACGTATCACTAACTTCTCACTTAGTGTAATGTCTTCTGCAGAGAGGGGCTTGTGACAGATGTGCCAACCATGACATTCAGAGTTATCGTTCTTGGTGTGAAAACACTGTGCATTGTGAACTAACCTTGCGATGGTGCGTACAAGCTTCAGCCATCTAGAAAAGTGTTCAAAGCGGTGATAGTCCAGGCCGGACCTCCTTACAGAACTGGTGATGAGGGTACTCACTTCAGGACGAATCTCGGGATCGTTGTCAGGATCTTGAAGATTGAAGACGTCTTGACCAGATGTTTCTTTTCCTTCGTTCAGCAAGAATTCTGGACCTGTTAACCAAGAGGATTTAGCAAAGGCACTGACCGATGATGGTCTGGTGGCACAATCTGCAGGGTTGAGATGAGATGGAACATAGTGCCACTGCTCAGGTTTAGAGGATTTCCTAATCCTTTCAACGCGGTTACTAACATAGACGTAGAAGCGTTTTGTCTGGTTGTTTATGTAACCCAGGACAACCTTGCTGTCTGTGTAGAATTGAACATTGTCCACATGAATGTCCAGCTCATACCGTATAAAGTCTGCGATCTCTACAGCCAGTACAGCGCCACAAAGTTCAAGCCTCGGGATAGTATGTTCAGGTTTAGGGGCTAGTTTAGCTTTCCCAAACAGAAATCCAACGTGAGCTTTAGTGCGGTTGTCGATTACCTTCAAGTAGGCAACAGCTGCGATGGCCTCAGTCGATGCATCCGAGAATATGTGGACTTCCCTTCTCTGGCTTGTGGTGAGAGATGCTGGAGTGTAGCAACGTGGTATGTGAGTTCTGTCCAAGGCATGTAGGGATTCTTTCCAGGACTCCCACTTTGGCTGCTTGTCATGTGGCAGTGGAGCATCCCAGTCCTCAATCGTCTCTGAGAGCTGCCTAAGTAGGAATTTGCCCTGTACAGTCAATGGTGCTACAAATCCCAGTGGATCATACAGGCTATTCACCACAGAGAGAACTCCACGCTTAGTGAACGGCTTGTCTGCACAATTAACCTGGAAGCCAAGAGAATCGTTTAACAAGTCCCATCTCAAACCCAGACTTCTCTGCATGATCGCTGGGCTGGAAAGCTTTCATGACAGCAATACTGTTGGAGGCTATTTTATGCAACTCTAGACAGCATACCTTGAGTCCTTCTCAGCAAGTCTATGGCTTCCTCAGCAGTGGGCAAGGACTTGAGTGCGTCGTCCACGTAGAAGTCTTTTTCGACAAAGTGACGAGCATCCTTTCCAAATTCTGATTCACCATCAGAAGCAGTCCTTCGTAGGCCATATGTTGCAACCGCAGGTGAAGGACTGTTGCCGAACACGTGCACTCTCTTGCGGTATTCAATCATTTCCTTGTTGGTATCACTGTCTCTGTGCCACAGAAACCTCAGGTAATTCCGGTGGTCTTCTCATACAATAAAACAATGGAACATTTGCTCAATGTCAGCTGTAATGGCAACTGGCTCCTTTCTGAATCTCATTAATACCCCTACCAGGTTGTTGGTCAGGTTTGGACCCGTGAGGAGAACGTCATTCAGAGATACGCCATGATGTTTGGCACTTGAGTCGAATACCACCCTGATCTGCTTGGGTTTTCGTGGGTGATATACTCCAAAGGAAGGAAGATACCAGCATTCTTCATGCTCTTGCAGAGGTGGAGCTGGCTCTGCGTGATTGTTGCGGAATATCCTTTCCATGAATGCCACAAAGTGATCTTTCATCTCAGGCTTGTTTCTCAGCGTACGTTGCAAGGAGATGAATCTAGATAATGCTTGTTCCCGGTTGTCAGGAAGTCTGGCCCTCCCAGTCCGAAAGGGTAAGGGTGCAACCCAATGGTTAGATTGATCTTTGAAGCATTCACTGTCCATTATTTTGATAAAGTCTTTATCTTCCATGGATAAAGCTACTCTGTTGTCGTCTTGTGTTGTGTGAAACACTGTGGCTCCTAAGTCGTCATAAGGTGTAGGGACGATGTCTGGTGCCCTTTTTAAGTTAGGAAGATGCTCCTTTGCCTCATAGTGATGAAGGCATGGCTTGAAGTAGGTTGTGCGTCCATTGTTGAGCACAAAGGTTTTAAAGGAGTTCACTTGAGATGACATGAGACTCTTATCCTGACATACATTGCCAATGATTACCCAACCTAAGTCAAGTCTTTGTGCATATGGAGCATCATGTGGACCATTGCATTGTTGACGTACCTTATGTACTCTGAGAATGTCTCTTCCGAGCAAGAGCAGGATGTCAGCATTCACATCCATAGGAGGAATCTCCTTAGCCAGGTGTCTCAAGTGGGAATGATGATATGCAGCTTCCGGCGTAGGAATTTCTTCCCTATCATCAGGCATCTGGTCACATTCAATTAACGTTGGTAGGGATATGTGAATATTCCTGTTAATTGGAGAGATAACGTATCCAGTGGCTCTCCTGCCAGAAGTCTTTATGCGACCAGAACAAGTGTTAAGAGTGTATGGTATTGCTTCTCCTTCTATACCGAAGATCTCGAAGAACTTAGGCTTTGCTAGAGACCTGTTGCTTTGTTCGTCTATTATGGCATACATCCTGATGGCCTTTTCAGATTGCCCTTCTGGGTAGACATTCACCAAGCACACCTTGGCACAGCACTTGGGACCATTATCCTTGCCACATACTTCCATGCAGGAGGAGGAGACAGTGGTAGTAGCTGAAACTTGAGCCGATGGCTCCCCGCCATGCGCAGTGACGGCTTTAGATGCTGCTTGAGGATGTGAGTTGTCAGATGAAGAGGTAGGATGCATGGCTGCGACATGTTTGTCGCTACTGCATTCAGTACACTTGATGACAGCCTTACAGTCCTTAGCAAAATGTTTTGAAGAAGCACAACACTTGTAACACACTCCTAGCTCCTTGAGCATGTCTCTGCGTTCTTGCAAAGTCTTTGCCCTAAGTCCTCTACACTCTTTCAGGGGATGAGGCCTTTTGTGGATAGGGAACGTACTATTAGGGTCTTTATCTTTAAGGACAGGAGTGTCCTGTTTGGTGGTGCAGGGTGCAGTGATTGGGACGTCTGTCTTCCTAACAGATACTGTTCCCCTTAAGTCTCTACGTTTGCTTGTTTCATACCTTGAACATGATGATGAAGCTGGTAGAGAGGATTCTGTGAAGTCAAAGCTGGGATCATTCTTTTTCCGAGCTTGGTCACTGATAAATCTGGAAAAATAAGAGAAAGGAGGGAAGGACACATTGTGGTCTCTTTTATATCTAGAACCTAGGTCGGCCCATTTTTCTTGCATGCCATATGGTAGTTTGGATACCACTGGATTAACACCATGAGATGTGTCAAGGTAACTCAGACCTGACAGACGTGGGTCCACTTTGGCTAACTCTAATTCCTTTAGTAGGTCGCTCAGATCTTGAAGCTTGCGGTTGTCCTTGTTGGTGATTTTTGGGAACATATGAAGTCTCTTAAATAAGGCACTTTCTATAGCTTCAGAACTGCCATAAGTCTGTTCAAGTCTCTCCCATGCCGCAGCAAGACCTTCCTCTGAATGGCCCGCATGAACTGCTCTCAATGTCTTTATACGTTCTGCAGAATCTGGGCCTAACCAGTTAACAAGCAAGTCAAGTTTTTCTTTGGCAGTGAGGTAAAGATCACTGATCACTGCTTCAAAGGTGGATTTCCAGGCTCTATAATTCTCAGCATGGTCATCAAACTTTGAGAGACTTTTCAGCTTTTGCCTCTGCTTGCCTTTGTGCCATTTCAGCTTTTGCCTCTGCTTGCCTTTGCGCCATTTCTACTTCCTTCTCAGCAAAGGACCGTCTAACACTGGCCTCCTCTGCATCAGCACGGATATCAATAAGCTTGTCATGTAATGCTGACCTTCTGGAACGAGAGGATCTGGAGGATGACATCGTATGTTTGGATGAAGTAGACCGATGGAACCTTACTTCTTGTAGGTGTGCGATGCGGAGTTCTGCCTTATCTCTGGCGTTTTTCACTGCGGCATCTTTCGTTTGGAATAGGTTCTCCCTCTCAGTTAGCTCTGCTATAGCATCATCAAAATCAGCGTTACTCAAGAATGTGACGTATTTTGCGGACAGTCGCTGATAGCGTTCATAGGCGGCAGATAAGCGGTTTAGTGTAGTGACCAATTTTGCTGCGTCACTGTCATGGCGTGAGAGCGCTTCTATATAGTGTTCAGTTCTTCGCCATAATTCATCAAGATTATCACAGAACTCTTCATTAGTTATTTCAAAGTTCTCTCTAATCTTTTGTGTGGGTTTACTGACACGTTTTAATCGCTCAATTTGTACATCCTGAAACATGGAGTCTGTTTCCTGCACATCTGAGTCCCTGATAGCAGGATGCACTGTCCCAGATGCAGTGACAGCGGAATCCACATAGCTCCTTGTGGACATGGTGCCTTTGTGTGGAAAATGTCAATAAAGATGGCACTGCCCCTTATTTCACTGTGGTGAGGAGAACATGTGCTCAAGATGGAGGACAGCTGTGAGCTCCCCTGCAGGCTGTGTGGCGCCCTGCAGATTATGCTGTATTCTGACTGTGCTTGCTTGCAGGCTGTCTGTAGATCCTGCAGGAGCTGCAGATATAGCTTGTTTTAACTAGAAAGCTGTGTTTTGACTATTCTGCCACAGATGCATGTTAGAGAAATCTATGAAGATGTGAGATTGTAATTTCTGTATGTAAGCTAATGGCAGATAGCAGAACGCGCTGACATTTCATTCCCAGCGTTCCCAGGTTGCATGTGGAGAGATGCAATGGAGTTGCTTCAGGTAGTTTATTTGTCTTTAACTTGAGAGATGATATGCCATACGGTCAAAACACAATTCCTTTCTGAGCTATACAAGATGGTTGCTCAGTGGTTACAGACTGAATAACACATATCCAGGAAGAAGATGCAACAAGAAGGGAGGAGTAACAGAAACAGAGAATTATGGGAGAAAACTACTTAAAGAGCCCTGCACACAATATCAATGTCTATGCACCAGCATTGCACAAGATATGAAAAACACTGTATGAAAGTCAAACAACCAAGAATGAATGATACAATATGAACAAGAATCATTACTTCAACAATACCCCTGCTGTAACAGCATAGTATCTACCTTTCAAAAATTAGGGCCAAGTTTTCCTTTTTCCATCAGGGACAACTTATTTGCATATTCCTTTTATGAGATAAACTGCAAAGCCCAGAGGACAATATTTAGGCTCAGATATGATGTAGTCTGGGGGAAAAGCGGGGTCCTAAGCTTGCTCCTGAAGCGCTCTATGGCTGGGTTCAGACAGAGTTTTATGGTCTGGATTTTGACACGGAATCTGCGTCAAAATCTGGCTCAAAAAATTTAATGGGTTCCTTTTTCTGCGAGCGGTTTGTTCCCACTTGCGAAAAAAAGAAGCGACCTGCCCTTTCTTCAGGAGGATTCGCAGTTGATTCAGCCGCAGATGTCCGCCTCGCGACACTCCCTCCCGACTAGGCCCATTCATTTGGGCCTAATCCGGAGCGGATTTGGGCCTAATCAGGACTGCATTGGCATTCAGTTGCAGCTAGCCGTTTTTTTGGACCAGATTCTGAGGCGGCCTAAGCCTTAAAATCCGGACCAAAAAACTCTGTCTAAACCCAGCCTTAAGATTTTCAATTGCAGGAGGTTTGAGATTGTAGTATAACACTCAACAGGATCTTCCCATTACGTGATTTTCAACAGATCATGACCTAATTATTACAGTAATTACTAAAGCAGTAAGGTCATTATTAAGTAATAAATGAGTCATAAAGTAACACCATAGTGATATGTAAACAATATTTATTATGAATAGACATGTAGGACTGATATAAAGGCAGGATTCCATAAAAAAACACATTACAAGTAATATAAAAGCCAATACAATTCTGTCTCCAGTACAGCTAATAAAATAAATGCATCCACGGCCGTACATCTACTGACAACGTGCAAAGGTTATATTTTACTGACAGATAACAAGTAGATTTAAAGCAGAGTATTGTATTGTATATACACCAGCAGACAGTTATAAAGATCCAGCACATTTACTAATGGTTTCCCTTACACCATGCGATGTAGACATCAATACCTAATGAAAATAGCATTTATTTGGCACTCCGCTATCTTCTCGACTTGCTACACCCCTCATTTCAGCAGCTGTGCACAGTTAACTAAATATTTCATAGCAGAAATCTGTATTTTATTTATTAAATCTGAACAATAAATGAACATTTAGAATACAGAGGTTCCAAGTGCTAGAGATCCCACTGCAAACCTTACTGTTGACACTAGTCATAGTCGTAGCAATGTCCCAGCAGTGGGTCATCACTATGGAAAACAAGGGGATAGGGCGTGCCGCGGTATAGTGGACACCCTCCTGTATGTACATTGCAGTATACAGCGTATTTCCCAATGCAGTCTGTATATGAATATTAATAAGCCAGATCCTCTGTAGGACCGTGAATGTCAACCATTACCAAGAACCGTTCCCTGCCTTGAACCAAGTAGAGTAAGAAACATTTAGTAAAGCAGACTACTTTTCAAAAATAGTTTTGTTCTAAAGATTTCTCTTTAAAGGGACTTTACTATCCTTGGTATAGGTCATCAATGTCCAATTGGTATAGAAGTGTGACTCAATGCAACCCCACCAGTTGAGTGATTGAAGTTGAAGGGGTCCTGACTCCTGACCCTACAGATCCAGACGTGACACCATACATTGTGTAGTGTGCAGATCTTCTTCTGGTTCTGAAACATGTTGACCACTTCAATCACCCTATCACATGTGGAATCCCCACTGTCCTGACCTAAGGATAGGTCACAAGTCTGTGATTTTACCCCGACTCATGGACAGCCAATGTCACTATGGAGCACTGGCCTTAAAGTGCATTTCTACTTTAAACAGAACCTTACGGGAGGACGATCTGATAAACCGATCAATTAACCTATTCTGTTCTGTAATCCGGGCTATTAACTCTTTGGTATTATGGAATAAGTTCTACAATGACAATGATAATAGGCAGCCATGACAGTTGTATATGGACTAGAGTGATGGTCATAGCACTCCTCCTCCATATATAACTATGAATCATTACAATTCCTCTTAGTTTGCTTTTTCTGTATTGTGAGATGATTTTTTTTTTCAGTTTTTGATTTTTCAACAAAAATAAAATAAAAAAACAAGGATAATACAGGATGGTATAAAAGTCATACTAAGTACAGAACAATATCCAAGTAACAGGATTGTTGTGGGATGATTTATCCCTTCTCACACCTATAGCAATGAGCTGAAAAGAGAAAGAAATATAAAACCTCGGCACATTTTATTGAATTAGACTTTGCAGTGAATATGACTTGGAATAACTACTATATTGCTATAACAAAACCAATATTGAAGAACATTAGTATCTCCTCAATCTGGTGTATGGCCAATGTCAGTGAGATGTACAGTATCATCGGTAAACATAAGCAGCTGAATATAGGATGACATCGATCTTAGACTTTATCTGATGGACTTGTGGACACCGAATTTAATGGCACTTGCTCTTCCTCTCGTGCTCTTTCTTGAACTCTAGTAACCCAATGGCTCCATCCTGTAAAAATAATAATTATAATTATTATATTGTCTTCACATCTAGGCATATCTATGAAATGACCCTATTTATGTATGTGATAGTGACTACATCTATGTTTTTAGGCTAAATATAATTTCCAATATCATGTTGATGGCCCACCCTTAAGATAGGACCTCAGTATCAGATCACTGGAGATTTGGCATCCAGAAAACCCACTACATGCTATCTGCACAGTGTACAGAGCAGGAAGCAGATGGCTCTGTATACTGTGCAGTATCCGGGCTACATGATATCAGCTGAATTCCCATTCAAGTAAATGGAAGCTGATCTACCATAGCACAGCAAGGCCACTACAAAGAGTACACAGCAATCTGCTGCCAATCCTGTATACTGTGCAGATATCAGCTGATCAGTGGGGGTGCCAGGTGTTGGACCGCCATCAATATGATTGTGATTATCCTAAGGATAGATCATCAGTATCTCATCTTGGAAAATCCCTATTTTTACTCCTTCTTTTAGCCATGTAACTCCTTCTATGGAGTTTGAAAAACTCTCAGTCATAAAAGTATCTAAAGCACATAAGAAATTGCCATGGCTGCCCCTTTTTTGCATTCATTAGCATATAGATAATTATTTGCTTCCTTACCTTTGGGTTGTTTGTACAGTGACTTCAGTTTTGCTGTGTCTTTGTCACCAGGTTCCTCATTAAGGTTGTAGTGATGTTTCCCAAATGATCCCCATTGCATTTCCTCCACCCTACAGAGCAAAAATACAAATTATTTGTTTCGTTTTTGATAGATCTTGGCAGGCGCCTAATTATAAGGGGTGCGGATGAGTCTAGGGTCTAGTAGATGGGGCTGTGTTGAAGATTTTGTATGTGGGCCTGGGAGCCTCAAGTTATGGCTCGGGATCTAATATTCAGTAACTATATACATTTCAATCTGTAGATTAAGTATGGTGGCTGAATGAGTGTGGGGAGTATTTTAGATGTGACTCAGACAGCTATGTCGTGACTTCCCAGAGCTCACCTACACAGACAAGGAAGAAATTTACTCCTAATAGTCAGTCAGATTTACTACACTGGACGTTCCAGACAGAACGGCTTAGGCCTTTTACAAGTCATCAGTAAAGTTACACATTCCTACCTAAAACACCATCTTTCATCTGGTTTTCCTTCAGGTGTCTTCCCTACTGCCAGGCGGCGACCACATCTCAGTTTTTTCCTAACAGACCTTGGCAGGAACCTCTCGATATCCAATATTGTGGCAGCTCTCTGTAGAAAAATATTTTACCACAAATTATATATAGGATTTCATACATAAAAAGCTGAATTGTTTCATACATAATTTTACCCACCCAATAGTATATGGTAATCACACTAGTCTGTATTAAGGGGTTGTCCCATGAACTGAATACCCCAGGACCTTTCTACAGCTCCATATTCAACCTGAGAACAGATGGAATCTACGTGGGCAGGATTGGTGGTGGTTGGCGCTCCGCTTCACTTCAATTTTTTAATGTGTATGTATGTGTATGTGTGTTTAACATACTGTATATATGGGTAGTGTTTATACTGTACATAGAGATATGTGCGTGTAGTATATATGAATATGTGTAATTAAGCATTTATGTGTGCAGTAATATTTTTGCATATTGTATAGTAGTATTATTTCTTTGTATGGTAATGCAGTACTAATATATGTATTACATAGTGTTACAGTTATTGTATAAAGTTTATACTATAAACTATAGCTGTACTATCTATATGTATAGTATATTAATATTCTTTATACATACAATTCAGTTTGTGTTGAAAGACTAGTGATATTATTTCTGTATAGTACTACTATAATTTTGTATAGTGCAGTGGTACTATTCATATACACACTATAAGGGTATTACTTATGAGTACAGTGTAGTATACTATTCATGGGATTCTACCACTAAATCGCTTTTTTTTTTTTGCTTTAGACGTCGGAATAGCCTTTAGAAAGGCTATTCGTCTCTTACCTTTAGACGTGGTCTCCGCGGCACCGTTCCTTAGAAATACCAGTTTTAACCGGTATGCAAATGAGTTCTCCGCAGCAATGGGGGCGAGTCCCAGCACTCAAACAGCGATGGGGGCGTCCCCACTGCTGCCAGAGAGCTCTCTCCAGTGACGCCTCCATCTTCAGTTGCAACCCTGCCTCTTCTGTCTTCCGTGTTGGTCCAACCTCCGACGCCTGCGCAGTACACTCCTGTATTGAACTAGTAGTTCAATAGAGGAGCACACTGCGGCCTCCCAAAAATGGCCGCCAGACACAGTACACTCCTGTATTGAACTACAAGAGCAAGAGCGGCCTCCCAAAAATGGCCGCTCTTGTAGTTCAATTCAGGAGCGTACTGCGCAGGCGTCGGAGGTTGGACCAAGACGGAAGATAGAAGAGGTGGGGTTGCAGCTGAAGATAGAGGCATCGCTGGAGAGAGCTCTCTGGCAGCAGTGGGTACGCCTCCCATCGCCGTTTGAGCGCTGGGGCCCACGCCCATTGCTGAGGAGAACTCATTTGCATACTGGTTAAAACCAGTATTTCTAAGGAACGGCGCCGTGGGGACCACGTCTAAAGGTAAGAGACGAATAGCATTTCGAAAGGCTATTCCAACGTCTAAAGCAAAAAAAAAAGCGATTTATTGGTAGAATCCCTTTAACATTATAACAAGAGACGCCTCTTATAAGATGACGACAGGTATAATTTAGTGCCCAATTTTCTGAAAAAGTCCATAATGACTAGTAGAGATGAGCGAACACTATTCGAAACAGCCATTTCGAATAGCACGCTCCCATAGAAATGAATGGAAGCGGCCGGCTACGTCTATTCATTTCTATGGGAGCGTGCTATTCGAAACGGCTGTTGCAATGTAAGGTTATTCCCATGATCATACCTTTTAATTTAATCATGTTTTAAACATTTTTGCAAATATAAGGAATTCAAAATTTTGCAGAGTTTTGAAATTTGGTTTTTAGCAATGACAGTCTTATTTAGTTGCCAATGGATACAGCAACAAATGCAGAAAATTTCTATGGTCTGGGACTTGTCAGAAACTTAGCCATTTCCTTACTTATCTTCTCATACATGTAGTGTCTCTGCCTGATAATTTGTCCACAATAAGGAAATCCTAGATGTGTTTCTGACAAGTTCCAAACCATAGAAGGTTCCTGCATTCATGGTCATATCAATTGGCAACTGATCTCGACAAAAGACTCTCATCACTAAGATGGTAAGAGAAAATCTTTAAAAAGCTTCAAAGTTTTGCATTACTTATATTTGCAAAAATGTTACACTTTTAACTGTCTACAAATGTAAATCTGGTTATGTTCACGGGAAAATCCCTTTAAGTCTACAGAACTAATACTGAAAATTAGACATCAGACATTTAGAAAAATTGTGATGCAAAGTTGTAGTGTTATTCAAGTGCCAGACAACCACTATGGTGACATCAATCTGATACTAGATTATGTAATTCCTAAAGCAAAATGTTAGCAAATAACATCCTTTTACAGTAATGAAGAGGCAAGAAGAATTAAAGCAGAGGGCACCAGATATCTTTACTATATATTAAGCATGTAGGGTCACTTTAAGCTCTGAGCCAAGGTCGGCTATTCATGCCCATGTGTTTCTTCTCATTGAAGATGGCCAACATCAGTGGGGAGTGCGCCGGAACCCAGGAGAGGTAAGTAACAGTGTTTTTTTTTTTGTATCCTCCCCTGGGTCACCGATTAATATATTCTGGGGTCTGACCCCCAAGTATAATAATTGTTCATGGGTAGTCCCCAATGGGACATAATACTGTGTGAGGTAAGGCGTTCAGGGTGAAGGCCCTTGTCAAAAGTTTGCCAAGGGGCCTTGCCATTCCTAGTTACACCACTGATGATCCATGTTTATTTTTGAATTGGTCAAAATGAAGAAAAATTGGGAATACTCCTTGTATTATATTTTGACTTATCTAACAAAAAAACTTTTCATGCCCACTATGAGATTTGTGCCACAATCTTGTGCCACTTCACCTAACTTTCCAGGGAGACCATGCTAACTTTTGTTACCAGATTCCAAATTTGATGGGTGAGAGTCAAAGCAAAATTGTGCAAATTTGCTGGACATTTTATTGCCTTCTAGTCCATTTTATACAAAAAACTAAGATCAGTGACCTTTGTTCATTGAAGCGTTATCAGTGGTCACATGCTGCACCTCTAGATCTCAAAATAAAGATCTCCTAAGAGAGGTCATATGATATATGTCTGTATATTATAAGCAGTCTGCCGGTGATGTTATCTGTAATCCGCCATCCTCTGACCAGTGTGAGTCATATTTTGTGACAATTATCAGAACTGAGAAGCGTGAGAATAGTTTATGCCTCTGTCTGTAGTGAAGTTCTGTTTTTTGGGGGGGTTTTTCTGCCAGAACTAGGTGAATAGGTTCCATTCATATAACTGTATTACATGTAGGAAAAATCTGCAACATCTACCATATGCTGTGTGAACCAACCCTAAGGTATCATTATAATTGCATAATGAACATTGTTATCTATATCTCATTTCTAAAACTATGACTGCCAAAGACTGACTCTACTGAACTATCATGTCTGAGACCAGAGAAGATTTGATCCGGCAGACATCACAAGTTCAATCAATGTCCAGGTGGTCTGAAAATACACCAGATTTATCACAGTGACTGATGGTGGATGATAAATCTCCATAGGTTTAGACGGTTTAGTCTACATGTATACCATTTTTTGTTGGTTTACTTCAAACTAGAAGTTGACGACACAATTTGGCATATTTCGATGAATTTAAGCCACACACCATTTTCTGAGAAGCCACACACATACAAGTCAAACAAGTCAAAATAGTTTAGCCGCAACTAGATGTGCTACAAACATGCACTAAAGATACACTATGTTAACATCAGTTTTTAGCTGTAACAACAATTGTAGATTTTGGACAGTGTATCTGTGGCATCCAGTCTCTCTCAAACGACCTAGTTGTCCATTTGAAAACTGGGCTTACAACGAGGAAAAAAGCAGCTTGACATCAGTCACAATGTACCAATTACCATTTCAGACCATGGTTTTAAACAAGGTATCTTATTTATTTAGCTTACTTAGCACCATCATAGTCCACTGTACTACATTGTCAGTCACCGTCCCATATAGGGCGCTATGTTTTTGGAGTGTAGGAATTAAGCACTGCAAGGCTAAAGTGCTGATCTATATTCCTACACTGCTGACTATGTCGCAAGCCCTAACCCCAGACCAGACAGGCTGAAGATCAGAAACCTCACCTAATGCTCCATGTACACAACCATGTAAAAAAAACAGAAAGGAGGACACACAGATTAGTCATTCGTGATTTTCACTGACCTGTACATTTAAATGAATTGACCAAGCTGCAAATATAGACAGGCATAGGACCTACTCCTTATTTTGTAGCTCTTTTCTACGGCACAGACACACATCTGTTAAAATGATGTATGTGTGCATGGCGCCTTACAAATGAATGGGTTTATACATTTATCCGCAATTGTAGACCCGTATGGGAGCGTAAAACACAGAGCAGTCATGACAGATGATGGATATCAGAGACATGTGAATAGTTTATTTATGGTCTCCATATTGTAATAGACTGTAGTATTCAGTGACTGCAATTTTTTGTTGTGTAAACTCCCATTTGTGGTGCAAAGATCTCTACTATATATATATATATATATATATATATATATATATATATATATATGCACAGTATACTTTTAAAGCGTGCCACACTTGCCTTTACTTTACTCCGTGCACATTTTATTGAGTGACTACCTTATATGTATATGGTGTTTGTCTTACTATGTCTGGCCTTACTTTGGATCTCTCAGCCAGTCTGTGTATGTCATTTCCTTCCTCTTACTGCGGTGTATTACTTTTCGTTACTGCTGTGTGGTTTGTAAGCAGTGCAGTATAAGCACGTCTGCACACCTGTGACACAGTTTGTAGTGCACAACTCAGTCTATATATCTGTCACACACATACAATGTATACATTAAACTAAAATGAGGGTATCTTCATGAATCCCATTACATCAAATTTAATGTTTCATTAAAACAAGTGAATAAACCATCATTCATGGCCATTATATTTGGGTAGAGGTGCCACATTCTTTCTCAGGCTTCCTACATCTGACTGGCTCCTGCCACAATCATACCCATTGGAGCCATACAGTCCAGCTGGCACGGATTTGTGTTAGGACTGAAATAACCCCTACTATGCACCTTTACTCTTACACTCACGCTACGCTCAGTATCCAATATCTCACTTAATGCTCATAGTTAGCTTTAGGTAATGCTTGTAATCTACCCTAAAAAAACTGAAAAACCACATTCAGACGGGCACAATATGGCTTCGTATTTGAGCTATATACAGTATTTTGCACCACCAATTCCTGATTCCACCACAATAAAGCAAGAAAACATTACCCACGTAGACTCGCTCTTCTCTGTGTTGTCATCAGCATTGTGGTCATGGCTAAGGCTTGTGATTGGGCACGGATATGGGCACGCCAAGCATTATGATGTCATGACGCTTGGCGTATCTGGTTCAGCGCTGGGACCTCTGCTTGGGCCAATGTCGAAACAAAAGAGCACCAGATACCATAAGGAGGCCCAAGAGAGGTAACTATACTAAAGTTAGTTTGAGCAGGTTTTTTTTTTTTTTTTTTTTGTCAGCTCCTGGGCTTCAATCTATTACACTCTGGGAACTGAAGAGAATCCAGAGTATAATCTGGTGGCCATTTTAGTTTGCACAAGACAAATCGCCATTTGTTTGGTTTAGTTAAAAAACAAACAATTTGGAATATTTGGGATGAACCAATGGGATGGATCAATCATGAGCTGATTGTCTCATCTCTAGTTAACACTTCCCACCAGTGTACCAGGAAATTTTCTGGTGAATTTAACACAATAATGACCAAACAAGTCCTGCAGAAGACAACTCAGCTTGTAGCCTTTAAGGTATATTCCTTTTGGGTATATTCACAAATGACTTATTAGACCTTGGTCATACTAAGTCCAATCTGGCCTACAAGGACGACATTGGTGATACACTTGTTCTACTTGTAGTCAGGATTATAGAAAGTATTATAGTCAAAAAAATATTCAACCCACCTGGAGTTTCCAAATGCTTTTACTTTCACTAGAGACTTTGTTCACCGTTTCACTCATTAAAGCAATGAGCATGTTAAGGAGGAGGACGTAGGTGAGGACCACATACAAGATGAGCAGGAACATGAAGAAGTGCTTGAATTTCAGATTCTCATTGAACTCCAGATCTCCCATGCCAATAGTAAATTTGAACAACTCCAGAGATGTGATGTACAGGCCAGAATAGGAGTTCGCTGCTTCTTTCTCTTCAGATTCAGTGCTGTTTCCACTCTGTTGTGGTGCTTCACCGATAAGCGTTACCAAAGCTGTGATAGGCAAGACGGGGGTGTAAATGATTTGTGTTAAGATTAAGACTCAACTACAAACGGTTTAGGTTGGATAGGGTCTAGTGCAAAAACCTTCCATTGAAGGCCCCTCTTTTATGTGACACCACACGGTGCACAAATAACATTGCCTGGTAGTTTACTAAATGCCATTTAGTTACCATACAAATAAACAATGGGGTGAAGCTTCATTCAACACAGCTGCATTTCCACACTTGGAAACCAAGTGTGGGTCAAGTGCAAGTTCCAGGTGCCCGGGTTATTAGGGATTATGGCCACCCACTGAATAATAATAGGAAACAGGGCCGGTGTCAGCACTCAGCACACCTGGGCAAGTGTAGGGATCCAGAGAGGGTGCTGACTGGACATCCATTGACCACTTGCATTAACACAGATTGAAGCGCTCATTGCCTTGGTAAAAGCCCTGGGGGTGGGCAGCAAGTATGGACTTCATCATTACTCCCTGCTATTAGCCCTCTGTAATCCTATCCCTGTCTCTGCTTCAGCACCAGACCAGCAGGAAGTTTGGGTGGAGCATTATAGTGAGGGGCCTAGCATTATAGTGAGGGTGGGAGATAAGGGTGACCATTATAATGTATCTGGGCATATGAGGGCCTACATATTTTGTGGAGGCATAGGGGTATAATCATACTATGTGTGGGGCATAAGGGTCCGTTATACTGCATGGGGCATAATGGAACCATTATTATGTGTATGGGCCATTATACTGTGTGGAGACATAATAAGGGAGCCATTATACTACATGGAGATCAGAAGAGGAATACTATATTATATGGGGGCATAATAAGAGTCAATATACTGCAATTCCAGGAGGTCTGCCGCGGCAAAATTCACCTGATAGCGGATATTTTATGCTGCTGCAGCTTATACAGCAGTACATTGCCACCAGGGGTGAACCTGCATTTTTCGGACGACAGAAAGCCGCCCCCACCCCGGGAGGAGGGGGCGGAGCGGGGGGGGAGCAAAGGGGATGGGGCGGAGCAAAGGGGGTGTGGCTTAGCACCGTTAGCAGGCAGAGAGCAGGCAGGGAGAGGACCTGCTCTCTGCCTGAGCGTGAGGGGAGGCTGCAGCGGCCTCCCCAATCCACCGCTCGGTGCTAAGCCAGTCCAGGACAGCTTGTCCTGGACTGGCTTAGGTAAGCAAAAATGCCGCCCTCCCCGGGGCCCTGGCATAGCGCCGCCTGAAGCGGTCGCTTCAGGTCGCCTCATGGGAGGTGCGGCGCTGAATTTGCCACCACATGAGCTGGGCCCACTGAGGCTGGAGCCAGACCTGACAGGAGTTGATCCCTGAGTGACAGATACACTTCTATGGCGATGTCTATTTCATTTTAAAGTAAAACTGTGATTTGGAACTACTTGTAATGAGTAGCTGGCACTAAACAAAGCAAGGTTATGTGATCCCTGGCACTAATGCTTCCCATATGCAGTGGCATACTAATATCCAGTACAGTGCAAAAGTTTTAGGCATGTGTGGAAAAATGCTACATAGTAAAAATGCTTTCAGAAATAGAAGGGTTAATAGTTTATTTTGTAGATTAACAAAATTATGTGAAAGAAGAAAAGAGAAATCGAAATCCCATCAATATTTGGTGTGACGTTTGAAGAAGGAGTCCTGGGAGTGATGACATGGCCACCACAGAGCCCTGATCTCACCATCATCCAGTCTGTCTGGGATGACATGAAGAGACAGAAGGATTGGAGCAAGCCTACATCTACAGAAGATCTGTGCTTAGTTCTCCAAGATGGCGGGAACAACTGTTGAAAGTATTTTATTATTATTTATATTTATTATTATTATTATTATTATTATTATTTATTTAAGTTTTTTTGTAAGTCTGGTGAAGCCTGCAGACATCGCACCCTGTATATGTAACACAAACTTTACAACAGCAATAGTGACATCTGCTGGTGGAAATAGTGAAAGACGTGCAAGGAATACCATAAGCTTTGACAATATTCAATGGTAGTCTTTTTATTCTATCTAATTATTGTTTAGTTTAGTATCCGATATCTTCCATGATTTTATTAGATTTGTATACTTTTACAATATGTATTCACAGATGAAGCAAGTCTCAGATGTGTGGGGAAACATAATGTGCATGCAAAATCCTACTAATACTATTACCTGCTGCAAAACCAAAGAGGAAGACTATGTAGACCAGAAGGAAGCGAAGCATGTCACGCAGAATCGTCTGAAAGAAAAAGATTCATTTTCAGTATTGGTTGTGTAATATTTGTCCAGCATCTGTGAGAATATATACCGTACTTACATAAACCAGAAATTAACATGTGACCTGTGAGCAACAAAACTGATGAATATAAAGATTTATTAAGCAAAATACAACTAAATTCTGGAATAATTTATACCAAAAAAACTGTCTAATATGCCAAACACCATGTTTACTAAGTGATGTAATGTTAGACTATACAGTATAACAACACGCCAAGTTTATCAAACAGCATCAGATAAATCTGGCACAATTTAAGACTAAAACTTAGACACTCTTAGAAAATCTCCCCCCCGTTAGGTTAGCCCTAGAATCCCCCCCCCCCTCCCCATGAAGGGGCCACAGGCTAGTGAATTCAGGCAAAAAATGAACGGACAGGTTAGAATGTAGATCCTGAGACCCCATTTGGCGATAGCTGTATGACCTAAAGGTGGGACCCACATTTATTAGACAGAGGAAAATCTGACCTTCTGAATCATGACACTGTAGATTCCAGTCTGCTGGAAGCCGCGAGTATAATATAACATGTCCACCCATCCGATCACCAAGGAAAACACCATAAGTGCCACATAGACTTCACTTCCTGCAAGGTAGATGATACCGCTGCACAGCAGGAGCGCCGCTTGAAAGAAGCTGTAAGGAGAAATATTATACGATTATATTGGCTATTGATGCTATAACACACATGAAACACAATTGCTAATAGACAGACTGGCCTATAGACAGCTGCAAGTAAACTGGCGCTCCTCTGTAGCCACTACCCAAGACCCCTGTAGTAAATCACAATTTCAGCCTCTGCCTGCATCCTGGCTGTCTGTAGGAAAATATGGCATATCGTACCCTCTGGGGCACTTGCAGGCTGAATTGCATATCCATAAGAAAATAATTATCTCTGATATTTTTTCTGATAAATGGTGTTATCAGCCACGTGGTGGGCCCAGGTTCACTATTACACACTATTAGGACCCAAAGGTTCAACAGAACTGACAATTTTTATGTCTTAGAAAAGATGCACTGAACGCATCTATGCTCCTACATACTGTATGCCATAAGAGTGTCCAGGCCGGTATGTGTTGCTATATCTTTTTTCCATAGTAACCTATGCTATTTCGTACAGAGGCATCCAGTATATAACCATATACTGCACAGTATACAGTACACTCTGTTTTCACATTAGGGAGTTATGAGTGACATATGCCCCTACATGTGTATACATTGGCACATATTGAAGCCTCCTGACATATAACTTTGAAAGAAGACTGCAATTTATTATCAAAATAGTCAAAACTGTATGAGCAGGACGCACAATAAAAATAGTATAATTTAGGATATCAGTATACAAGGGACATTTTCTGTATCCATTGATGGAAGGTCCTTATTTCCTTATCTGTATCATCTCTCTATAATTACTCCATAGTACCGGTAATTCCACAAATTAGGTGAAACTTACAAAAGAACTTCAAAGTAGCCATCCATCATTAATATTTGTAGCGAAGGACGTCTCTTCCAAAAATATATGATCTGTACAGAAAGAAAAGGAATATATCTTGTAACAACCAAAACCTGATCCAAAGTATATAAAATATACTAGTAGAATACAATATGTTATATTGTTGGTTATGCTAAAGTAAAATTTTACAGCGTCATACTAAAATTTACATTTTCAGAGCTACAGTAAATCTTTTTTTCCACTTAAAATTTTTATTATTTTGTCATTTAACTAATTTGTCGTAACATTGATGTGAACAACAACTTTTTTTTTTCATTTCAATATTTTTATATATTCAATACATAATATGTAGTATAAACTCTAGAGCAAGCAACGTACAACTTTCCATGTGAAAATCACGGGCTCTCTAAATTAATGCCGGCTACTTTAAGTGATTGACCTTGTGCTTTGTTTATAGTCATAGCAAATGCAAGTCGGATTGGGAACTGCAGATGCTTAAAATTGAAGGGCATGTCGCTTGGTAGCAAAGGAATACGCAGAATGCAAACATTTGCTCCCTTAGGGTGCATTCACACAATGTCTTTTGGCACGTAATGTGGCACGTTTCAATGGGAGCGTGGATCGTATACGCGGCGCTATTTTGCGGCCGTGATTTTATGGCCCGCAAAAACTCCCGCGGTGTAGACGTGCCACATTACGTGCCAAAAGACATCGTGTGAATGCACCCTTAGAGTTTCCCATAAGAACAGTGGCTTTAATAACATTGGGCATGAGACTCTTAAAGGGATCCTATAATTAAACTCAATTTTTTGTCCCTAACATGTAGGAATAGCCTTAAGAAAGATGTTTTCTCCGTTCCTGAAAAAGATGGAGGTGGCGCTGGAGAGTTCTCTTGCAGCATTGAGGACACCCCCAGTGCTGTTTGAGTGCTGGGGCCCGCCTCCAGTGCTGCAAGAGAACTCATTTGCATACCGACGAAAACTGGAATTTCTACGGAATGGCGGCGCAGAAAAGACATCTAAAGGTAGGAGAAGAATAGCCTTTCTTAAGGCTATTTCTACATGTTAGGGACAAAAAATTGAGTTTTAATGATAGGATCCCTTTAAGAACAGGTAACGTCAGGCAGAAGTCACCTGCAAAAATTACCATAATTCCCCCATTAAACAGTCGGTTCTCTGCAGCTCTTTCAAGGTGCGATCAAGGGCCTTGACCGCTTTCTTGTGTGCCATGGTACATTCATTCCAAACAATTAGTTTGCAAGTTTGTAATACCTTAGCTTTCCCAGAGCCCTTAGATTGGGTTCAGACAGGATTTTTTGGAGCGGATTTTGACGCAGAGGCCGCCTCAGAGTTTGATCCAAAAAAAGGGATAGCTGCGACTGGATGCCGGTGCAGTGCATACAGTGCACCAGCAGCCAGTCGCGGCATTCTGCTCCGGATTAGGCCCAAATGAATGGGCCTAATGGGGAGGGAGTGTTGTGCTGCGGACATCCGCGACTGATTCAGCTGTGGAATCCGCGTCAAGAAAGGGCATGACGCTTCTTTTTTCTACGAGCACAAACAAACCGCTCGCAGAAAAAGAAACCCATTGAATTCTATGGGAGGCGTTTTTCAGAGCCGGATTTTAATGCGGATTCCGTGTCAAAATCTGGACCAAAAAACCCCGTCTGAACCCAGCCTAAGTGATAATACAGACAACGCTAGATTTAAGGGCAATTATAATGCTGACTGAATCGAGCACCCTCCATCTAAAAGAGTGGCAACAACCCCAGATGATGCAACAGCCAAGGCAATGTCATTTTTTAAGAAAATTTCTGCAAGCAGCAAATTAAAAATATTTTACCAGAACCTCCTGGTGCATCTAGGAAAAATAGTCCCCTGTTTCCACTGGAAATCTGAGCCATAATTGCCAAAATTCACAGCTTTGTACACAAAGAAATCTATGGAACCGCCAAATCCATGGCCCGGAGGCCCGTGATAAATACTATAGTGTGCAAACAGCCACTAAGGATACCAGACATGTTTTGTCAGTATATGTCATGTGTGTGTGTGCACGCCTGTGATCCATGTGTATGTATGCGTGTGTGCATGTACGTGTGTGGTCCGTGTATATGTATGCATGTATGTGCGCTTGTGATCCATGTGTTTGTGCATGCGCAGTGCAAGTGTCCATCCGTGCGGTAGTTGTGTGTGATTAGACATGTGCTCTGTTCGTCCGTATGCGTAGTGTGCATTCATCTGAGTGTGTTTGCATGCATGTGTGGTCCTCTCGTGTGTGCGCGCGCGCGTGTGTGTGTGTGGTGTGCATGTGGTATTTGTGGGGTGGTTTTTGTGTTGTGTGTGTCTAGAGTGCGGCCCCTTTAGCAGCGACTCATTGGCACAGTCTCTATAATCCGTTTGTGTGATGTATTGTGACATTTGTGTGTGTGCTGTCTGTGTGATGTTTATATGATGTTTGTGAGATGTCTGTGTGTTGTGTGTGGTGGTGTGGCCCCTTTAGCAGCGACTCTTTGGCCCCATCGCTATAATCCATTCCTGTCAGTCACAACTGTTGTTTTCCCCTCAGCACTGTCGCTTTCACTTTTCCCCATTATATGTATAGGGCCTAGCTTCAGGGAGCCCAATCTCATGACGGGGGTATGCTAACGAGATGTAACATACGCAATATTCTGCTCCTGTGGGTGGAGAGGGGGCGTGCCAAATTTCACCCAAATCGGGCGAAAACTATGGATTTGTATAGAGCAGACTACTACAGAATTTGAGTTTTATATATATAGACAATATAAATGCAATTTCTGTGTCTATAATGACAAAGTTGCTGTTGTCACATGGCTGTTTTAATACCCGTACAAGTCTATGGTTTTATCTACATGTCTATTTATTTTATTTATTTTTATTTATTAAGGACAATGAAAAAGGTCAAAAGAATGATATGTCATATACAGTATATGTCGATTTCAATAGTAAAAAAAAAACCCAGATGTATGAATACCAAAAACAATGTACATATCGACTTCCCTGGAAATTCCAGGTCCCTCATTGTGTTATGTGGGGTGCCGGAAGTAATTTTTGCCATGAAAGTCCATGAAACTCACAGTTAGGCTCTCACAGACTTACTGTCAAAGAATATATATATAATTTTGTATGTCAGACGGCAGATCATGTGACACAACTCAGGACCCAAATGGTGGCTGTACAGTGAGCAAAGTGTCAGCACTGCTGTTGACAAGACGCCATTACTAACAGGCAAAACAACAAAAAAAAAAGTTGGAGTACTACTATAACCAGAAAATGAATATTTTTGCACATTCAGTTCAAGAACAGGGTATAGATCACTAAGATGCCTTTGTACCTGGCAAACAAAGATGTAAACGGCTCCAAGCATGATGAAGACTTCTCCAGCAACACGTGCATTATCTTTAACTGTTCCTTGCAGTGGAAAGGGAGGCTGAAATAGAAATGTCACATGTTATCTATCATAGACAATGTACAAAAAGTAGCCAGATATTTATAACCTAAAAAGGATTGCCAAGACCCCATGTGTATTGGATGCTGATGACTTATTCACAGGATGAGTCATCAGTTTTGATCAGAAAGGGTCCGACACCCAGACCTTACACCGATCAGCTGATTTGGCTGGAAATATGACGTCCCTCAGGGCCTTGACCCAAACAGGCGTGGAGGTGTGGGGATGAGCGCGCACAAAACGAGTATTCAACCCAACGTGAAAAGGTAAGAGGTAGAGATGAGCGAACACTAAAATGTTTGAGGTTCGAAATTCGATTCGAACAGCCGCTCACTGTTCAAGTGTTCGAACGGGTTTCGAACCCCATTATAGTCTATGGGGAACATATACTTGTTAAGGGGGAAACCCAAATCCGTGTCTGGAGGGTCACCAAGTCCACTATGACACCCCAGGAAATGATACCAACACCCTGGAATGACACTGGGACAGCAGGGGAAGCATGTCTGGGGGCATAAAAGTCACTTTATTTCATGGAAATCCCTGTCAGCTTGCGATTTTCGCAAGCTAACTTTTCCCCATAGGAATGCATTGGCCAGGGCTGATTGGCCAGAGTACGGAATTCGACCAATCAGCGCTGGCTCTGCTGGAGGAGGCGGAGTCTAAGATCGCTCCACACCAGTCTCCATTCAGGTCCGACCTTTGACTCCGCCTCCTCCGGCAGAGCCAGCGCTGATTGGCCGAAGGCTGGCCAATGCATTCCTATGGGAATGCAGAGACTTAGCAGTGCTGAGCCAGTTCTGCTCAACTACACCGTGTGCCGGTCAGTGCACACTCGGCTCTGCTACATCAGATGTAGCAGAGCCGAGGGTGCACACTCGGCTCTGCTATATCAGATGGGCTGACCGGCACACGGTGTAGTTGAGCAGAACTGGCTCAGCACTGCTAAGTCTCTGCATTCCCATAGGAATGTATTGGCCAGCGCTGATTGGCCAGAGTACGGAACTCGACCAATCAGCGCTGGCTCTGCTGGAGGAGGCGGAGTCTAAGATCGCTCCACACCAGTCTCCATTCAGGTCCGACCTTAGACTCCGACTCCTCCGGCAGAGCCAGCGCTGATTGGCCGAATGCTGGCCAATGCATTCCTATGGGAATGCAGAGACTTAGCAGTGCTGAGCCAGTTCTGCTCAACTACACCATGTGCCGAGTGTGCACACACGGCTCTGCTACATCAGATGTAGCAGAGCCGAGGGTGCACTAGAACCCTTATGCACACTCGGCTCTGCTATATCAGATGGGCTGACCGGCACACGGTGTAGTTGAGCAGAACTGGCTCAGCACTGCTAAGTCTCTGCAGTAGCAGGCTCTGCTACATCAGATGTAGCAGAGCCGAGTGTGCACACTCGGCTCTGCTATATCAGATGGGCTGACCGGCACACGGTGTAGTTGAGCACAACTGGCTCAGCACTGCTAAGTCTCTGCAGTAGCAGGCTCTGCTACATCAGATGTAGCAGAGCCGAGTGTGCACACTCGGCTCTGCTACATCTGATGTAGCAGAGCCGAGTGTGCACACTCGGCACACGGTGTAGTTGAGCAGAACTGGCTCAGCACTGCTAAGTCTCTGCATTCCCATAGGAATGCATTGGCCAGCCTTCGGCCAATCAGCGCTGGCTCTGCCGGAGGAGTCGGAGTCTAAGGTCGGACCAGAATGGAGACTGGTGTGGAGCGATCTTAGACTCCGCCTCCTCCAGCAGAGCCAGCGCTGATTGGTCGAATTCTGTACTCTGGCCAATCAGCGCTGTCCAATGCATTCCTATGGGAAAAAGTTTATGTCACAAAAATCACAATTACACACCCGATAGAGCCCCAAAAAGTTATTTTTAATAACATTCCTACCTAAATAAAGGTTATCCCTAGCTATCCCTGCCTGTACAGCTATCCCTGTCTCTTAGTCACAAAGTTCACATTCTCATATGACCCGGATTTGAAATCCACTATTCGTCTAAAATGGAGGTCACCTGATTTCGGCAGCCAATGACTTTTTCCGATTTTTTTCGATGCCTCCGGTGTCGTAGTTCCTGTCCCACCTCCCCTGCGCTGTTATTGGTGCAAAAAAAGCGCCAGGGAAGGTGGGAGGGGAATCAAATTTTTTTGGAGTTTGCCACGTGATGTTCGATTCGAATCAAACACATCGAACAGCCTGATATCCGATCGAACATGTGTTCGATAGAACACTGTTCGCTCATCTCTAGTAAGAGGCCATATATTGGTCTTTTTCACTTTCCACGTGCGAATTTACTACACTATCATTGGCGCTCGGTGTTTCTCCTTTTTTGTTTTTTATAGCTGATTTGGCTGTCAGAGACTGTACACAATTCAAGTGAATAGGAACAGAGTTGCAGTTTCATGACATCTCCTCTACAGTGTATGGCATGGCTCTGTTCATCAAAGGCATTAATGTCTTTCACTGATCACTGGAGGTCCAAGTGATGGACAAGTGACTGGAGCATCAGCCCACCAGCTTTCCATTCTCATGAGACACTCAGACCCCCATTCTCCTGATGGCTTGGTCAGAAAACCATCAATCCAATATCTAACCCTTATTCACATGATATGAGATAAGTGCATATTATTGGAAAACATCATATTCTGTATATCTCTCCATACCTGCCCTTCCAGAGGCCGGTGGTAAGCTGTGGCTGTGAATATACTCATATATACAATGTACATGATGAACTTGAAATAAAATATCTTTCCAGCAAAGGAATCCCACTTCTCCTGTAGCAAATGGTTCAAGGGTTCCAGTACTATCATTTTGTGCCGATTCTATGGAAAACAATCAGACTTGTGTTACATTGCAGTTGATGTTTACTAGACAATGACTATAACTTGTAATGAGAAGATATATTGATGTTTTTGGTTTTTTTAAATAAAAATTGTGACTCTTCCATTGACCAATGGCATGCCATCCCTTGTGAAACTTTTCATCAGTGTATAGTACAAGTGAATTTAAGACACTTTGTAATATATCTCATTTTAGAAATCTGTATATTCTCTACTTATCACATGGAGGTACTTTTTGCAAAGATATCTATGGCGAGGGGAGGGGAAAGAAGCAAGTTGCTGTTGCTACACTTTGATACTCTATGAGTGACAGATCTCTTCTGCTGTATCTTTAAGATAACCATCTACCACTGCACAGAATGAGGCAATATATTTGCCAGCAGAAGACTTCTCCTCCCCCTCCCCTCTCTATAGACTCCAGTTTAAGAGCTGCATAAAGATATCTAAGTAAATTGACAGTCTGATATGGGAAAGGAAAGCATCCCAATGGGAGAAGCCAACTTTTTTCTTTAATAAGATATTTTAGCGTTTCTAATATTCACGTTTACTATTCACTTAAATATGCAAATAATTTTCATCACCCCTTCACTCCAAGGCTAAAAATGACATGTTAACATTATTTACCAAATGTATCTAATTTTTGTTACTCCACGTGGAGCCCCCAGCCTCAAGCAGGCATGTTTTAACCATTTGTTACCCACACTAATGGTATGACTAGCCTTTTTTCTACAACACTTTTGTAAACTTTGAATGACACTCACATAGGCACGACTCTTGAATACAATGGTTTCCAAAACAGAGTCTGGCTCGTGTGTATCCACAGAAGAAATATCATACAGAGAAGTGTGAACTGGCCCATAGGTCCATTCAGTGAACTTCCTAGACAAATGTTTATACTCCGGCTCTTCAATTTCCCTCCGAATGATGTGCTTTAGCAACTAAAAAGATTAAAACAGCCGATGTCACAAATGACAAATATGAAGCTAATATAAAACAGTCACTCACAGATTCACTTTGCATTGAATGTGCTTTAGAGGTAGGGGATCTGAGACCAGCTGGAGATGACTGGGACCCACAGCACCATGAAAGCCTGATTCCCTGACCGCTATCTCCACTATATACCTCTAGCAGAGGAGATAGACACTCATCACTGCTGCCTAATGGAAGGTGCCATGATGTCATGTGATGTATGTACATGCCACCGGGCCATTTTCCATTAGAAGCCTGCCCAGGGATGGTAAGTAAAAATAACAAGCACTTATACTAACCTCTCCTGGCCATCTGATGGGTCCCAGCATCTTCTTCAGGCCTGCAGCAGACATCATGCACCCCAGGGGTCACCGATGAAGCCTGTGAATGGGCACGTGATGTCAGTCGCAGGCCAGAAGAGGCCTGAAAAGGATGCTGGAGATAGCTGGACAAAGCAAGGATGCCCTGGATAGGTGCGCAGGGTCAGTGTTATTTTATTTTACTCACCCCACTGACCATTCACTTATTACACTCTGGGGTCTAAGGAGACCTCAATAATAGCACTGAAAGAAACCATAGGGTTTGTAGTTAAACCAGCTCCTACTCTCCTGGGAAGGCTTTGTATAAGATTCTGGAGTGTGTCCATGGGAATTATTACTCACTCATCCAGAAGAGCAGCCATGCCATGCTCCCACATTTGTCATGCCAATGTTAATGCTTGTAATGCTTGTAAATATGACTCCATATCTAACTGTTGGATATTTTATACTGGGTCAACTAAACTGAATGAACACCTGAGTTCAATGATTAAGATGTGTTGCACATCTATTCCACTTTGCAGCTGGGTGTTATTCTTACAATATGCCAAGTATTTGATTTCAGAAAATGTATGGGTAATGAGATTATTATGAGACAACTCCAATGACATACAATGGTTTAGAATGGTGGACTTTAGGTCAATATTTATAAAGCAGTTCTATAAAATTACTCATTTCTTTTTGTCTTTGGTTTCCATACCTGTCTCAGCTGTTACTGTCAGTTACTGTCAGTTCCTCCAACAAAAAACTTAGAACAACAGTGTAAAGCTCAATAAAAGATAATTTTGACCTACCTCAAGTTTACCCAATTTTGCTGCCAGTTTCATGGGAGTAAGACCGGCCACATTATACTGATCTTCAAGTCTCATCTTTGGATCCATGAGGACTGATTTTTTCAAAATGTCATCATACATGGTAGTAATAATCTCAGTATTCTCTTCAGTGTCATCAGCCACTTTGACCAGAGCATGCAGAACTGTATTTCCATGGCTATCCTTGGCAGATAAGTCCGCTCTCCGGTGTGGGTTATTTAGGAGATAGTGTACAATATCGGGCTGGTTAGTGCAAGCAGCAAGTGAGAGGGGGAGTTCTCCTGAAAAACAAAAGTATGACGGACATCTTATCCAGCATTGCATTTCCCTGCCGTCTCTTCACTATAATATGTACAAGACTAACTTGACCAAATGTTAGAAAAATTAAAGCGGACCTACCTATCAGCTCTAACAATATGTCTGGTTTAGTAAATACATGCATTTCTCAATATATGCGGAAAAAGGACAAAGTAGCACATTTTTGGGCAAAAAACCCTTCACTTCAAACTTCACTTTCTGCGAGGAAACTGTTATGAATTTCCCCCTGTTGATACCTTTCATTCCCCTCATTGTTTCTAGGGTAAAATACTTACACAATATGGTGTCATACAAAGGTATCATATGGCATTACAGGGTATGTCTACACCTTGGTCACCTGTAAGTATGCAGACTCCAAGCAACCAGTGTGCATGAAGCCAAAGCTAAACCATAACGATAGTGTTGCAAACTTATTATTACACATGGTTATTCAACTGATTTATTAGACCATAGCCATATTTGTGAAAAACTTACCAAAGTAGAAACTGACGCCTTTCTTCTTCTGTTGGAAGAACAGCCCATCTGCCGACGCGTGCACATCAGCCTTGTTTTCCATCAAAAGCTTCACCAAATGAAAATTTCTCTTTTCTATTGCTATGTGAAGTGCGGTCTGTCCTATGGGAAACCAAAAGAATAGAGCCATGGCATTACAAATAATAAAAAATGAAAAGCTCAGTGACATGACATGGGCATACAAGTAAAGGGAAGGTTGTCCATCATAGTACGGAAACACCCACTGGACTCCTAAGCTTAGCATGAGCAGCAGTTTAAATAAATAAATAAATGAGAAGTTATATTGGAACTTTTATACCAAAACTATACATAAATCTACTCAGCCCCTCCTCCGCTGTAACACAATGCTGGGCCGACTTTTCATGATGATGGCTTGCCTTTAAATTTCCTGGCACAAATATAAAAGTAACTACCGTATATACTCGAGTATAAGCCGACCCGAATATAAGCCGAGGCCTCTAATTTTACCACAAAAAACTGGGAAAACGTATTGACTCGAGTATAAGCCGAGGGGGGGAAATGCAGCAGCTACTGGAAAATTTAAAAAAATTAAAATGGTCAGAGTTTTTGGGTGCAGTAGATGCTGGGTGCTGGGGGTGCGAGGTTCCCTTGGGACTAATAGACATTAACCAAGATAATGGACCCCTCATATTAAGAGATTGTATACATATTACTCTATGTTAACATTATCATTCACTCATTTGAAAGAAAGACGTCTTATTGCAATGTCTAAAGTATAAGCATTTTCTTGTAGAGCGGTTAAAAGGTACCGTATATATCTGTTGCAGAGTCCCCTGAAAATCGGTGGAGAAAAAATTCCTGCGCAAAGGACTTCTTTCTCCACCGCCTTCAGTTTCAAAACAACAGATATCCGATGGACACCCGACATACCCCATTATAGTCAATGGGGTCCATATGTAACCACTGTTTTAGCGGTCCACCTCTCTGTTGTTTGGGTCCTCCGATGCTAGTGTGAACCTAACCCCAGCATAGCTATATTAGAAGGAATACAATGATCCTCTTTATATGGCCCCAAAACAATAACTGTCCTATAGGTCCAGGAATCATACTTTATACTTCCCTTATTTTTTTCCTCAATAGAAGCAGAACTGAAAATGTCTAGTAACCACACTCTTAGCCTTGTTTGTTAGGTTAGGCAAAGTGTCTCCTGTTTTAGTTTTCATTGTATTTCTTTTTTTTTTTTTTTTTTTTTTTTTTTTTTTCTTTTTTGGTAGAGTTGGAAGGGACCTCAAGGGCCATCAGGTCCAACCCCCTGCGAGTGCAGGTTTTCCTAAATCATTCCAGCTATATGTTTATCCAGATTCCGCTTGAAGATTTCCATTGATGGAGCGCCCACCACCTCCCGTGGCAGCCTATTCCACTCTCTCACTAGCCTCACTGTCAGAAAGTTTTTCCTAATGTCTAATCTGTATCTCTTTCCCTTTAGTTTCATCCCATTGCTTCTTGTACTTCCTTGTGCTAATGAGAATAGGGTAGATCCCTCTGCACTGTGACTACCTTTCAGATATTTGTAGACTGCTATTAAATCTCCCCTCAGCCTTCTCTTCTGCAAACTAAACAATCCCAGTTCTTTTAGCCGCTCCTCATAGGACATGGTTTGCAGACCTTCCTCCATTTTGGTTGCTCTTCTCTGGACTTGCTCCAATATATCGATGTCTTTCTTGAATTGAGGCGCCCAGAACTGTACACAGTATTCCAGGTGTGGTCTGACCAGGGAAGAGTACAGCGGAATAATGACCTCTCTTGATCTAGATTCAATGCTTGTCTTAATACATCCCAGAATTTTATTAGTCTTTTTTGCAGCAGCACCGCACTGTTGGCTCATGTTGAATTTGTGATCTACTATTATGCCCAAGTCCTTTTCCCCTATGCTATCACTTAGTTCTATTCCTCCCATACTATATATGTTTTTTACATTTCTGTTACCCAGATGTAGAACTTTGCATTTGTCCCTGTTACTTTGCATTTGTCCCTGTTACTTTGCATTTGTCCCTGTTATTGTCCCTGCATTTGTCCCTGTTATTGGATTTCTTTACATTTTGCTTCAGTTGAGATTATAGGGCCCAGCAATTCAGACATTGTGTTTCTAAGGGTTTATACTCCGAAGAGACACCAGAGTATAATAGTGGTACGTGGGTAGGGAACCCCAAGATATTTGGAAAATTCATATAGAACAAACTGGTTGACTCATCCCTACACATAACCTGTAAGACGCCAGAAACAGTCCATTACAGCTCTATACTATGGACCTATAGGTATTCCATGGGACAATGCATGGTGCTTCTGTAATGTCACCAAGAAATGAGATAGTATTTGATATTATATAATGATCATGTGCATAGCTATATGGGGTGCAGAGCTACCGGGCCCTGGAAACTCAAGAGACCCCTGCTAGGTGGCCACAGGTTGGCCAAATAAATAGACTGCATTTTATGGCTTTCTACAATTCATATGATGCCTTTAAGGTCTATATGAACAATCTACTCTTTTGTTGGTAATGCTAATCTTTTCATGAATTATTAATATTACAGCAATAGTTTTATGTCTTTACTTCCCCCAAGGTGCACTTTTAGTATATTTATTGAAGGAAAAATTCTGCTGTATATATTTATTTTCTTGGCTTAAAAACATATTGAACTGCTTATATCTCAAGGGACATATACTGTATAACTTTACTCTTATTACTTATAGAAATTCACTAAAGCATTTCAAATCAATTAGAATATATCATTCCAAAAATATATATTTTAAGGGGTTGTACAGGGTTAATAAACAGCGCCACACCTGTCCACACGGTGTGTGAGGTATTGCTTATCTTAGCCATTTTCTGTTCAGTGGAACTGGTATGCAGTACCATACACCACCCATGGTCAATGTAGCACTATTTATAGAAGAAAGCACTACCTTTAAGGCCGGGTTCACACAGGGCATTTTGGACCAGGATTTGACGCAGAGGCCACCTCAGATTCCGGTCCAAATGGGTATGTGCGACTGTATGCTGGTGCAGTGCACCGGCATACAGTCGCGGCACTCCACTCTGGATTAGGCCCAAATGAATGGGCCTAGTCGGGAGGAGGGAGTGTCTTCAGGCGGATGTTGCGAGGCGAATCCGCCTGAAGAATGAGCATCTTGCTTCTTTTTTCCAGGAGCCGGAACAAACGACTCCCGGAAAAAAGAACTGACTGGCTCCCATTGATTTCAATGGGAGACATTTTTTTGGTCAGGATTTTGAGGCGGATTCCGCCTCAAAATCCTGACCAAAATTCCCCGTGTGAACTGAGCCTAAGAGGTGGGCGATTTTATACTTATGGAAATAGATCATAATCTAAGGCTCAATAACTACCAAATAAAACAAAGAATGGTAATAACATATAGGGTGAGTAAGACCTACAGGTATATACAATATCTAAGAGTTCTATCAAGCATAGACTATGCTCATAAAAGTATAACTGATAAATGAGCATCACAAAAATGGCCAAATGGTTAAAAAAAATAATCTTTATTAATGCATCATTAAAGATACAATCATCAGGGTTAAGAAACAAGTATGACAATGACATAACAGGCACCAGGAAGAGTCTTAGGTTCCTACTTGTGCGTCTGATAAAACAGCGGTTATCTGCAGACACCTGCGGACCCCATAGACTATAATGGGATCCACTGGGTGTCTGTCAACTTTCAGCTTTTTTTATATAGAAACTGGAGGAGAGAAAAGTCCTCTGTGCACCCGCATTGATCTACCTCCTCCCTCCTCTGAAGTGTTCAACTGTACTATAGGGACTGGGTTTAGTATTGTGAACACGGGAGAAGAGGTGTTGGTTCCAATCATGTAACACAATCATGTGAGGGTCATACAGGAACCAGCCTGGGAAACCATGGTTAGTTCTAAATAGAATAATTATTTTGGATTTACAAAAAGGGCATTTTTCAAGCATTGGATTACATGTATCAGCCCACAATAAATAGAGCATCAACTGCTGCAACTCTTGGGCTAGGTTCACACGTAAGAAAATGTCACTGAATTTCATACTGAATTTGCTGTGTAATTTGCACAGCAGAAAATTTACACTTCTGAAAATTCAGACGGATTCTGCTTGTTAAAAACCACAGTGGAATCTTTTTTTTTAATGTAGATTGTGAGCCCACAATGTACATTTTTCAGTATCAGTATGTCTTTTGTTTGGAAATCCATGCAACCACAGGGAGAACATACAAACTGCTTGCAGATGGTTTTTGCCTTTGGTGGGATTTGAACACCAGGCTGCAGTGCTAACCACTGAGCCACCGTGGAATCTGACACGGAATCCATTTGATGAATGAGCATGATGGGTTTTTCCGCTAGCTGAAAAAATCAGCTAGCCAAATAAAAACACTACACACTCCCATTGATTTCAGGATTTCATGCGGAATTTGATGTGGATTCTGTGTTAAGTTCCACTACATTTTCCTCCATGTAAACTTACCCTTACAAGTCTTGTACAACATAGAATTACCTATCACATAATACTATTTACCAATCATAGGAAGATCAATAAAAGCCCCCTACCACTAAGGAATATCGTTACTAACCTCCAGTGATATACTCAAGAATTATCTCAGGGATTCGGGGTATAGTGGTATTATTGGCATTATAGTGCATAGAGGTAGTATAGGGATAGAGGTGGTATAGGGATAGAGGTGGTATGAGACAAAGGAGTGTGCCATTGACTGTTTTCTTCCTGGATTTGAAGGTAATCTGTAACAAGAATCTGTAAGTGGGGAATCTTGTATTTATGGGTCTTTTGCTTTGTATTCGGATAATAAACACAAGTTTGTAGCTACATCTTGTGCTAATCCCGTAAATTGCTGAAAGAGCATCTACATATAAATCCACTAACAGATAAGAGCGCCATTTAGTGATTATCAGATTTATCCGTGTTTCTTTCACCTCCGCCTTAGCACAAATAACATTAGCAAAGTATAATTGCCATTAATGTATTGTGATTGTGAAGAATGAACTAAAAGGCATTAGAAGAAAAGCTTTCACATGTATTAATAAGAAATGATGTTTTTTTTCCCTTTCTTGGATTGATTTTCATCTGCTGACCTGACCCATCCTATTTTATTAACTACCTGACAATAGCCACAAATTTAAATATGGTGTGGGATGAGATTTATCTTCAGCATTCCCATATAGTCCAATCATTGATATTATATCATCAAACATTCCCTTATAGAAGATCTTTCAGCGCCTCCAGTAACTCCAGTTCTTTGAATCCTTCCATTCATCTTTGCATCTTGGATTTTTTTCTCTAATCACAACTGTTCCTGAGTATTCAGTGCAGTTAGTTTTGGTACCTGACTTGCTATCTAGATTCTCTAATCTCAAGTGCGTGGTGTCAGGCAGGGGAAGGCAAGGGGGCGTGAATCTGAGTTCTGACACTGATTGGAGCTCTGAGTCACGCCCCCTTGTCTGCTCTTGCCTGACATTAGAAAGTCTAGCATATTAGGCACCAAAACTAACTGCACTGTTTGCATAGGTATGGTAAGGGCTAGAAAAAAAATTCCAATTACACTGGAATCAGTGGAGAGATACCTATTAAAGGATGAAAAGAGTTCAAATTGGTGAAGGTGGTAAAAGGTCATTTTGTGTTCTGCTCCTTTAAGTAATCTGGAGTAGACAACCTTATCACAGAACTAAAAGATTAAAGGAGTTTTCCCAGGTCCTTCTCTCACCAGTTTGCCTGCTGTCTCTTCTTCTCACTACCTGTATTCTTCAACAAGCTTTGACTGTATGATGGATAAGACACAATGAAGTACCTCAGTAGATATAGACATTGCCTTTACCATGATAGATTTATCATCATTGCTAACTGTCTAATATAAATGCAGATCAAATAATATGCATAGTAAATGTTTATTACATTACACAGGTTTGGAAAGAAAAAACTTACATGCTGCCAGGACTTGCACTAATTCAATATTATGAATCATTGTCCGAGTATTTATCAGCAAAATGTCATTAGCTAACATGTTGCTGACCCAAGAGCAGGAGATAACAGCTCTAAAAGCAAGGGCGATCTGAGAACTCAGTCACCCTCACCTCCAAAGAGTCATGTCACCCATCCCTTAATGCTAGATAAGGAGAGATACCTTGACAAGGTTGTCTAAACAATGGGGAGGAATAATACAACAATGTTGATAAATGAAGTAGCATTTGTAAAGCAATGTATTTAGAAAACTCTGGAATTTACATACATTAGCAATCCCAGTTCCATTTGGTTCCAATTGGTGCCTTGTATTTTGTATGTACAGTATGTATGTTTTGACAACCCTATTGCAGTATACACTATATGTACACTTGGTAAGGAGTTTTCTACTGGCGTAATCGCAGGATCCCCACTATTGGCTAAAGCCAAGAGATAACTGTCAATGGAGCCTCATCGTAAGACAACTAGGTGGACTTGGAGAACTTAGATTAGGTTGAGGATCTCTAATGAGAGACACTTTATGAACAGAACATAAAACAGTGAATTACTTTAATCAGCGTTTACAGACTGGAATAGACAGGGGTAAAATACAAAAATAATTTTAAAAAATAAAAATTCACATCAAAATAAAAAAAAAACTCTAAAAAAAAAAGTTATAATAATGACTTGGTTGACGCTCACAACACCCTGGAAGCGGAGGTCAGATGGCTCAAAATTAAAGCTGCTGGCGCTGAGGATCGGTCTAGACGCAATAATATTAAGATCCGTGGTGTCCCCGAGGATGTGGCATCGGAGGACTTGATGGCCTATGTTCAACGTCTCTTTAAGAAAATTCTCCCGCAGCTTACTGAACTGGAGCTCACTCTGGATCGGACCCATCGTATTCCAAAAGCGAACTCTGCTCCTGTGGATGTCCCTAGAGATGTGTTAACGAGGGTCCACTTCTATCAAGTTAAGGACTCGATTCTTGCAGAAGCCAGGAAATGTGGCACCTTACCAGCTCCTTTTGCATCCATTTCCCTGTTCCCCGATTTATCCGCAGCTACTATGCAGGCCAGACGTGAACTGGCTCCCATCACCAAGATCCTCAGAGACCGGGGCATACGGTATCGTTGGGGCTTTCCTACCAAGCTGCTGATTCCCCGCAATGGGGTTTTCCATTCCGTCCCTGATGTGGAGGCGGGCATGTCCCTCCTCCGTAAATGGAAGCTGGCCCCTGCTGACTCTCACCCATCTGTGCCCGAAGCCTCAGTGCGGCCTTCTCATCTTACTAAGGAATGGACTGTGGTGGGCGGTCGTAAGTGAATCTGTTAGCCACCTCGGCGGACTGACTCGCCTTGCCTAATGTTATGACTTTATCCTTTGTTTTAGGTGACCTGTGTGCCTTTCTAATACTCACTCTCGCTGAGTGTTACTGACCTGTTTTTCTCCCCCCCCCAACTGATTACTCTTGGTTATTCGGTGTTTTTTGACACTATGCTATTTTGTTTGCATTCTTTGTTCTTGTTTCATACCTGGAATGTCGTATGCTTATTATGCCTGTTCACACATACTTTATGCATCCTTGTTTTTCTGTGTAGCCACCTGGGTCTTCTGCCATTTTTCTTTAGTTTGTCACTATGGTACTCCGTATCTCTTCACTTAATGTTAGGGGTTTGAATAGCCCCTGTAAACGGAGTTCTGTCTGGAGGGAGGCCCGTCGCCTTCGCTGTGATGTGCTCTTTCTCCAGGAGACTCATTTTTGTGTTGGCAAAAGTCCTAAGTTTTCTAATCCCTCTTTCCCTCATATATATCAGGCTTCTTGCAATGCTAAGCGTAAGGGTGTTCTTATTGCTGTGCGGGATTCAGTAGCTTTTTCCCTTGAATCCACTTTAGTTGATCCCGGGGTCGGTTTTTGGGGCTCAATTGCCTTATTAATAATGTTAAGTATACTTTAGTGACTGTTTATTTCCCGAACCATTCACAGGCGCAGTATTGGAAATCTGTGCTCTCCAAGATTCGAACTTTTGCTACTGGTATTTTGATCATTGGTGGGGATTTTAATTGCTTAGTTGATAATTCTCTAGACTCTTCCAACCCCAAGAGATGCTCCCCTATATTGTCTTCCTCTTTGATTGATCAGGGCCTTTATGACGTCTGGCGTTGTCAACATGGCGGGGAACGAGATTATAGCTATTTCTCTTCTTCGTCCTCCTCTTACTCCCGTATTGACTTCTTTCTTACTGATAAAATTGGGTTGATGCAGACGGAATCTACGGCTATTGGGCTGATCACCTGGACTGATCATGCTCCGGTGTCCCTCTCTCTACATGAGAAGTTTTCCACTGCTATGCCTACCCAGTGGCGCTTGAATGAGTATATCCTAGATCATCCCTCTTATGATGAGCACCTCCGTGAGGCCCTGAGGGAATATTTTTCCCTCAACTCCCCCTCCGTATCAGACCCTCATGTGCTCTGGAATGCTCATAAGGCATATATGCGAGGGTTACTTATTCAGGCGTGCGCGAGGGCCAAAAAGGAACGATCTAAAGACACAGATGCTGCACTTCGCTCCCTATCCTCCCTCTCCGCAATTAATAAGCTTAACCCTACTCCCACTGTCTCTGCGGAGATTAGGCAATGTCAACTCCGATTGCAGGGCCTTCTGGCTTGTCAACAGGACTTAGCTTTTAAGCGATTTCAATGTCAGGCCTATGTGCATAATAGTAGGGCTAGTGCCTTTTTAGCCAGAAAAATCAAACAGTCGCGCCCCAAAACCCGTATTGCTCACCTCATGGATGACTCGGGTACTAAAGTAATTGACCCCTGCCTTATTGCAGAGCAGTTTCGTTTATATTATAAGTCGTTATACAATCTTAGGGATGATCCCCAGACGTACCAACCATCTTGGGAAGAAATCGATCGATTCTTAGATTCTGTGGCCCTGCCCCGCCTTTCCCCTGCGCAGTCTGCCTCCCTAGCCTCGCCTATCACTTTATTTGAAGTTACGGAAGCTATAGCCTCGCTGAAACCGCTAAAATCCCCTGGTCCTGACAGCTTTTCAGGGATCTACTACAAGAAATACGCAGATATTTTGTCCCCTTATCTTTTAGTTGTGTTCAGAAAGGCGGCGGAGGAGCAATGCTTCCTGGAAGAAATGTTGTCGGCCACTATAGTGACCATCCCTAAACCCGGCAAATCTCCCACTGTCCCGGCTAATTTTAGACCTATTTCCCTCCTGAACACGGATATCAAACTGTACGCTAAAATCCTTGCTGAGCGGTTGCTCCTCCTACTCCCCCAGTTGGTTAGTCCTGACCAGGTAGGTTTTGTATTTGGTAGGCAGGCGCCAGACGGCACACGGAGGTTCATAGACCTTGTTCAGAAAGCCGAAAGAGATGGTACACCTTCTTTGCTTCTGGCTTTGGATGCTGAGAAGGCTTTTGATAGGGTCCACTGGGGTTACTTAGACAGCCTTTTGGATAAGTTTGGTATGGGGTCAGTCTTTAAATCTGCTATTCTGGCTCTGTACTCCCACCCGTCGGCTCGTGTGCTCTCATCGGGCTTCCTGTCTGAGCCCTTTCGGATCTCGAATGGTACCCGCCAGGGTTGCCCTCTTTCCCCTATTATCTTTGCGCTTGTGATGGAGCCTCTGGCGGAGTCCATTCGGTCGGCGGGAAATATTGAGGGTATTACTGTGGGTCGCCAGCAGCATAAAATCGGCCTATATGCTGATGATGTCATACTGGCCCTGACTTCTCCTGGTTCCTCCTTGAGTGCTGCTACGGAGGTCCTAGAGGGATTTGGTAGAGTTTCTTATTATAAGGTAAATTCCTCCAAATCACAGATATTGCCTGTTATCATCTCCCCCTCGTTGAGACGGGATCTCAGTTCTCAATTCCCCTACCAATGGATTGACTCCCGTGTAACTTATCTTGGCATCTCCCTGACGGCCCCTAGTTCTGACCTGTTCTCTGCCAATTACATTCCCCTTCTGACCAAAGTTACTTCTCTTCTTGCCTCTTTCTCACAACCGATGTTGTCTTGGGCTAGCAGAATTGCCATCATCAAAATGATGGTGTTGCCCTTAATCTTGTATATGTTCCGTACAGTCGCTATCCCCCTCCCTGACTCATATTTTACCAAGCTTCAGTCTATTCTTTCCAACTACATTTGGGAGGGTAAGAGATCCAGGGTCCGACTTAAGGTGATGACGCGCCCTTGGTCCCATGGGGGTGCGGGTGTCCCAGATGTTAAAAAATATTATATGGCGTCTGTCCTAGATCAACTTAAGGTCGGGTGGGATGAGACTTCTAAATGGCGCTGGGCCGAAATTGAGGAATGCCTTCTGGATGCCCCGCTTATGAGTATTTTACGCCCTAAGGATTCAAGTCCGCCCATCACTTCCCCTCCCTTACTGAGTATTAGGGCCACAGTGTCTGCTTGGCGTTATTTTTTGTCATATACCTCCAGAGAAGACCTGGTCCCTTTATCTAAGCTACCCATACTATATTTAACCTCTTTTCTCCCCCAGCTGCGATGGATGGGTCTCTAGGGGTCTCTATAAAGTTGCTCATCTGTATACGGATGACGGGCTTAAGTCGTTCTCCATGTTACAGGAAGAGTTCCAGCTCCCTAAAACGGATTTCTTTAAATATTTGCAGTTGCGTCATTTTTTTCAATCCTACGAGCCCTCTAGATTGACCTTTCCCAGGTTAGCCTTAAAACTGTGGAATAGGTCCTCGCCTGTTAGAGGTGGGTTATCTGTGTTTTATGGCTTTTTCTCTGTCCCCCCGGAGCGGGTCAAACCTCTTCACCTGCTCTGTTGGGAGGCGGATCTTGCCAGACCCATCCCTCTGTCGGATTGGTATGTGGCAGCTGGGTTTGTTAAACGTGTATCTAAGGGGGCAGCACATTGGGAAACGGCTTTGAAAATCATGCTGAGGTGGTATAGGACTCCGGTCCAAATGGCGCATATTGATCCTTCTTGTTCCAGACTCTGCTGGAGAGGATGCGGCCAAGTAGGTTCCTTCTTGCACTTGTGGTGGGACTGCCCACCGGTACAAACCTTCTGGATAGCGGTATTTCATTTCATGTCCGCCATAGCTGGTTTAGATATCAGTCCTTCTCCTGGTCTCGCCCTTTGTTTCTTAGATATTGGTAGTTTTCCCTCGGAGATGCAGGTCGTTCTGGGGCAGATCGTGCTCGCAGCTCGGGCCATGATCGCTCGTCAGTGGAAGTCCGCTCTTTGTTTGACCTTAGCTGAACTATTTCACCATGTGAACTTGGCATGTACCTTGGAACGTTTGTTGTCTAACAAAAACCATACTTACGCCAAGTTTCGATCCCAGTGGTCTCTCTGGATTTCGTATGTGGAGTCTAATAAGGGTGTTCTTCCTCCTCGGCCTCAGGCCGCCCCCATGGGGACCCCTTGATTACTATTTACCTACTATGTTGTTATCCCAGGTGGCTTTATTTTATTTTATTCTATTTTTTGGATGTATTTTGTGTTTCTCTGGTACTGTATTCAGGTATGTAGTTTTGTTGTTTATGTTATTGTTTGGTTTTCTTGTCCTTTTCTGTTCCTATTCCGTCTCCCCTATTTCTCTCTTTCTTGTTTCTTTTCTGTTCCCTTCTGGTTGTGTTCCCCCTTTCATCCCTTTCTTGTCTTCTCGTAGAATTGGTGTCTTTGTAGCGTTTGTATATCTGGTCCTTTGGTCTTTGTATGTTTGGTCCTGTTTGTGTCATCCGTGTTTTTGGGTTGCAGCCCGAAGTTCCAGCTTACAATGCCTATTCTACTACTTGGACTTATGCTGATTCTTCCTATGTTTGTAATTGCTTTTTTGCTATATTGTAAAAGCTTTCTTCTTCTCAATAAAAATCATATTTAAAATAAAATAAAAAAAAAGTTATAGTCATTAAAGGAACACCACAGTTAAACAATATCCGGTCCTAAAGGCCCAAATTTTCCTAGACCTGAATTAGCTACAAGCTGGCCACCAAGATTTTCTAACTGAATAGAGTAATATTTCCATACTTCTGTAAGTAGTTCAGGGGAGACATAGTTAGTCTTTGGTAATTGTCAACTAGCTGTATTGAAGGAAATGTGTCATATGACTATATTGCCCAATTTTTAAAACTAAATTTTCACATGAACTATATTTTGAAAGATTTTTGATGATATTTGAAAGAGTTTTCCATATCACTACCTATATTTAAAAAAGGAGTCGATCCTGCAATTTTCACCCTGGCCACTAAGCTCAATAATAGCCAATTTTGTAGAAGTTTTCTTTGCAGTGGTCACCTTATTCTATGTAATACATACAGTATTACAATGGAAGATAGCATATCAAATAAATAAATGATTGAAAAAAGTGATAGATTTCATTGTTTGGTTTTGGTTTCAATAAATTAAAAGAAAACAGCAACCCATTCCTTTTATGTAGATAATGAGCCCCATATAGGGATCACAATGTAATATATATTTTTTTATCCTATCAACATGTCTTTGTAGAATGGGAGGAAATCCACACAAACACAGGGAGAACATACAAACTCCTTGCAGATGTTGTTCCTGGCAGGATTTGAACCCAGGACTCCAGCACAGCAAGGCTGCAGTGCTGACCACTGAGCCACTGTGTTGCTCCACAACACAATCCTTTTAACATTATGATCACGAAGCTGATATATGAGACGTCCCTTTGGTGAAAGCAACCCGGCAGGAGCAGTAAAGTATAATACATCATAATTATAAAGCATGAGAGCAGAATCCGTGGGAATGAACATTAAAATGTGATGCTCATTTTTTATGATTACAGAAGCTCTGTAGGTGTCATTTGTATTAAAATTTTATTATGTATCACACAGTTTTATACCCGCTTATGTGGATTACACAATGTTAGCTTGAGGAAGGCTGAGTGCAGAAACAACTGCAACTCTAACATGGTTGACTGCAAGTCTGATTTACGTTCCTGGCCACTCCTGCAGCCTGTCTGTAAACTACATCCTGGGCAGAGAGTGTCATAATCTGCATGGGAAACTCTATTGGAAATAACTCACTGCAAGGAGTATGTACACAGTGACTAATATCCTATCCAGGTTCCTGGGCAGGTCAGACTACGCACTGCATAGACCCAAGTGTACAGATATACTGCAAGACCATGGTGGTGAGGCTTTGCGGTTGAGATGACTGCCTCCACTCCTGGCAATAGTTGTATTTTTGATTCGATTTTTGTCCAAGATATAACCTACAATGTATTCTGTCAAGCAGCGACCGGGAAAAACACCATATGACGTTGTAATGTCTGTCTAAATGCAAACAGATAGACAAACAATGTGCTGAGGTTCAAGCCCAGACACCAAGGCATCTGTCAGCTAAAGGAGGAAGACAAAATGGGAGGAATATCTATAGTGGGCATAGAGGTGGTAGCTACACCTAGGCCCTGATGCCTGAGAAGGCCCAAATGCCAAATAAGAAGGCACTAGTATTATAAATGAGGTATGGTACGTAGCGGGCACTATTATAGATTTTGTCTCTAGGCTCAGAGTTTTAGGCTAATGTCCCACATTGCAGAAACACGGCTTTTTTTTGTTGCAGATTGTGCTGCAGTATTTTGAGCCAAAGCCAGAAGTGGATTGACCAGAAGGTAGAACTTCCTAGATATTTCCCGTTCCTTTTGTTGTAATTCTTAGCCTTGGCTAAAAAAAATGCAGCAAAATCTACAATTAGAAAAATCTCAGTTTCCACAACGTTGGGCCTCACACTTGTAGGTCATGCCTCTGGAGGCTGTAGCTGTTGCCTGCCAGGCATCCAATTATGTTCGGGTCATGCCTACTGTATCAGAGACATTGGGGTAGACTTTTTACGACTGGCTTTTTGTACACCATTCTTAATGAAAACCCTTGACAAACACAAAATGCACTTGATTCACTGAGAGGCTCCAGAAGACTTCTGTACACCAGAATGAAAATCTAAGGGTATGTTCACACAGATTTTTGCAGGCAGATTTTGAGGTGGAATCCGCTTCAAAATCCACCTGCAAAAAGGCCTCCCATTCATTTCAACGGAAGTTCATCGCTTGTTTTTCCTGCTAGCAATTTTTTTCAGCTAGTGGTAAAAAGAAGCGACATGCCCTATCTTCCCGCAGACTCAGCGGCGTCTGCATCTCAAGACTCCCTCCCGATTAGACCCATTCATTCGGGCCTAATCAAGAGCAGGATGCCGCGGCAGGATATCAATGCACTGCACTGTATCGGCATCCCGTTACGGCCTAGCCGCGCAGAGAATTCACTTGGCGGAAAATGTTTCCGCCGTGTGAACATACCCTAAGATAGTCAGGAACTTTCATATATTTCCTGTTTAACTCACAAGAGAAAACTGGCATAAGTTATAATAAATAAAATTATAAGTCTGAGGCCTGTCCCCTGCATCCACATTCAGAGAAAGTGGCAAGTATATAAGGAATGGGGCAAATCTTTGGCACAAGAAAGGGCACTGAGCCATGTATATGCTACATAGCTAGACCAGAAAACTAGATAAGGTGCATTAAAAAAAATCCTCAGAAAAACTCAATAAATATTATATCTCGGCGTGACTTACCATGATAATAGTCATTAGTATATGCTGCATTGACCAGTTCCTCCAGATGACCAGTGTTCTTAGCAGCTTCCAGCAATATCGGGATAGTATTATTCCTTCCATTTCTTAAATTCCACAATGCCTTTATTAAACATGTCTTTCCAGTATCAGGATCTGGGTATTAAAAATAAACAAAGAGTCTGTATCTGGTTTGTGGTTGCACATTACAGAGTTGGATTACACATTTACCAAAAGCCTACTTCAATCCATAACCTTCAGCGGCCTTGTTCAACATGGTTGCACCAAAAGAACAAAAACTCTGGTTACTTTGCCTGGTTATGTGCACACAGCACATATCTTGAAAATGTGATTTTTGGATGTCATAGAATGTTTTTTTAACACTTTTTTTTCCAATAGACAGTGCTCCCACCACTACGACCTACTCATTTGTCAAGAATGGGGTACCCAGCCCCCCTTTTTGTGGCTACTTTTACTTATAAAAGGTGAGTTCAAGGGGAGTTCCAAAAATAGCCACAAGACCTTCTTTCTTGGGATATGCGCAGGTCTCAGAGGTGCATCTATTGGACATTTTTGGTATATCCTATGGATATACCATAAATGTCCAAGTTGGAAACACCCCATTCACTATTGATAAACAGATAAAGAAACATGAGTTTCAAGGAGATCTTCTAATAAGGTACATTACAGATAATTTTACCCATAGCAGTTGATGGATATTTTTTTTTCTTAATTTTAGTAATACCTTGGTTGGTTTTATAGTGAATAAGGTTAAAAAAAAGACACAGGTCCATCAAGTCCAACCTATGATCCTACTGCATTGCTTCTGCTCAGATTTCCTAGTATATGGTATAAAAGATACTTGTCCACTATATAGGGTCACCGCTTGTTACATGTAATGTACAGTTAGCTTGAGGTACAGAGGGAATTTGGATTATAACCTATGATAGATCTCTATAATTTCAATGGGCGCTGCCCTATCTGGAATAACGCTAGGTTCACACTAGCGTTCGGGGCTCCGTTCTGTGGTTTCCGTCTTCTGCATGCAGAAAAACAAACCTGTCAGGGCGGGTCCGGTCATGAGCGGTGGTGAGCGTTTTATGCTCTCCGCCACAAAACCGTTTTTTTAAAACCGGACACAGAGTACTGCATGTCCGACTCTGTGTCCGATTTTAAAAACCGGTTTCGCGGCGTAGAGCATAAAACGCTCACCGGCGCTCAAGGCCGGACATCTTTCAATCCCATTCAAATGAATGGGCTTGAAACATGCCGGCAGGTTTCCGTCTCCTGCCTCTGTTTTGTGCAGGAAACGGAAAACTGCATAACGGAGACCCGGGCGCAGATGTGAACGAGCCCTAAACAGTTTAGTTCTGGGCACCAGTTCATAGAAAGGATGTCCTAGAGTTGGAAAAGGTTCAATGGAGGGCTACAAAACTGATAAGGGGTGAGCGGGACCTCAGTTATGAGGAGAGAATAAAGGAACTAAAGCTGTTGAAATTATAAAATTGAATAAATATATAAATGGTCCATACAAGAAATATGGGGAAAAGCTGTTCCGTATAAAATCCCTTCATAAGACAGGGGGACACTCCCTCAGTCTGGAGAAAAAACCATTTAATCTCAAGAACCAACAAGGCTTCTTCACTGTAAGGACTGTGAGCCGGTGGAATAGCCTACCCCAGGAGTTGGTTCTATACTGTAAAAACTATGAATCTGTGGATTAGCCTACTCAGGAGCTAGATCTATACTTTAAGGACTGTGAATCTATGGAATAGCCTACCCCAGGAGAGGGTTCTATACTGTAAGGACTGTAAAACAGTGGAATAGCCTACCCCCGGAGCTGGTTCTATACTGTAAGGACTGTGAATCTGTGGATTAGCCTACTCAGGAGCTAGATCTATACCATAAGGACTGTGAATCTATGGAATAGCCTACCCCAAGAGCTGGTTCTATATTGTAAGGACTGTGAATCTGTGGATTAACCTACTCAGGAGCTAGATCTATACTGTAAGGACTGTGAATCTATGGAATACAATTACGACTTTATAATAAAAAAAACAATATATAAAATTGAATAATGGAAATGAAATCTGGTTCAAAATATATTAAACTTTCATATGAATGAATTAAAAATATATGTAGAATTATCCATCTGCGGGGGAATCACTGATGTTTTTTTTACGTAGATTGTGAGCCAAATGGGGCTCACAATGCACATTTTTCCCTATCAGTATGTTTTTGGAGTATGAGATGGAAATTCACGCAAACACAGGGAGAACATACAAACTCCTTGCAGATGGATTTTATGCCCTTGGCAGGATTTGAACCAAGCACTCTAGCACTGCAAGGCTGCAGTGCTAACCACTGGGCCATCATGTGGCCCTGATCATGGATGTTTTTGTAAACACACTCTACACCCGTCAGCTACTGTCTTCCATTTCAGACTAGCAGATGTTTGTGACGATTCTTTATTTTCCACTAAATAGGCACAAAGCCTTATCTTTATTTTCTGTGCAGCTGAACATATGAGTTGTTGCCTGGCAGCAGCTATTTTGTACAAGGGCGAGACGAGTTATAAAGAACCTCTATGGGGTTAGTGACAGGAAGTGCAGCCGACGGTCACCACTTTATCTCATACATCTGACATTTTTGAAGGTTTTACTGTATTATCTGTTGACTTCACCTTAAAAGGGTTGTTTTATCCAAATACTCGATAACGGAATTCTGGGCTAATAGAGAGGCGTTATCTGTTCAAGAGCTAAAAACAAGATTAGGCACGTCCATGTATTGCACCAGCACCCTGAAACTGGTGTCTACGATAATTTTTAAAGAATTTTTGAGATTATCTTCAAAAATATATTGAATTGTATCTCTTATGGGCACTAAAACATTTCCTAAAAGTTTTCAAGAACTGTACGAAAAAAAAGTGCAGGCAGCAGAGTAGGTTATGTTCATGTCTGAGTCAGAGGTGCCATCATAGAGTCCAACAAGTGGACAATGTGGTCCATTTGGATCCATTTGTCTCCATCACATGAAGGATCTGGCTCCACCTAGCTTTCTGTTTCTATAGAAAAACTGAAATATTGAAAGCCCAACAGAGATGTGATCTCAGCCTAAGATTGATTGAGAATTTTTATTAAAAACCAATAAAGACAAATACCCATAATAGGTACAATGCATAAATAAAATTAAAAGATTTCCATAGGTATGCATAGACTATAAAGAGAGTGTGTCGTCATATAATTACCTACTGTTTAAATCACGTTTTTATATTAAACATATATTTTAAGAATTTTTGACCATGTTGTTTTTAATTTTCCATGTTATTATCTGTACTTTAAAGAAATTCCAAAGATCTTGCAATTCCAATTCTTGCCACTTAGGCTAGGTCCACATCTGCGTTCCATGAGCACTCATATAATCCATTCCCCACTGCAAGCAGGATTTTTCTCTCCGCATTTTTTGGGCGAAAATTCAGTGGACGCCATTATGTGTCCATGGGTAACCACTTCGTAAGAGGATTGGGTTTTCATTTTTTGGGTCCCCATGCAGACCCCAAGAATGGAATCCCGAGCGCAAGTGTGAACTTAGAACATTGGCCCTTGCTCTGGGGATTCCTCATTCCAAAATTTATATCTATTGACTTCTAATAGGATTCTTTAAGCGTAGTTGTCTATACCAGCAAATAGTGTTCCATTACAAGACATAGCCAGTATTATCAGCTGCTGTTCTGCTTGTAATCATTTTTCGAGGACGCCTATAGCAATAACACAGAACATCAGCTGAGGCATCCTCATGTGACTGGGCATCAGACAAATTGCCTTTTCAGGAAGAACAGTTATATACAGCAGATTAAAGCCCTGCAATAATCCTCTAAGTGTTGGAAATCAATCACAAGTGAAAATCAAGTTACCGAATGAACTCAGCAATTTAATAAGAACACTAATTTTAGGTGAAAGCCCTGCACTATCTCTCATAGCTGTGTGAAATGTTACAATAAGCAAAACTTATCTTATTATGGTCACTGACAAAACACATTTTTCAGGAGTTTATTATGCTGGTAAGTGGAATTCCCATAACCAGTGTGAAGTTTTTTACTGGCTGGAAAAAAATTACAAAAACACTATTTAACAAATATAAATTGTGCAGGCGGCATGTGTTACAGGGTGGTGTATATGTGATTGAAACCATATTGTGTGTGGTTTGACTTTGGGGCTGAATTTTATGACTATTGTTATTTCTCTACTGTTGCAAGAAAAAATATCTAAAAAGGGAGTCTACTGATGCCAAACTCTTCTAAACCACTAATATGTCCAAAGGGGAAGGCTACCACCACCAAAATCTCTTCTAAACCACTTATAGGTCTAAAAAGGGAGTCTACCACCACCAAAATCTCTTCTAAACGTCTTACATGTCTACAAAGGGAGTCTACCACCACCAAAATCTCTTCTAAACCACTTACATGCCTAAAAAGGAATCTACCAACACCAAAATCTCTTCTAAACAACTTATATATCTATAAAGTAGAGATGAGCGAACACTATTCGAAACAGCCGTTTCGAATAGCACGCTCCCATAGAAATGAATGGATGTAGCCGGCACGCGGGGGGTTAAGCAACTGGCTGCCGGCAAAGTCTGCGTGCCAGCCACTTCCATTAATTTCTATTTCTATTCCACCACCAAAATCTCTTTTGAATCTCTAATATGTCTAAAACGGTAGTCTACCACCACCAAAATCCTTTTCTAAACCCCTTATATTTCTAAAAAGGGAGTCTGTCACCAACAAAATCTCTTCTAAACCACTTATATGACTAAAAAAGAAGTCTACCACCATCTAAATCACTTCTAAACCACTCATCTATCCAATTTCCAGCACCCACAACCCCATAGAAGTGAATGGAGCACTGATCATGCAAGTGCATGGTGCTGCATTCACAAGGAACCCTGAGAGGGCCTTTTAGTCCTCCTGATCACTGTAGATAGCGGATAAGTGTCCAAAATGGGACAATCCATTTAAGTTTTAGGCTTTAAGTTTTAAGTTTTATTAGGGTTCCAATTTAGGAAATGTACAGATTAACCTATTTTATACTATGTGTTTGGTTTGAGGGTATATCGTCACCTTATAGGGAGAGACCACCATTTAGGTGTGTGGAGTCTTATTAAGCCATGAGCACTCCACTGTGCAAAGGAACATGGGAAGAATATGCAAATCTGACTTCCATGATGTAATTAGGAAGACAGAGCCTCAGGCATGCACACCAATAGAGGGCGCTCCCTTTAACATCATGCCACCCTTCTCAGAGGCCTTTGTTTTGCAAACAAAGGCCTCTGAGAAGGTCGGCATGATGTTAAAGGGAGCGCCCTCTATTGGTTTGCTTGACTGAGACTCTGTCTTCCTAATTACATCATGAAGATAGACTTGCACATCCTCAGTGAGCGCCCTCTATTGGTGTGCATGCCTGAGGCACTGACTGCCTAATTACATCATGGAAGTCAGATTTGCATATTCTTCCCATGTTTGGTTTGATTAATTTTACTTTACTTCTCTGTGCATACATGGGTGAAATGTCTGAAACAACAAAAGCTCCATGCATCCTTCCATACCTGTAAATTCAGCATTAGTCAGCTTCTTCATGGTTTTTCGCAAATAGTTCTGTAGTCCTGCCAGGTCTTCAGTATCTTCATTAGCCACTGCAGCAAAGATTCTGTCTCTTGTGTAGACATCCTTAGGGTCAATGTCAGGGGTTCTGTTAACACAATAGTATTATTTATACAATAATATAATAAATTGGTTGTTGTAATGGACACTGGTTGTTTCTGTATCTTGTATATCAATTTTAACCTTGTCCAGCTAAAATGCTTAAAGAGGACCTTTCATGTCTTCGGCACACAGTTTTATATACCGCTAGTAATTTTATATACCGCTAGTAATTTTATATACTGCTAGTAGTATGGTGAATTCAGCGCACTGTCAGCTAGTTACCAATATCTCTTCATTGTCAGACAGTCTAGCTGGGCTGTGAGGAACGCCCCTCCTGATAATACTCGTCCATAGCCCCGTACTGTCAGAGGGGGCGTTCCTTACCGTCCATCCATGACACTAAGCTATGAGGAACTAGGCTAGCGTCATGGCTGGGCAGTAAGGAACGCCCCTTCTGACAGTACGGGGCTATGGACAAGTACTGTCAGGAGGGAAGAACCCTGCAACACTTAGTATGAGATGATTCAAGATTTGTCTCTGAACTATTTCCATGGAGATAGACATGCGTATACTGTATAGAAGCTGTATACATAAAACAGGAAAATATAATTTCCCAATAGATACATTGCAACATACTAAAAATGGTTGCACAATTGAACAACTGAACAAATTGTAATTATTTAGGTTCATCAGAACAAGAAGTAAGAACTTTGCGTCATGTTTGCTATAAGCTTTGAATATTTATGACTCATTGCAATGTTTGTAATGGCAACATTAAAGCTCTATTCATACTGAGGTTCACAGATGAGTGCTGCCATCATCTGTAAAAAAGTAGAAAATGTTATACTATGTGACTGATTCCACAGACCCAACTCTCCCATTCAATGGATCCAAGTTTTAAAGGACACCACACTGGTACTGACTCGACTGGAAGCAATTAAAGTCTTGTGGCCTTGGTGCAAACTTTGGTGAAGGGTCCCCTGCCTATAGCTAATTCTTGATAGTCAGTTACAGGTGCTGCAGCAGTATCTCAGATACTTCGAAGGAGTACCCACAACTGCAGTTGTGAATAATACAGTGAGTGAGCAGCGCAGCGAACAGCACGTAAACAATACTGAGAGCTGGATGCTGTGGAAACAGCTGATCTGCATGGTCTTAACAATCTAAGAGATGTAAGATATTGCACAGAATCTGTTTGATAATCACCATGCAATGTTATTACAGCCTGTATTAATAGTGCACGGCTGCTATAAAACAGATGGTTTATAGTGAAGGATCCCCACACATTTTAATATGCTCTACAGTGACCCCCACAGTATAATATGCTCCACAGTAATCCCACACAGAATAATACTCTCCACATTGGCCCCTACACAGTATTATATGTTCTACAGTGGTCCCCACACAGTATTATATGCTCCACAGTGGTCTCCACACAGTATAATATTCTCCACAGTGGACCCCACAGAGTATAATATGCTCTAGTATAATATGCTTCTCAGAGTGGCCAAACACAGTATAAAATGATCCCAAGATCCTCCCTAGAGCCGCTTCAGGTGAACCCCACGAATATTTGCAAGGTTTGGCCTTCTGCTTCAGTGCTATTATTATGGTCTGGGGTCTCCAGATCTGGGGTCTCCAATCACAGGCACCAGCAGTGACATCTGGGGCGTGTTACCTCAGTCACAGGCCGGAAAAACCCTGGAGAGGATGCCCAGGAGAGGTGAGTATAAGTATTTCTTATTTTTAGTCGCCTACACTGGGCTAGCATCTATTGGAAAGGGGCCTGTTAACAATATGTATAGTGTCAGGGAACCGGGCTTTCCATGATGACTATCATGGCAGTCCAGGACCCCAACCATCTCCAGCTGGCTGCAGGCCCTGTACCACTTCAGGCCTTGTAGTGTCTTCTATGCAATCTGCAATACTTGACATTTACTTAGATACAAATAAATAAGTAGACCTTATAGAATAAAGGACTCACATCTACAATGTATGTTATTACTGTTATTATTATTATTATTATTATTATTATTATTAATAATAATAATAATAATAATAATAATCATTATAATTTTATGCACATCATTTTCTGTTCAGTTTCAGACCAATATTATTGTTTGTATAGTAAAAAGCTGTACAATTTTCCAATATATTTTCTGTATCCATTCATCACAGTTTTATAGATCTCTGCTCACTTTCATTTATTCCGCTTACTAGCAGTGGATAATAATCAGTCCATGGTCACGTCATATACAGTCCGTGGTCATGTGATATAACGTCCATGGTCATGTGATGAACACACAGGTGCACAGCTCGCTACAGTCACAGCACAGTAATCAGACATCTGCCTGGTAATCAGCTGTGCACCTGTGTGCTCATCACATGACCATGGACTGTATATCACATGACCACGGACTGTATATCACATGACCACGGACTGTATATCACATGACCATGGACTGTATATCACATGACCATGGACTGTATATCACATGACCATGGACTGTATATCACATGACCATGGACTGTATATCACATGACCACGGACTGTATATCACATGACCATGGACTGTATATCACATGACCATGGACTGTATATCACATGACCATGGACTGTATATCACATGACCATGGACTGTATATCACATGACCACGGACTGTATATCACATGACCATGGACTGTATATCACATGACCATGGACTGTATATCACATGACCATGGACTGTATATCACATGACCATGGACTGATTATCCACTTAAAGTAAGCAGAATGAATGAAAGCGAGCAGAGATCTAGAAAACTGCCAGGAATTGATACAGAAAGTATATTGGAAAATTGGGTGGAGTAGTTCCACTATATTTACAATACATGGATGAATAACAATAATAAGTCAGTTATCTTCTATATAATTATATGTATATATTCTATAATATAAAATATCTAATGAAATATATCATAAAGTAATTGCATATCTGGAGTTTTTGTTTTGGGTGACCTTTATCGGAATGTGCAGTATGAAGGAAGACATGTTATGTCTAAGGATTTATAATGGATAGTCTTATGACTAGTAGCACTGGAGGAAGAGATTGCTCAGAGAAATTAAACAGGTCACACTCAGTTCTCAGCTGAGGGGACGGTGACATGGAAAAAGTTTTGTAAAAATTTCATAAAAATTTTATTTCATACATAGGAGTGAGTCTGTTTCTGAAGACCTATGAATGGATTTCTGCAATGGTACAGTCACAGACATTTCTGAAATAAATGTGCCCAGTGTGTACATGTTCTTATAGTTATTCATGAATTCCGATGCTAAAAATGAGAACTGAACAATAACTTTATGAAGGGGATGTCTGGTTTAGGGTAAATTCACATCTACTTTGTTTAATCCGTTCTTCTGTTCCATTGTATGAACAAGAGAATGGATTAAACCATGAAAGTGTATCCAATTTATGAAGGACAAAAATGGATCCAAAGGCTGTAAGGGGTGTGTTGGGTACCCATTGTTTTCTTCAATATAGCCAGAAAAAAGTCAGGATTTGACTGTACCCTTCCAAAACACATTTTCATCTACACTATTAGGGAATTTTGAGTTAATAGGGGATGGTCCAACATTCAGGACATTCATCGATTATACAGAGTAGAGAACAGTTCTCAGTTCTTTCCTTTCTCTCAAGAACCAAAAGTGTCCATGTGTTACATAGAAGTGTCCACTGGTAGTTCTCCTTGGATTCTCTCCACCCATTTCAGCTTGACTTTTGGGGCACCTATCGTATACTAATCATATAGTAGCATGGTCAGGTTGACAGGTCCCCTTGAGAGTTCATAAATAACCATTTGCAGAAACAGGATTTCATATAAAATTATTGAAAAAGGGAACAGGTATATTTGAGAGGTCGTATCTGGTTCTGTAAATGCCACATACTGAGATCTAAATATAATACTGCAGTTTTCCAAGAGCTAAGGAAGGACTAAAATAATCACTTAATATAGAGAAGTAGGCGCCTCTTACAATGACTCTACCTCTTTGTATCATTAAAGGGGATTTCCCATATTAACAAATTATTTGCTATCTGCAGGATGGAGATAACTTATTACATATCAGTGGGGGTCCCACTGGTGAGAACAGCATTGAGGAGAAGAATGAGCTAATTTTGTCCCTCATTCTGAATGGGTTGAGGGTAGTTATTATTATTGGGTTTTTTTTAATTATTATTGTTTACTTATATAGCATTAATTCCATGGTGCTTTACATTTGGGGGTTACATACAGTACACAAAATATACAGGTAGATATAAAACTATCAATGACCGACTGGCACAGTGGGGTAGAGGGGCCTGCCCGCGAGGGCTTACAATCTATGAGAGAAGGGGGTAGAGACAGAAGGAGAGGGGGAGACTGTACAGATGGCAGTGCGGCGATAGTGTTATTGGAGGTTGTAGGCCTTCCTGAGTAGGGGAGTCTTCAGGGCCTTCTTGAAGCCTGTGATTGTGGGGGTCAGTCTTATGTGTCTTAATAAGGAGTCCCAGAGTATGGGGGATGCACAGGAGAAATCTTGGAGACGGTTGTGTGAGGAACACATAAGAGCAGAGCGGAGTAGGAGGTCATTGGAGGATCTGAGGTTACATGTGGGCAGGTAGCTGGAGATTAGTTCAGAGACATATGGAGGGGACAGGTTGTTATTTTGACCATTTGATGGTGATCATGTGAACATTTATCTTATTCCCTATTTTGTTTGCAAAAAAAAGCTAAAAGGGTCCTAAGAAACCCTGTTTTTAGGGTAATAGCGACCTTGGTCTTTTCCTAGTTTGTGTTTCAGACTTGTTCTGGATGAGTGCTAGACACTTCGTATTTCTACAGCTGGACAGTGCTGGACGCTTTGTATTTCTACAGCTCAGCCCAATTCATGTGACTCACAGACGTAATGTCATTTCCTGAGTTGATGGAGTTGAGCTCAGTATCAGGGTCCTTGATAACCCCTTTAAGCTGTCAATTTTGGATAGACCAGACAATCAGCTAATGTGTATGGAGGCCTCCTGACTACCCCCCGATGAGAGATGTTGGGGGTAAAAAGGATCAGGTAGTTAGATTTCAATATGCCATATGCTCAACTGATACAAGTGTCAACTTCTGGATATGGTGATGGGAGTGAGCCAGATTCCTCCGGTGGCAACTTATCTCCCTTGAGAACAAAAAGCATATGTATAAGAGGGTCACATGTATAAGAGGGTCCAGAGGACTAGCTTGGCCATTATCTTAAGTCATTGGCAGCCTTAATTTGAAAAATAACTAAAGATCCTTTTTATCTCGCAACAAGATGGTGCCCTAGACCGTCACTCTCTCCTAGTCTGTATGGCAGGGATAGGCGACAGGTTATTGATATCATGGGTATTACACTATTTTAGACTACTAGGTATCACTGACTAAAGCCAGGATCTGTGTAATGGAATCTTAAGCCACATTTAACACTGTACTATTTACATCCTGTAAGCCTGACTACAGACACAACCCCATGAGCAAACTACATAATCCTTTTGCAATGCAAATACTGAGCAGAACGAAAAAACCTCATCTAAACTTTACGTGGTTTGTTCTTTCCCTCGTTAAAATAGATCTATGATTTTGCATATCCTCCTCATAAATGTGAATTACAATTTAGGAATAAAGGGTTAATGCACACTATGTCACGTGAAACTTTTTGGCCGTAACAAGTGCATAGTTTTAATGTTACCCTGGATTTTATTTCAGGGGTCGGGGAAGAATCTTTAAATCACCACTAAAAGAGGAGACGAAGTAGAAAATTAGAATTTATGTGATGTCAATGAAATCACACGGCACAGCAAGGGAAAAGAATAAAAGCAAATAAAACCAAGGCAACCAACCTTATTTTTCTAATGCTATGCTGTCAGTTCTGAAATTCACAGGCATGAGGAGAACTCAAGGTTTGCTTAGCATTTGATGAGAACGGTTTCTGTATTTAAACCCATTAATGTAAAAAAATAAAATGAAAAATGACATCTTGCAATTTCTTAAATTCTTTGCAATCGGTAAGTTGTTTTTTAATGCAAATTGTGACAGTCCTTTTATATAATTTAATGTGTCACAGTAAATACAGATTTTTTTTTGCTCGTATTTTTGTATTTTTTTATAATGTTGCCAAGATTTGCAGAAAATCACAGGGAAAGTCTGTTCATGATGGCTCACCCTTCACTAGTAGAGCCTACAACAATACTTGGGTCTTAGATGAGATCGAGGGCTGTCCAGTCCATTCAATACCACATTCGGACCACAAAGGGGCAGGTTTACACAGGGTCCCCCTCTATGATAGTGTAGAGATGTCGAGAGGATACACGAGTGGGCACACTCATCTGATTCCAATGGTGCCATAGTGTGTGTAGCCATCTATCTTCTGCAAGAGAACCATATGGGACCACTAATTTTTGGATTCTAGTAAGGTCCCAGGATTTTCAAATGGACTTTATATGTACCACCCCACCAAAACCGTCTTGCTACAATTGCCTTCATTTTTACGGAAGACTTTCCATTAGAATATTCTTAAATGTGTAGGACTTACATAGCCAGTACATGAACTACAGATATTGGGAGCTAGTGAAGACACTAAACAAATCTCTGCCTTGGCCAGATAATTTAGACATTGGACTACGACAGAAAATATATAGTTGCCCTGGACTCTAATATTCATTCTTAGTAGTATACACAGTTATTTTTTTTCTTCTTTTTTTTTTTTTTATTCTCCATATTTTTTCAATATTTTAATCAATATTTTTGGACCATATTGATTCCAGTTAAACTCCCCAGCACTACTATTAAAAAATCACTCAGATGTAAAATGACATACAAACGATAAACTTACTTGCCACCATTTCCTTGGACTGATGCCAAAAAATCTAAGTTGAAGCCAATATTTGCAGGGATGTTGTCATTTTCTTTCTGCATTGTCGAATCCATTGGCGGTTTAGTTTCTTTCTTTCCATCTTTATCCCCTTTCTCAAAGGCAGCAAGTGTGTCCTTGTCATGAGCCTCTAAGGAGAACCTACGTCTAGGTGTACCAGCGTCTTCAGAATCTGAATTAGACATGGCGTCTTCTGGAGGGGCAGCGCTAAGCCTAGAAGGATCCTGGTAGAAAAGCAATCCGCATCTGCTGCTAATACCTGGGGCACAAAACAATGTTTGGATTAGACAAAGATGGGACAATGACACCGCAGCAGTTTTGTTTACCCACTACCTGTGAGTCACTTGTTGGAGGAGCAACAGCTGTCAGGTGTATACATAAGCAAATGAACAGTAGAACAGTCTTCGTAACCACATTTATACCCAACATTTAGGTTTAATTTCACTGCAGTTTGGTTGCTTCAGTGTTAGATAGGAAAGTAGGTTCAATTTTTTTAATAAAAATCAATAAAAGTGTATATTGAGAAGTGGTCTTAAAGGGGTTGTCCACTTTGTTTAAATTGTCTTCTGAGAATAAGCTTATCCCAGGGTAGGGTGTAAGTCTTGGGAGACTCATAGGGTAATTGCCCCGGGTGCTGATGTCAAGTTGAGAACCAACAAGCCTTGGCTATGGTTTTAAGATATAAGGCAAGGGCAATAAACTTGGAGGAGAAAAGGCTAGGTAAGGGGGTTTCTTAAAGTTTCTTAAAGTTAAACATTTTTCCAAAGATAAGTAATTAAGAATGTTGAAGAGTTTTAACGATTTTCTCTAATCATCTTAGTCATGATTGCCTTTTGTCTTGGTCAATGGATACGACAATAAATGCAGGAACTTTCTATGATCTGGCACTTGTCAGAAACCCAGCCGTGATGTCCTTATTGTGGACAGGTTATCAGGCCGGGACACTATAAGTATGAGAAGATAACCCAGATACAATACAACAAAATCATGAGTATATTTCTGACAATTGCCAAACCATATTAAATTCCTACATGCATGGTCATGTCTATTGGCAACCTATGAAGACAAATGAAAATATCATTATATTAATGAGAAAAAAAAAACCTTTTAATGCTAAAGCCCACATTGCAGATTTTGCAGTGTTTTTTTGAGCCAAAGCCAATAATGGCAACAGAAGGAATGGGGAATATATATAGGAATCTATTAATTAAATCTATTAAATTTCTGCAGAGTGGCCTGAGCCTAAAAGAAATAGAGTAAATTGATGTCCCTGTCCACCCACGTGACTTCTGCATCCAATTACTGACCAAGCAGTATATATCACTAGACCCCTGAGGCTAATGACATGAGGGTAGAATGAGGTGTCATCACTACAGCCAACCAAATACAAACTAGTGTAGAGCACTGGATAAGCAGAGTTGGACTCATGGGGTACTTATCAGGTAAAATATATACAGCCATGGTCAAAAGTTTTGAGAATGCCACAAATCTTCTATTTTCACATGATCTGCTGCCCTCTGGTTTTTATGTGTGTTTGTCAGATGTTTTTATCACATACAGAAATATAATTGCAATCATATTATGAGTAACAAAAGCTTATATTGACAGTTAGAATGAGTTAATGCAGCAAGTCAATATTTGCAGTGTTGACCCTTCTTCTTCAGGACCTCTGCAATTCTCCCTGGCATGCTCTCAATCAACTTCTGGACCAAATCCTGACTGATAGCAGTCCATTCTTGCACAATCAATGCTTGCATTTTGTCAGAACTTGTAGGTTTTTGTTTGTCCACCCGTCTCTTGATGATTGACCACAAGTTCTCAATGGGATTAAGATCTGGGGAGTTTCCAGGCCATGGACCCAAAATCTCTATGTTTTGTTCCCTGAGCCATTTAGTTATCACCTTTGCTTTATGGCAAGGTGCTCCATCATGCTGGAAAAGGCATTGTTGATCACCAAACTGCTCTTGGACGGTTGGGAGAAGTTGATCTTGGAGGACATTCTGGTACCATTCTTTATTCATGGCTGTGTTTTTAGGCAAGACTGTAAGAAAGCCGATTCCCTTGGCTGAGAAGCAACCCCACACATGAATGGTTTCAGGATGCTTTACAGTTGGCATGAGACAAGACTGGTGGTAGCGCTCACCTCGTCTTCTCTGAAAAAGCTGTTTTCCAGATGTCCCAAACAATCGAAAAGGGGATTCATCAGAGAAAATAACTTTACCCAAGTCCTCAGCAGTCCACTCTCTGTACCTTTTAAAGAATATCAGTCTGTCCCTGATGTTTTTTTCTGGAGAGAAGTGGCTTCTTTGCTGCCCTCCTTGAGACCAGGCCTTGCTCCAAGAGTCTCCGCCTCACAGTGCGTGCAGTTGCACTCACACCTACCTGCTGCCATTCCTGAGCAAGCTCTGCACTGCTGGTAGCCCGATCCCGCAGCTGAAACACTTTTAAGAGACGGTCCTGGCGCTTGCTGGTCTTTCTTGGGCGCCCTGGAGCCTTTTTGCCAACAATAGAACCTCTCTCCTTGAAGTTCTTGATGATGCGATAGATTGTTGACCGAGGTGCAATCTTTCTAGCTGCGATACTCTTCCCTGTTAGGCCATTTTTGTGCAGTGCAATGATGACTGCACGTGTTTCTTTAGAGATAACCATGGTTAACAGAAGAGAAACAATGATGCCAAGCACCAGCCTCCTTTTAAAGTGTCCAGTGGTGTCATTTTTACTTAATCATGACAGATTGATCTCCAGCTCTGTCCTCATCAACACCCACACCTGTGTTAATGGAGCAATCACTGAAATGATGTTAGCTGGTCCTTTTAAGGCAGGGCTGCAATGATGTTGAAATGTGTTTTGGGGGATAAAGTTCATTTTCTAGGCAAATATTGACTTTGCAAGTAATTGCTGTTAAGCTGATCACTCTTTATAACATTCTGGAGTATATGCAAATTGCCATTAGAAAAACTGAAGCAGTAGACTTTGTAAAAATTTATATTTGTATCATTCTCAAAACTTTTGGCCATGACTGTATATAGATTTATTTATTTTTATTACCATGGAAAACCCCATCAGCTATAATCAGCCCTTTGTGGCACAATTCACCTAGCAGGAGTGTTTTCCTTTAAAAAGGCTCCGAAGCACAAAACACCTGAAATTGTGTGGTTGTTGCTGCAGTGACCTGCTGGAATGCTTTAGTTCTTCAGTTACCTTTGACCTTTATATTGCAAAGATTGAAAACCATGGGTAAAATTTGCTGCTATAATTAATGTGCCCCCATGCGTATAATGGCCTCATTACACCACAGTAGTATAATGTTCTCCTTTTGCCCACATATAGTATAATGGTCCCTTATGCCCCATGCAGTATAATGTCAACTAATACACCCATGCAATACCCCTTTATGCCCCTATACAGTCCTATGAAAAAGTTTGGGCACCCCTATTAATCTTAATCATTTTTAGTTCTAAATATTTTGGTGTTTGCAACAGCCATTTCAGTTTGATATATCTAATAACTGATGGACACAGTAATATTTCAGGATTGAAATGAGGTTTATTGTACTAACAGAAAATGCGCAATATGCATTAAACCAAAATTTGACTGGTGCAAAAGTATGGGCACATCAACAGAAAAGTGACATTAATATTTAGTACATCCTCCTTTTGCAAAGATAACAGCCTCTAGTCGCTTCCTGTAGCTTTTAATCAGTTCCTGGATCCTGGATGAAGGTATTTTGGACCATTTCTTTCTACAAAACAATTGAAGTTCAGTTAAGTTTGATGGTCGCCGAACATGGACAGCCCGCTCTCAAATGATCTGAAAACAAAGATTGTTCAACATAGTTGTTCAGGGGAAGGATACAAAACATTGTCTCAGAGATTTAACCTGTCAGTTTCCACTGTGAGGAACATAGTAAGGAAATGGAAGACCACAGGGACAGTTCTTGTTAAGCCCAGAAGTGGCAGGCCAAGAAAAATATCAGAAAGGCAGAGAAGAAGAATGGTGAGAACAGTCAAGGACAATCCACAGACCACCTCCAAAGAGCTGCAGCATCATCTTGCTGCAGATGGTGTCACTGTGCATCAGTCAGCAATACAGCGCACTTTGCACAAGGAGAAGCTGTATGGGAGAGTGATGAGAAAGAAGCCGTTTCTGTACGTACGCCACAAATAGAGTTGCCTGAGGTATGAAAAAGCACATTTGGAGAAGCCAACTTCATTTTGGAAACAAAGATTGAGTTGTTTGGTTATAAAAAAAGGCGTTATGCATGGCGTCCAAAAAGAAACAGCATTCCAAGAAAAACACTTGCTACCCACTGTAAAATTTGGTGGAGGTTCCATCATGCTTTGGGGCTGTGTGGCCAATGCCGGCACCGGGAATCTTGTTAAAGTTGAGGGTCGCATGGATTCCACTCAGTATCAGCAGATTCTTGAGAATAATGTTCAAGAATCAGTGATGAAGTTGAAGTTACGCCGGGGATGGATATTTCAGCAAGACAATGATCCAAAACACTGCTCCAAATCAACTCAGGCATTCATGCAGAGGAACAATTACAATGTTCTGGAATGGCCATCCCAGTCCCCAGACCTGAATATCATTGAACATCTGTGGGATGATTTGAAGCGGGCTGTCCATGCTCGGCGACCATCTAACTTAACTGAACTTGAATTGTTTGTCCAAAATACCTTTATCCAGGATCCAGGAACTGATTAAAAGCTACAGGAAGCGACTAGAGGCTGTTATCTTTGCAAAAGGAGGATCTACTAAATATTAATGTCACTTTTCTGTTGAGGTGCCCATACTTTTGCACCGGTCAAATTTTGGTTTAATGCATATTGCACATTTTCTGTTAGTACAATAAACCTCATTTCAATCCTGAAATATTACTGTGTCCATCAGTTATTAGATATATCAAACTGAAATGGCTGTTACAAATACCAAAATATTTAGAACTAAAAATGATTAAGATTAATAGGGGTGCCCAAACTTTTTCATAGGACTGTATAATGGTTCCTTATGCCCCAGTACACTGCCCCTTTATTCCACCATACAATGGTCTCTCATGCTCTTATATAATAGAGTGCCCCTTTATTCTCCCATATAATAACCCTTATTTTCACATATAGTACAGTTACAGCAACCCAGTGGAGGAGCCCAGAGAGTGAGAGCAAAGATGACACTGCCTGTGCCACCTGCATGACCAGGGGCGCTGCTCACACACTCCAATCCCACTGCAGGGCTGTATACAGTCAAGGGGGTCCTGCAGCACTACCTGATGGTGGTGATAGTGGTCTTATTTCCCCCGGGGCACTCCAAGTTGGAAAAGGGACCTCTCTACACTGAGCTGGTCTGGTGTTGTTCAGGAGAGCCCTGATGGTGATGCAGGCAAATGACTCAGGGAATCCAGAATTGCAGTGAACCAAGAAACTGTTTATTTTCAACTGTATCCAGCTGTTAGAATCAGCAACTTTTGCAAATGGGGGTATCAATTGCAGTTCAGGCCCACTGCCTTGTTCATAGGAGGCTGCCCAGGGATGTCACAGGCCAGTGGCGTAACTACCACCGTAGCAGCAGAGGCAGCTGCCACAGGACCCAGGACATTAGGGGCCCGGTGACAGCCGCTACCGCTGCATTTTTTTTTCTTAATAGGCCGGTAACGGACCCTATTTAATAGAGCACGCAGGAATGCGTAGGAGGGGGTCGGTCGAGGTCTTCGGTGTCAGTCGGGGGGGCCCGCATGTCAAAAGTTCGCCACGGGGCCCCGCCATTCCTAGTTACGGCACTATCACAGGCTCTACCATACAAGTCCTCCACTATTCCTCCTCTCGTGCCACTCCCAATTTAGTGACATGGGGATTCTAGTAGAGCAAGGAGTTGCTAACAGGAATCTGGATACCTCAAAGCTAGGCCCAATTGCACACCTCCTGTCAGTTCCTCCGTTGCTCCTCCTGGCATGGCTGACAAATGTTTCTCAGAGATGCTGCACACCCCCCTATTTTAATCTGAGCCGCCCCCGGAGAAACTTAGCCCAGGCTAGGGAGATGCTACAGAGAACAAGACGACATAAAACATGTACACATATGTTGCATCTGTTAAGCGGCAAACAACAACCAAACCATTATCATGGAATAAACAGTAGAACCTGCCACGTCAGACACAGGTATGTAAGTGTCCAATCTCAAGCGCAGTCAAAAGAGCAGATTATTTATTTAACAGAGCATAAGAGTTCTTTGAGGCGCCAAGACCTATCAGCGTCCTTGTCAAGGGCTCCGTAAAACAAATAGGAGACTCCAGGGCACAAGTATGGTAGTGTCCATTCCTGGAGCATGGGGACAGGAAACAACAGATGAACTGGGGCAGTGTCCACAAGTTCGGCACTAGTAAGGGGGCAAAAAAACATGCTGGCTATATTACAGTGTTCAGGGAATTACTCCAGGGTGCTGCACAGTGTCTCCTTATGCCCTTATATAACATCCCCTAATCCTCCATACAGTACAGTACCCCCTTAAGCCATACCCCCACCCCTTGCTGTATGGGGAGAGAGTGGTAAGTGCAGATTTCACTTTCACTCACCGCACGTAGCTCCTCGGACATCCACCCCTTCCCTGGTCTGGGTAAACTATCAGTACTGTAGCAGGGAAGGAGCGGGGGTCCGAGGATCTAGGAGTGGTAATTGAAAGTAAAATCTGCCAGTGCAATGAGCGCTTACATCTGTATTAATAGAAGCTCTATGAAAGCGCTAATGGCCAAACCCCAGTGGGCCCTGGACCAGGTTTGCTGGGTGCTGGCGCCGGCCCTGCTTTACACTACAACTCTTACTGATTTTTAATCCAATAAAAAGATTATGAAACCTATATAACCCAAATATAGTGGGATATTCTTTTCTTATAGAAATACTTCCAGTTAGGGCCCCAAATGCTTTGACACACAACACACAACATGAATGCAGATGGTTTCCCACACTTCCTAATGCAGAAACAAGAGACATCATGTTCTCTTCCCCTTTGACCTATTCAGCTGACAGGATGTTGTCATGAATCCATTCAGTAGTACTAACATATGAGGTCATAGTCTATGAGAAGTAATCATTCACTTGCCAATATGGAGGCCTGAATTTCATCCAAACTACTATTACAGAACAGGAAGAGACTGTAATCATGTGAACTCGTACATGTGGCTCCATTCCATATTATGGAAAAACTAACACAGAGGAAATGTGGTATTTCCTTATGGTAAAAACCGGCCAGATCACAACTTCTATGTTTCTACTTCAGGTTACAAAATAAAAGTACAACCCCAGATGGTTCCTGGGGAGAACATCTGCACTTGTCTTTTTTACTAGTTTGCATAAATCCCCTACTGGGGAGAGATTTCGCAAAACTAGTGCAAAGGAAAAATAGACAATCCAGATCTTATTTTTCACTAGGGTTTAGAAAATGAGAACAAGTTCTAGACGGGATGACACATAAGCCCATTAGGGTAAATCTATTTCATTGAGAGGGGACATGGTATGCAAGACTATTTATCTGGACAGTTAGTATGCAGTGTGGAAGTATGAAGTACGCCTAGACAAGGCTTCCCTTGCCAATAACAGCTGATTGACAAGGGTTACCAAAAGTAAACACCATGTGATAAATGGATATGCACCCAGTTTCTTTTAAAAAAAAAAAAAAAAATCCTACAATTCTGATTCAGGCTGCTAAGCCAAATAATATGCAGACACTTCCTGTTTTCTATTGTTTCAGTCAATGTTATTTGCAGGGTTAATTACCAATTTGCTTTGTCATTACGTCATGAGCCAGCAATTGATATTCCGGTGTGAACGACCTCGGCGAGGGTTTTTATGGTGATTATTTTGTTATGAACCTTGTGCTAGGACTAAGGGTCTTATGCACGGAAACGCGTAAGTGGGTTTAACATGTAGTGTTTTCCATTTTATATTTTCACTTTTTTCATGTTAATTAAAGATTAAGTTTTACATATTTCTTACGACTTTTCGTGTGCTGAATAATTTCTTGTGGTTTGTAGGTTGTTAACCTAAAGGGTTTATCCTGTACCTTCGAAGGTCAGACTCCGATCCACACCGGTGACCCTGGACATGTGAGTGGGCTATGTAAAGTCCATAGGATCAGATCCTAACCCCTGTGTGTTTGACCCATAGTCCATCTCCAGCAAACAGGAAGTCACAGACTATTTTAGGCTTGGTGACAAGAGTTAGAATTGCAACATTTTTATAATTAAAAAAAAAAAATATATATATATATATATATATATATATATATATAGATATATATATATATATATATATATATATATATATATAATTACAAACCCCCCTCTTTTGATAAAATGTGAAGGAGCCTATATTACTTTACTGGGACATCAAAATGTCTGGCCGTGACATCATTATAATTATTTTCTTCATATGTTGTGATGTCACAGTGTACAATGATATTTTTTGTGTGCATTTTCCCTGTACTGTGACATCACTGTTTATATTACTATTGTACTGTGACATCACTTTTGTACTGTGACATCACTTTTGTACTGTGACATGCATTATTCTTGAACTGTGACATTGCTGAGTCCATTATTCCAGTACTGTGACATCGCTGTGTGTATTATCCCTGCTCTGTGGCATCACTGAATGTATTATCCCTGAACTATAACATCACTGTGTATATTATCCCTGTGCTGTGACATCACTGTGACAGCATACCTCCCAACCGTCCCGATTTCCGCGGGACAGTCACGATTTGGGTGACATGTCCCGCGGTCCCAGTTGGAGGGAGGTATGTCCCGATTTCAACTCAGATCTGCGTCCAGAGGACGCAGATCTGAGTTGAACACATATGCGGCTGAAGCAAGGAGCTGACACATGTCAGCTCCTCGCTTCGCCGCTGCGCGCCTCTCTCGCTGACACATATGCGGCTGAAGCAAGGAGCTGACACATGTCAGCTCCTCGCTTCGCCGCTGCGCGCCTCTCTCGCTTACACATATGCAGCTGAAGCAAGGAGCTGACACAGGTCAGCTCCTCGCTTCGCCGCTGCCCGCCTCTCTCCCTGACACATGCGGCTGAAGCTGCTCGCGTGCTCGCTTCGCCGCTGCGTGTCTCTCTCGCTGACACATGAGGCTGAAGCGAGGAGCTGACCTGTGTCAGCTCCTCGCTTCGCCGCTGCCGCCGGCTCCTGGCTTGTAGACGCGATGTACAAGCCAGGAGCCGGCGGCAGCGGCGAAGCGAGGAGCTGACACAGGTCAGCTCCTCGCTTCAGCCGCATGTGTCAGCGAGAGAGACACGCAGCGGCGAAGCGAGCACGCGAGCAGCTTCAGCCGCATGTGTCAGGGAGAGAGGCGGGCAGAGAGTGGCGAGGGAGCGGAGGAGAAGGTAAGTTTAATGTGGAGGTGGAACGTGAATCTGGGGGCAGATGAAGGAGAGGACGGCATGACAGTGGGGGCAGAGATGGAGAGGACGGCATGACACTGGGGGCAGAGATGTGGGGACATGAATCTGGGGGCAGAGATGGAGAGGACATGAATCTGGGGGCAGAGATGGAGTGGGCATGACACTGGGGGCAGAGATGTGGGGACATGAATCTGGGGGCAGAGATGGAGGGACATGAATCTGGGGGCAGAGATGGAGTGGACATGAAACTGGGGGCAGAGATGTGGGGACATGAATCTGGGGGCAGAGATGGAGGGACATGAATCTGGGGGCAGAGATGGAGTGGACATGAAACTGGGGCAGAGTTGTGGGGACATGAATCTAGGGGCAGAGATGGGGGTACATGAATCTGGGGGCAGAGATGGGGGACATGAATCTGGGGGCAGAGATGGAGGGACATGAATCTGGGGGCAGAGCTGTGGAGACATCAATCTGGGGGCAGAGATGGAGAGGACATGAATCTGGGGGCAGAGATGTGGGGACATGAATCTGGGGGCAGAGATGTGGGGACATGAATCTGGGGGCAGAGATGGAGAGGACATGAATCTGGGGGCAGAGATGGAGGGACATGAATCTGGGGGCAGAGATGGAAGAGGGACATGAAACTGGGGGCAGATGAAGGGTGTATATGAAACTGGGGGAGAGATAGAGGGGGGACATATAATTTACGGGTGACTGTAGGAGGATTATACTGTGTGAGGGCACATGAAAAAAATAATGAGTGGGTGGAGTCAACACAAAAGTGGGCGGGGCTAAATTTGCCGCGGCGCGCTACGCGTGCCACGCATTTTGTCCCTCTTTCAGTTCTTCAAAAGTTGGGAGGTATGACTGTGTATATTCTCCCTGTACTGTGACATCACTGTGTGTATTATCCCTGTACTGTGACATCACTGTAGGACAATCTAGATGGACATGTAGGACAATATACTGTAGTCTAGATGGAGAGGTAGCTTCCCCCTTTCCCTTTTCTTAGTAGAAGCAAGACAGTGAGTTGCTCAGCCATCACATCTCAGTAAATTGTGGATTGTTGGCTTCAAAGCAAGTGTGCATTGGTGCTAGGATGTCTAGCTCTGGTAGGTGTCCTAAAACTGCTTCACTGACTTGGTTATTTTATAATGAATATTCCCACTTTCTTGAGGAAATCCTGTGCACACCCCTGAAGTGACGCACCACCCATGATCAACAGTGGCTACCTAATAAGCTGGTACAGAATATATACAGACAATATATACAGACTTACTTCCAGAACAATATAAGGTGATTTAATCCATCCTGGTGCGTCAGAAGAACTGATTAAACAATAAAGATGGATCTGTTCTATGGTTGACTATAATGGAGTCCATTGGGTATCCGTTGTTTTCTTCCCGACATTGTGATTGAAGGATTTTTTTGTCCACGATTTTAGACGAGCTCTGCACTCCAAATGGAGACTCTGACACAAATGTGAACATAGCCTTACATGCGAATCCCTGAAACTTTTTGAAATTACTAGGCTGGCGTGGATGTGTTAGTCCTCCAAAGGAGAAGACACTCTTCAATAAATGAGTGAAAGCTCAGCAACAGTAATGGCATCTGGCCACTGCCATATATATATATATATATATATATATATATATATATATATATATATATATATATATACAGACCAACGGCACCACTGATCTCTACGGGGTCAGGTATCGGCCCACCACTAACTAGATATTTTTGGTCTATCCTACAGAAAGTCCCCTTTATACAGAAGAAGAATTACTGTAGTGAGGTTATACTATATACAACGTTATAATAAACTATAGTAAGCTTTAGTGTAGTAACCCCAGCATGTAAAGTATGAGAAAAACAAATAGTTGATAAAACAATCATTCTGCATTTGCAGAAGCACCACACCTTTTGTGAAACATTCTCTTTTTTCTTTCCGCTTCTGTTGCACACATTTTCCATACATGCAGGTTACATGAATATTTTCCCAAAAGGTCAGTGACTCAAGCCATATCCTGTGCCATAGATGAGTGTCTGGCATGGATTGTATCCAGAAAGGTGCATGACATGAGAAGTTCATTGTTTTCTTTCCAAAATGATACATAGAGATAAGAGAATCCTAAGATTTGTCCATAACTATGTTACTTTTTTGTCCATAACTATGGGACAGAGGTGTCATTAGATATGACTGTTATCAGACACCGCAGAGGATAAGGATGGCTTCTTTTTCCTGCTTGACATATAATATTAATCATATGATACCTTATGAGATTGGGTAAAGTATAAATTTACAAGCACCGCACCCCATTGTGCTCCACAGGGGGACGCTGTGAAAGGTCAGGGCCTCTAGACAATAATGATCATGGGCCCGTTACCAACCATTGTAGCTATACTAGGCTAAGGCCAGACACCATGCCAGAATTTTTATATCTTTGATATCCATATAAGCCTAATATTGTCATACTCCATATCCAGGGCCGGTTCCAGGTTTTTATGGGGCCCTTGGGCGACAGAGCCTCAGTGGGCCCCCTTGTGGAGGAAGCAGGGGAGTCGGGACACTGCACGTCACAGATGAAGCGAGTGACGTCACACAGGAGTGTGGCGTCACCAACACCATACCTCCCAACTTTTGAAGAGTAGAAAGAGGGATGAGCTGAAATCGGGACAGGCAAGTGCTGGGGCGGGCAAGTGCCAGGGGGCCCCCAGAGGCTCTGTGGGCCCTGGCTCTTGCCTGTGCGCTGACGCCGGCCCTGTCCATACCAGCTGAAAACTCCCCTACTGACAGTCCGTAGCTCTATACTGTCAAAGGGGGCGTTCCTTACCACCCAGCCATGACGCTTAGCTGTGAGGAACGCCCCCCCAGTACTAGTCTATGGACGTGTACTGTCAGACGGGAAAGACGTTCATCTCCGTTGAGCGTAATGGGTTATTCCGATCCTGATCTACAGTTTCCCTTTCTCCTGTATAGCTCTACATGGTTTATTACATAGTGTATACCTTGTTATAGATGTATAAAAAAAAGAATACTTCTTTGCACTTCAATGTTACGTGTGTGCGGCTAAATTATTGTTCCTCCCATACAGATTTGGGTTTGAGGAAAAAGAAGAGAAAGTCAAAATGTAAGTTAAAAAGATGGGGGAGTCAGGTCTCTGCCCTGTTGGAGTCCCTGCTCAGCTGTAAGGGGCCCTGGTGGCCAAGTTAGGGAGAAGGTGGCTAAGTTAGTGGGAGTCTTGACTAAGCTAGAGGGCGTCTTGGCAGTCCTTGGCAAGGGATAAATGAAACATGAAATATTGAAGCTAAGTAAATTATGGTATTGATTCGAGTGCTCCCTTTCTCAGTACAAGGGCCTCTAATGTCATTTTCATATAGACTGTAAAGGCGACACTTTAGCTCAGCATTTTGACCAAATATGGGAACTTTTCAGAAAGACGCTGCAACTTGTCTGGATTTCCGCAGTTTATACAGAGTTTGCAAGGCCACGGGAAACTCAAGATGCAAAGGTTTTGAATGGAAGAAGAATCAGCTACAAAAATATATATTAAAAAGTTTAAGCTAAATTCCCTGTATTTGGATATGTAGCTATGTATAAAGAAGTATACACGGTAAGGGGACTGAACTATTATCTTTGTCAGCACTCAGAAACACATGGAAACTGATTCCAGTGGAAAAAGCTGTAACCATTGGCAAAAATCCAGCAGAGTATTCTGGATTCTTGGCTATTTTTAAGGCTTGGCTGAAATGAGGAATAAGGAAATCTCAGTTGAGGAGAATTTCTTTCTAAAAACCAATGTCAAGTCTCAGATTTGATTGACCTTGGAACATTAAAGGGGTTGTCTTAAAATTTGGCAAAGGGCTCATAGTGGGTTAAGATGAAGGCACTGTCATATCACTGATGGCTTAGTGCTTCCATTTTACCAGGTCTCATCTCGAAATGACTGTTTAGCCGATCACCTGATAAGGTGATTGGTCATAGCAAGTCCTAGGACCAAAGGGACCGTGGTCACTGGTAATTGCAAATTAGGGTCTACTAGTCAACACAGTCACACAGAGACCCCAACCAAAGTGATAGTATACCCTAATCTGAATGAGCAGTAAAAGGGCTTATATCCTTGGAATGGATGTGCATAAACAAAACAACAAAATGCTCAGGGTGACAGCGCTGGTCAGATCATTTATGGCATTGGATTTTTCAGACCTGATGACAGATTCTCTTTAATCCTCCTTTGATCACATAAAAATGCTAAAATGCTAAAGATCTTAAACCAGCCCTTGCAGTATATGACAAAAAAGATCAAATCATCAGGTTTCCCTGCTACAAGATGGCACAGCCATTATAGTTCTCAATGTGCAGATGTTAAGGTAGACTTAAAATGGATGCCAAGGGTATTGGTGATATGGAGAGAGACCATCAGTATGATTTCTTGTTACATATGTGATACCAAAGGGTATGTCAAATAGGAACATACCCTACAATAGTGACATAGCTGAGTCAATGGCATTAATAAAATTGGGGACAAGGGTAAAGATGGGCATATTTGTGATTTGGTATATTTGATAAAGATAATCTCATCTCTTACACTATACATATGTTGGCTGTATTCTGTTTGCATTTAGTGATTGAGATATATATATATATATATATATATATATATATATATATATATTATTATTATTATTATTATTATTTATAATTATAATATTAATAATTAATATATAATTGTATATGTAGATATATAGCAACACATATAACATATATTTACATATATACAATTGATTCAGCAAACATATATATATATATATATATATATATATATATATATACACATATATATTTGTATCTGTAAATACAATCAATAACACAAACCTATGTGTAGGGAAGGAGTTAAATCCTGCAGGCTGTAACAAGAATCTCCTTTTCTGTATCTCTTAAAGACAAATGCATGTTCCCATGTAAAAATGACCAGACTAGACCTCAATGTGATGAAGCTTTTCCAGTCTATCAGATTTTGGCAAGCCCCCACAAGCCCTCAAAGCCTCCCAGTAGTGAAGGCATCCAGTACCCTCACATACTTCACTGACTTTAAATGATCCCTATGTGTAGGAAAAATGACATTTTTACAGTAATCCAACCTAACCCAAGGCACATACAAAGCATATATACTATACAAAGACAGACACATCCACAGCAAACACAAGTAAATGAATACATGAGACAGTTTTATGTGACACTGTGTTATACACTGGAGTCTTCATTGCTCTCACACCAGTTCCTGTGGGAACCAACAATAGTTGTTTTTTTCCCATGCAGAATATCCAAGCCCCTAATATCTCCCCCACTGCTGCTCTGCGAATATCTAGCTGACCATACTGAAAAAGCAGAAATTCCTATGTGTAAACTTGTAGCAAGTATGACCGATGCCCAAGACACACCCTAGTTTCTATCCTAGAAGGAAAGAGTAAGAGCTGGTGCTTTACATATGGAACCTATTAGACTTTCCTCTAGAATAAAACACTAATACAATGTACAACAGATGAGTAAAGGTAACAAAGACTAATAAAACTCCTTCATAGACTCTACATAGCATTGGCAAATTGATATAAACAATCTTAAGACATTTGTGAAGTCTTTTCAAGCTACTTCCATCCATGTTAAAGGGAAGATTTTTAATACTGAACCCCTTAGAAGAGCTAATATGGATTTCTAAAGACTGATCTCCAGCCAGTAGCAAAATTAGGGAGACATACCCAGACACAAGATCCAAAAACCTCCTGAAAACCTCTTATGAAAGCTTTTCTTTTTCTTCCACCCTTAATCTAACTCATCATCTTACAGAACTTGACAATCCTCTGGCTGCAAACATCTCAATCTTTTCTTAAAACCTCTAAAAATGAAGACATTGTACCTAGTCCCCCCTCTGTCCTCTCCCCAGCTCCCTGGTAAACTACATCAGCTTGCTTTAGTCTTAAATTTCAAGCTAAAACTAATATGAACAGGTAGAACAGTTTCTACTCAATACTAAGAGATATGAAATATCCACTTACTGTATATAAGAGCAGGTCTGAGATCTCTCTCCTGGCAGATGAAGCCACCAAACAGGCAGAAAGTGACAACCCTGATCAAGTCCTATGTGCAATGTAAAGTCACAGATGAAGATCCAATGCAGAGCAATAGAAGCCTAGCACACTCCTGTGCCTAAAATCCCATCTACAAGCCTTTGCATGCCATTGGATGGACTGTCTGTCTTTATAAGTCACGTTGTATGAGGTTAACCCTATGTGCTGAGGAAAGAAGTGGTGGGGAGATGGAGTAATAGTAACTTTCTGCAGCATTTTCTATGGATATATAGGTTTTAGCTCTTATAGGACCATTGTATAGACCCCTTATATGAACTTTATCTTGTGGTAAGACTTCCCTGGCACCAAGCATAACATCCAATCCCTTCTGTAAAACCCCTCTTACCCCTCCCTTGTTACATCTGAGTGCCCCCTTTTCTTCTAGCTCACACAATCCCTCCCTTTCTTCTCTGTCTGTTCCTCCATTGTGCTCTCCTCTCTTTCAGAGTTATTTGCAGCCCTTATGAGTTCTTAGGTTACTTTTTTTTAGGATATTTATGTCATTCTTTTAGCTGTAAACAGGACACAGTAGTTTTTGTTACTTTGTAGCTGCAATATCTCTAAAATAAACACTTGACAAGAAGAAACAGATCTGTCTGTATAGATATATTTCCTGGGTTGCTGAACCACCCATACTATGCTGGTGTTGGAGATAAGAGCACACCCAACCTAACCACAAAACTTACAAAATGGGGAACTGTAGAGAGGACACAGATGACACCATGTACAGCGCTGTCACATTGCAAACTGACACAGTCCATCTCATGACCATCACTAGTAGTCCTATAGCATACTAGCTATTGTAATATACTGGACTAGCAAAACCACATTGATCCATTCAGATCATAAGGCATATAATGACAATACAGAATATTGAGACTTGTGCTTACATACCCTAAACCAACTGTTCCCCCAGAACTTGGCACTTCTATATACAAGTATTCAGGATATGGATCTATCAAATAACAGACCAGCAATGAATAATGATAAAGATGTTTTATTGTGAACCATTACTTGGTAGAGTCTTAAAGTCTTCTTATCTTCTACTTACATAGAGAACATCCACTTGTGAACAGTAGTTCAATCCATTATCTTCTTCATTGTCCAACCCTTGACTGTTCACTCTCCAGTGCTGAAATGGTAGTCTTATTGCTTCACATTGCAGCCTTGTCCATAGTCACATACCGAAATCTAACCATATGTGAAATAGACAGATCCTTCCTGATAGAAAACTTCTGCCTTCTTACTAATCCTTGACCTTAGTGGCGGCAGATCTAGAAGCGCAGAATGCTCCTGATTCCTCCTTGTGATGACAGGTTTGCACTGTGCTCGGCGCTGGCTACTGCTGTTATGTCTTAGAGACTGAGCAGGAGATGCAGGAAGTTCTGTATAGAAATGATGCACAACTGAGCACCCAGCAAAATAAGAGAACTGACACCAGGAAAGGAGGGGGCTGGAGCTCACCATCATCACTGAAGCCTTATTGTTGTAAGTTTTCCATCATGCCCTTGTTCACATTGTGTCTAGACTCATTCCCACTTTGTATGTGGCTTGTTACTTGGGGCTGCACCTGACATGTTTCTCAATGTAGGACAATTAGATCATTTTCTTTATTAATAATAATACGTTAAGATCTGATAATTCCATATAGGAAACAATGATGAAAGAGTTAATGTGCTTGATGTCATCCCTTTATTGTAGGATTGCTTATCCATAGTCTATATGAGCAGGATATAGCGTAAGACTTATATTAATACTGGTGAATAATGAATGCATTTACCTGTTACCAAAAATTGTGTAAATTGTACCAAATATATAGAATTAGAATGTACGACATAATATATTTATCCAACTTACTAGAAATACTATACATGTTTGTTACCTTATGAACGGAATACATGTCACATGGTCTTTGATGAATTGAATGATCTTCATCGTGTATCTCTAGAAACTTTTTCAGGATGTTATCATAAAGAAGGCATAGAATCTTTCTAAGGCTATGGCCACATGTACCCTGAGGTAAGGTCCATTTCACATCGTGCGTTCCTGCAAGCAGTACTTTTCCCTCTGCATTTTTTGGTCAGGAACCGAGTGGAAACCACACGGACTCCATTACAGTCTATGGGGTCCACTGGTTAAATAAGGTAACTACTTTTTATGCAGATATCTTTCCATTCGGAGGATCCCCAAGAGGACTAACCCAATGGAAACCCAAACACAGATGTGAATCGGGCCTGATTCAAATGGAAAAACCACAGTGTTTTTGCAGGTAAAATGAGCATGCTGAATTTTTCAGTAATACATGAGTTTTCCCCATTTGACTTACATAGAGGGGCAAAAATTCTGTGGCCTCCCCTAAACACATAATAAATGCCCTTGTTACACAGATGCAAACAGAGCTGTATTTCCTGACTCCAATGAAGGGGGCAGAGCTGCCACAATCACCTGGGCACCTATAGCATGTAGCCATCACCACCACTGACACTTGATACCCAAATGGGAAATGAAGTGCAGGTCCACAGAATGTGGCCACTTTCTATACTTTATTGGTGTTATTCATACACCTTAGTACAATATAGTTTGGGAACTATATGATTAACACAACATCATACACTATAGGAGAGATAGACAACCATATAGAACATAGCACAGGATTCCAACCAGCAGACAGGTGCAACATGGGTCCCAATTCAAAATCTGTGCTAGAACCCCCCCCCCCCCCCCCCCCATCCCAGGTGCCTGGATATTACTGCAACCTCTGCACCCCCATTAAGTTATACCACGTCCAGCCCATGACTATATTGTAATATGTCATGATCACTCATTTATAGACCTCTGATATATACAATGAAGGTTTCCAAGTAATGTCAGCAAGCAGAGACTTTGAATACCATGAGGAATTGATACAGAAGGTATATAGGAAAAATGTAGAACTGCTTTCTATGGTGAATAAGCTTCATTTGCAGAAACTGTAAGAGCTCCTTCAGTAAGTGAAGCCGTTAACACCATCCTCCTCCCCGCCACACAGGAAGTGGTGTGAAGAAAATGACAAAATGTGCGATTTCAGTTATTTAAATATTTAATGTGTTTCCTATAAAAGACGCCGTCTACAATGTGTTTGTTTTTCAATAAGTAATGAGGCAGAATTGGCTGGGACTGTTACCCAGCACATTACACTCATGGGTTAATGGCACGTTCCCATTGTCTGTTTTATGTATAACAAGTTCGGGACGTGAAGACAGTTATTGTTATGGCAAAGGGGAGACGAAACAAACTCGTGATTATCAATAATTTGCTGTTCCTATTGTAGTTTCTGTTATGAGACATTGTCTATCTGGAACAGAGTTTCTCACCCTTTTCGGGAAGTTTCAACCAAGGGACACTGGTGTCCGTCATGTTATAGGTTCTGCTCCCTCTGTCCTGCTTTCCTAAGTGGGAAGGAACAAAACCCTTTTGCTTATAGGGGCACCTACTGAGGCCACAGAAAGCTATACGGATTTTTTAGATTCTGACCAACTTCTTGCTTATTAGATTATGGATCAGAAACTGTCTGTCTATTCAGTGCAGACTGCCCACTGCTGTAGAGACCCCCTAACCCAACCTGACATCTTATAACATCTGCCTTTGCTTGTCAGCTACTTTGCCTCAGTATTTGCATTTGGTGGGTGGTTTGGGCATCACTAGCCCCCCAGGAGCATTGGAACCTGTGCATTTGCTAAATCTGTCATTTCCAGAGCACTGGTTCTCAGCCATAGCACATACACCCTAGGATTACATGGCGTACCCCATGGGTACACATACCATAGGATGATCTAGAGCCTGAAAATAGATATTTCCATGGTCACGCTGAAAACCTCAAGTCAGGTACATCTTTACTTTAACTTCTGAATGATACAGTATCTGTTCAGACAGACTGATTTGTACATTTGGGGCTCTGTATGTTGTATTACTAACCATTATCCCCTTCATCTCCAACTGCAATCAATCCACCACTGATTCTGGTACAGTTGGCATTTTTCTGTAGTCCCCACCATTCTTGAGCAATCATTGCTGTTAGTTTCAGCAATGTCTCTGCAGTCTCTTGGTGTTCCCTGTCGTTCTATTCCAGCCCAGGACTACCCGCCTGACATTAGAGAGAATAATTGTGCTGAAACTAATACAAAGGATTGCTCAGGAATGGTGGGGTCTAGAGAAAAAATTATAATATTAAGTAATAATCACTTAATTTATAGCCTTCTCATGAAGACAACCCCTGTCCATATTTCCTATTAGGAAATATGGACATTGTGGAATGGGACCGCACCAGTATGATCTAAAATCATGACCTGGTTAGTGAGAGAGACTTCTATTCTAGTGGACCTGTCCTTGTAATACATGGGCAACCATTCATTTTAATGGCTGGGAACAGGACTTGGAACATTCGGCTGATCACTGCGGTATCTCTAATGAGACAATCCTTTAAGACATTCTCTGCCATTAGTTGATTTTTGAGTGATGAATGAGTCAGTGTTTTGCTGCAAATGCTATTTTGTTAGGGCAGACTTTACAAGTACTTAGCCTGTCAGTTCTGATAGTGTCTTTTGTGATAGAAATTTGGCTACGTTCATGTTAATGAAGGCTCAATATACAAACTACCATCTGAGGTTCATTGGATCCACCAGATGAAATAAATTTATAGACTCATATTCTATCTACACACAGGATATGACATGAATAAGATCACTTATATTACTTGTCAATCTGCCCATGAGAAATAGACCCTAGTACCAAGTGATAGGCAGCTGCAAATGGAATTGTCTTCTGTTGTACATGTAGGACCTATTATTATGTCAGGCATCGGGCCGACCAGAGTCCTCTAGTATTCTGATAGTCTAGCCTTGTAGAGATGCATTCCAGCTTTTATGTAACTCTGTGCTGAGGCCAAATTCTTCAGATAAAGAAAATAATTCTGGAAATAGGTCATATTATTTCCTAACATGAGTAACAGTCAGGCAGGAAAGATATGAACACATGTAAGATCTGTGAAGTATTGAATGATGTTACAGTTCACTCCCTATCTGATGTCATTCCTATACAATAATTAGACATGTTGTAAATTATATATACTCAAGGATATCCAAAATTATACTCAAAGGCGTAACTAAAATCTTGTGGGTTCAGTGAAAACTTTTGTCCGGAGCCCCCTACCCCCTTCCTACAGTGTACTCTTGATAGTGATGGTTACGGGCACTGCAGCACTATCCTAGATACTTGAAAGGAATACAACTATGGTATCCACAACTGCAGCTGCATGCTGTGGGAAACAGCTGATCTGCAGGGTCCTAACAGTCTAAGAGATATAAAAAAATAAGTGGGGGTCCAACACTCAGGGCCCCTACTGGCCAACTGTTTGAAGATACTGTGGTGCTTTTGCAAATGCCATTGCATTGCACAGGATCTGTTTTAGAATCACTATGTGATGTTATTACAGTCTGTGCTAATAGTGCACGGCTGCTATAAAACAGATGGCATGTGATGAGAATAGTGAAGGAGCTCCTCACAGTTTAATATGCTCCACAGTGGCCCACACACAGTATAATATTCTCCACAGGGGGCCCCACATAGTATAATATGCTCCACAATGGCCTTCACACATTATAATATGGTTTACAGTGGCATCAACACAATATAATATGCTCCCCACAGTGGACCTACACAGCATAAAATGCTACCAAGAGCCATCCCAAAGCCACTTCAGGTGAACCCCATGAAATTCAAAAAATAGTTATGAAGTTTGGCCCTCTGCTTTTGTGCTATTATTATACTTTGTGGTCTCCTCAGACCCCAGGGTCTAATATGTAGGGGCCCAAGGAAAGTGATTAAGAATAACAAACACTTATACTCACCTTGCCTCATTTCTCCTGGGCATACTTGTTCCATCTGCCTCTCTTCAGTAGCTTTTTTGGCCCTCTTTTGCCTGCGACTGAGGTGACTCACCCCAGACATCGATGTTGGGGCCTGTAATTGGGCCTCAGCAGTCACATGAAGTGTGCTGAAGTCATGACTCCAGTGCGCCCCATTTGGCGGCTGGGGCCCAATCACAGGCATGTGACCTCAGTTACAGGCCAAAAGATCCTCGGAGAGGATGCTGAGGATTGTCAGAATCCCAGGAGAGGTGAGTATAAGTATTTATTATTTGTAGTCAGTTCCCCTGGACTGGCATCTATAAGATAAGATAAGATAAGATAAGAAAAGATAAGATAATCCTTTAATAGTCCCACAATGGGGAAATTTCAGTGATACAGTTTCATAGATGGTACAGTAGTATATAACAAGAGAGAAACACATACAAGCTCATGGCAGATAGACAAATCCTAGGAATCATAGCAACTAAAAAAGAAACACAGACACACTGCAGGATCATTTAGTTCTCTGTGCGGAGTGATGTTCATAGTACAGCCGAATGTGGTTGGAGGACACGAGGAGGGGGGTCACAGCATGTAGATATAACAGGCAGAAATGGGTTTTTTTTTTTGCAGAGGTGGGGGACATATGCAGCGATCATCATAACATGTGGCAGTTCCTTTGGTAGGTAGTGAGATCTCCTGCTCACAGCTGATAGTTCGGTATCTTGCATCAGCGCTATTGTCCATTAACCAAAAAAAAAAAATGCCCCAAATGTCCTTCATCACAAGCCCTCCTCCTTCTCCTTTCTTCTTACCACTGTGTTCTACTGCCCAGAGAAGACCGAAGCCATCTAGGTAGACAGGGTAAACAGGTATAGGATAGAAGCTTAGTGTTATGTCAGGCCCCTTTCCATTAACAATATATATAGTGGTCGGGGGAACCAGGCTTTCCTTGACTGCTATCATGGTAATCCGGGGCCCCGGACGTCTCCAGCTGGCTGCGAGCCCTGAACCCCGATGTTACACCCCTTCTCACACTATGTAGGTATATTATCACTTTTAAAAGGGCATGAGCATATGGACATCTTTTAATAAGCTAATCACCAAGTACCCAATGATATAACCTGAAGTCACAGCTCTAGAGATCCTGTATTCATTGTTGAGGTCCTGAACATTACTTATTGTCAGTAAGTGTATTCAGGTAATGGCCGTTCGACAAGGCTTGTCACTTGCTATTTCTCTGTGGTCTCTGTTGCTTACTCATGTCTGCATACATTAGCAGAAGCTAAATACTGAACACAGGCCAATTTATGTCAATTGCCATTAAGGTATCCATGTGTTATATGTCATATAAATTCAGCTAAAGGCTTGGTATGTTTAATGGAATGTCAGCAAATCTATAGCAGACAGATTCAGAGATTAGTCCTCTATTTAAATAATGTTGAATGTAATGAGATCAATGAAAATGCCGATATACAGAACAGTAACTCGCAGAATACAACGCCGCCATTATTCCTAAAGTTATGGATGTGCGACTAGATATTAGCATACATTATAACTGAAAAGCAAACATTTACCTGCTGCCATATTCTAGATAGCCGTGTTTGCATAGTTTAATCACTGTGATAAAGATATGAGCCAGTGACATATGCTGCCTATCTGTGCCTGATATCCCCACAATTACAGTCATGGCCATAAGTGTTCACCCCTGACATTTTTCCATAAAATGAGGTATTTATCCCAGAAAATTATTGCAATTAGATATGTTTTGTTATACACATATTTATTTCCTTTGTATGTATTGGCACAACAGAAGAAAAAAAGGCAAATTGGACATAGGCAGGACAAAATTGTGGACATCTTTTCAAATTGGGGGTAAATTACTTTGTTTCTAGCATGTGATACTCTTTTAAACTCAACTGCGGCAAGTAACAGGTGTGGGCAATATGAAAACCATACCTGAAACCAGATAAAAAAAAAGAGAGAAGTTGACTCAATCTTTGCATTGTGTGTATGTACTGTATGTGTCACACTAAGCATGGAGAACAGAAAGAGTAGAAAAGAACTGTCTGAGGACTTGAGAATCAAAATTGTGGAACTATATCAATAATCTTAAAGGGATTCTACCACTGAAACACATTTTTTTCTAGTTAACACGTCGGAATAGCCTTTGAAAAGGCTATTCGTCTCTTACCTTTGGAAGTGCTCTCCGCCGTGCCGTTTGTTCAAAATACCGGTTTGTACTGGTATGCTAATTAGTTCTCTCGCAGCGATGGGGGCGTCCCCATCGCAGGAGCAGCGATGGGGGCGTCCCCATTGCAGCTCGAATACCGACCGCAGCGCCGCCTCTATGGTCTTCTGTATCCTCCCCTTGCTTCTTCAGCGTCTCTGTCAGACGCCTGTTCGGCGAAGATTGACAAACGTACTGCGCATGCGCGAAATTGCGGTGCTCGCACTATGGCTGGGACCGCAATTTCGCGCATGCGCAGTACGTTCGGCAATCTTCGCCGAACAGAGCGTACTGCGCAGGCGTCCGACAGAGACGCTGAAGAAGCAAGGGGAGGATACAGAAGACCATAGAGGCGGCGCTGCAGTCGGTTTTCGAGCTGCAATGGGGACGCCCACATCGCTGCTCCTGCGATGGGGGACGCCCCCATCGCTGCGAGAGAACTCATTAGCATACCGGTACAAACCGGTATTTTGAACGAACGGCGCGGCGGAGAGCACTTCCAAAGGTAAGAGACGAATAGCCTTTTTAAAGGCTATTCCGACGTGTTAACTAGAAAAAAATGTGTTTTAGTGGTAGAATCCCTTTAAGGTATGCATTCATAAAATTGTCCACTTGTCTTTATGAGACCTGATTTTTGCTGCACCTAACCTTTGGACTGCACTACATGGTCTCTCCTACCCTCTGTTTATTGAGTATATTCTTATATGGGTTTCACAGTAGGCTCCAGGATTTTCCTTTGCTTCTCCTATACTTTATATCTCACAACTGCGTTATACTTAAGACTGCAGACAGCATCGCAACCTGAAGACCCACCTCTTAAGGAAAGTCTACAATCTTCAATATTCTGACTGCCACCACACCACACCAATAAATAATAATTCCTTGGTGGAACTTGATATATATACAGTACTTGACAGGGAGGTTTTTCCCGCCATCTTGGAGAACTAAGCACAGATCTTCTGCAGATGTAGGCTTGCTCCAATCCTTCTGTCTGTTCATGTAATCCCAGACAGACTGGATGATGCTGAGATCAGGGCTCTGTAGGGACAGTATCACCACTGCCTTTTATCAGTAATACTATATAAAAAAAAAGTGTACCTTTCTTTGGTTTTGTGACCGATGTCCTATATATGATACTTATCATCCATTTAAAATAGTAAAGCTGATTTTCTGGCGGGATATCTTCTTACCAGTTCCTACTCCAAGGACAACGTTATTTTGTTTCCAATACAAAAGCTGGAACATTTATAGTAAACATTCTGTGATTTCTTGAGATTAATGTTCCATGCAAACGATTTTCACAGACCTTGTAACTTGTGTATCTTCTGTATCTTGTGTTCTTTCTCCTTGAAAGTTCCATAATCAAAATATTCTCAATTCTTTACATGAAAGTATTTTCATAGAGCATAGCATAGGGTAATATTTTTGGTATTTCGTACCAGATGCCTTTCTGGGGAATGTCCTGGCTACGTATAAACATTTAGAGACTTTTGAAGACATTTAATCAGTTTAATGCACCAGAATTCACATTTTGGCCCAAAATTTTGCAGCAAAATCAGCCAACCAATGTATAAAATTAGAAAAAAGGGTCTAAAGGTGCAGAAATTGTATCATCAAGCTTCAACCACTAGGATAAATTTGGCGCATCTGCCTGTCGAAATATTAGACACAATAAATCTGCCCCTTTGTACTTAGCTCTTTGAACTGATCCTCCCAGCCTGAGCTTCCCTGCATTATATAAGAGCCTGCCCCTCCTTACATCTAATGAAAGCAGTATACAGATCTCAGCTCTCCATAGAGAAACTGTAGGGAGTAGGACCTCTGCAGTGCTGTGCTGTGGCTGCCGGCCCTCTCATCGCTGTGCTCCCGAGTCACTGCTTCTGGATCTTGGGAGGCAGGCTGGAACCTCTGCAGTGATGTGCGGGAGTTGCCAGTCTCCTTCTGAGCCAGACGGGGGACTTCCGGTTTTGGCCTAGCGGCGGGCTGGAGCTCATTTAAGGAGGGCTTTGGCTCCAGATCGCTGCTAGATATTCAATTGGACCTCATGTCCTGGTAGCATTTCTCCTGTTATCTGATTGCCTGTGTTTCTGACCCCTTGCCTTGACCTCTGACCCTGCCTTTGCCCCCTGATTTGTGTACTGTACCTGCTCCTGTTTATCACCCCGGCTTTCCTTTAGACCTCTGCTTCCTGAACACCATTTTGTACTTCTCTACCACTCCTGTTACTGACTTGGACTGCCTGACATTCCCTTTGGATTTCCCACTGTATTGCGTTGCCCTCTTGTTGATGTCCCGGACCGTACGACTACGAATTAACTCTGTACTGCCACCTGCTGACCCCCCGCCTCCACCTTCTAGATCCTTGGACCTGCACCGCTACCCAAACATCTGCTGGTAAAAGATACCAGTGTCTGGTTTACTGTGATTTGTGGTGTGCTGTGTGTCTGGGGTTTCTCCGCCCAGCAGTGCAGCCAAGTCCATCCCCACCATCTGGGGCTCTGGTGAACACCCTTGTGGGGTTGGAGTTGGTGCTTCCCAGGGGTTGTGGGACATACAGCGCCATGTTACCAGTGTATCTAGTACTGGTTCTCACTTGAGGCTAAGATCTGTATCTGTTCTCCTAACAGAAACAAGTGAAAGAATAAAGAGGCTCAGGATTTCACAGAAAGGAGCTAGAATGTGTTAATACAGTATATAACTAAATGTATTAAAGTTCTTTGAACGTGTAGTTATGCTTTATATCCCTGACATCCCTGAAATACAAGGCCCTTTAGCCATAGCAGCATTACCTATTCTATTGATAGTTCTGCAACCCATATTGACCGGAGGAATCGGAAAGTACTGTCTACAGGAAAAGACTCTTCATTGACAGCGGTCCATAGATCACGTATAATGATATGGCTGTCTGATCGTTGCTTTGATAGACAAGTGACTGTAATGATACATAGAGAGGAAGCACTTTGCTTAATCACAGTGAGAGTACACGTCCACTTTGTGCAGGACTGCATTACTGCGCTGATTAACAGTCTGAATTACTTTCTATTAAATGTCTGCCTCCCTGAACTGAGAGTGCTTAGTTCAGCACCTAAAACTGCTTCATTATCCAATGTGACATAAGTGACCATCAATACAAAATGATTTCCATTTTCCGAAGCAATTCATGGTTGTAATTCCTAATCTAAGATGCTTACTATATAGCTATTGCTTTTTTTTTCATTTTAGATGTACTGTATATGAGCAGTTAATAATAATAATAGCTGTAGATATTACATATCTTGCTGTATTGGTATATCATTTTATGAAAGAAACCCAAATTCTTGCCGGTCTTTACCACATGCTCTGAGCAGTTGCAGATTTTGTATATAGATATATAGATGTTTCTTCTTTCTATATTTCTCCTGTATACAATACATGTTACTGAACAGTTACACAGTGACTTTGGTTGCTTTAGTTGAAAATAGACACGTCCATCGCATTCAACCTTTCTCAGGTTAATTATATATCAATAAATGCTACATTATTTATCACTCTCTTGCACTTATGGTACCCTCTTGCAGATAACCATGGCTGAGATCAGTGTGCTATCAGTGTGCTATCCGTGTTTTTCCCACACTAACCCATTCACTTCTATGGGTCCCTGCACAAGACCATACAGTAATTTCCATGGATCAGTGTTCAGGACATGAGTCTGAGTCCCAAAACATGGAGCAAGTCCTATTCTGTTTAGTGTTTGTGGCACATACTTGTCTATGAAAGACTAGAAACCACAGATGGAACACGTATGTATTCCGTGTGTCGTCCGTATTAGCGGAACAGTTACCTAGCTACCCACAGGATATTTTTTGTTCAGTGTGTCATCCACATTTGCAGATCCACAAATATAGATGACACATTGAAGCAATGTTGTCTGTTTTTGCGGACATATGGCACTAATACTGACAACACACTGATGACACACAGTCCGCAAAAACTGAACACTGAATACTAGTTTGTGGACTGCAAAATATACATGGTCATCTGCAACTAGGCTTAGTCTCATTGTACAGGACAGTGTGTCTACCACCGGCCATACCTTTCATTCATGTCATCCATGTCAATCTGCTTCCGCAGCCCCATTCATTCAATAAATAGGAGCTGCGGAACCAGGGCTGCAAAATCGGACATTGATGTCTCACGTCATATGCCTTTCCTCCACAATTAATCCCATTTCTTAATTATTTTCTGTGACTTTATCCCTCTTTTAATAATAGGAAAAACTCTCTTGGAGATCTTATCTCACCAGATAACAATAGCAGCTGTTCATTGCATCTTTATGCTATTCTGATCGTTTTAAACCATTATTTGACAGCAGAATCCCACAGCACTGTTCTTTAGGAATACATTCACGGGGTTCCCCTAACCACAAAATGGAACTCTACACTACTTCCAGTGATCATACGTATTATCTCAGTTCCACCATAGACTGTTGTTTAGTTCCACAAGTGATTTTTTAGTAACTTTAGTTGTGTGAGTGCCCTTCTAAATATTACCGCCATAACTATACCACTAATAATACAGTACTGTATATTAATGCATACCGATAGCAGATCTGAGATCAATATAACCATTAACCCATTAATCTAGGTGACACTCAAGTGACTAAACACCTACCAAAAGAAATTAGAGCCAATTGTATATAAAAGTATATCACAAAAGTTATTTAAAAATATCACACGGAATTTTATATTTAATATATTTATTGGTTATAACTATAAGTATTTGTATTAATGTATGTATACCAAGAGAGTAGATCCGCACTTGTATTAATATTTATAAAAGAAAATAGGGGTTTTTTTAGGTGTTCTTATATAATTAGAATAATTTTTTTAGAATAAAAAATACTATAAATATGTATAATAATGTATTAACAAAAGTAAGTATAAAATGTATTTATTCAAGACAAAATAATATGTAAGACTTTCTTATAAGATAGGGGACATATATCGATGACTGTCGCTCTTTCTTTGTATGTATATTTCTAAAACAAGTTAGTTTTGCGTTAAAGGGGTTTCCCAATAAAACTGGATTCAACATCAATATGTTGAAAAATAGCAAAATATAGAAATTCTGAATAATGTGTTATTCCTGTGCAACTAGTTTTAGGGTTTCCTCTTAGAATTTATCACTACCATTTTGTGACTACCATTCTTGGTGTATAATGGACTGAGGAAGACTGGAATGATGTCATAGTAGATATGTGACACTTGCATCCCAGTGGAGATATAGTGACTGCAGCCATTTATGTGAGGTCCAGTATCCGATGCTCTTGTGCTGTCTTAGTAAAGAACAGGGTTGGTGCATGAAAGCTACTGAAATAGCAATGATTAAATATAAGGCTGGGTTCACACTTGCACCTGCTCTCCGTCCCCAAATCTGCTTGAAAAGTCCTGCAAGCATTGTTCCACATTTTTGGGGCAGAAATCCGGAAGACCACATTATAGTCTATGAATTCTGCGGGGCTCCACCAGTAACCGCCCATGAAACAGATTATATTTCCGTTTCTCAAGTCCTCAAGCAGACCTCAGGAGTGGAAAGCCAAACACTAGTGGAAATCTAGTGTTAGTTTGTTGTCTTTGTTTTTGTATTCCATTTCTGGTAACATTTTCAGCATAACAGAAACAATAGCATAACATTAGCATGCCATAAATATATACAATAACGCAATAAGAAAAAAGAGTCATAGACTGGGCCCTAAGTCAAGATAAAATTAAGGTTGGCTGCCAAAAAGAACATCAGTAGGAAGCATGGTGGCTCAGTGGTTAGCACTGCAGTGATGGAGCCCTGGATTCGAATCCTGCCAAGGGCAACATCTGCAATGAGTTTGTATGTTCCCCCTGTGTTTGCACAGGTTTCCTCCCACACTCTAAAGACATACTGATAGGGACTATACATCAGTATAGTCAATAGGGTTTTAAAGGTCTAGCAGGGCTCAAGTACATCCATGATACTTAGACTAGTAGAATCTGAGACTCTCAATTCCAAATTATACTCCGTGTGGGGATACTAGGAGGCATGCTGGAGAATATCATTGGTAGTCCCATGTCGGTTGTAAACAGAATATATTTGGAGATCTTATAGGAAGTAAGACATTTCTGGAAGGGTACAATAATGTCTTCCCCACTCTTGGCAGTCTATATACCATACACCGTTTTGGAAACATTTGAATATATCTTAGAGCATGGAGGATAGCGTGGGTAGTAAGTTTGTAGAGGGCAGTATTTTCACCAGAGGCCTGGCCTTGATATGAAACTGCCCTATTGAGTTTGCGTTTTCCAAGGCCTAGTATGGATAAAATGGCCTCACGCAATTCCTGAACACAGTTAAGACTTGGTTAAATGCCTGTTTTAAGAGAAGTTACAGTGGGTCTTAGTTTTCTTGGTTTGATCCTCAATAAGTTTAGTTTGCTTTGCCAAATCCTTCTTTGAGGAAAAGAATAGACATGGCAGGTTAACAACCAATAAGCAACGCTATATAACAGACTAAAGGTGCTTCAGGGTCTAATGCCCCCGGGAGAGAATATCCTGAATAGAGTGGCCATCACAGAAAGTCTTAGACTACCACATCGCCATATGGCCAGTAGTGACGAACCACTGCCAAATGCAGAACCTGAACTTAAACCTCCTTTTAGGTTGTGCACTTGGGCCCCCCACTTACCATGTACCATCATGATACTGGACTCCTCTCTCTTCTGCCCCAGCTGTTATCTGGGTTTAATAATCTGTGTATAGGAATTATTGAGGAAACCAAACTATACAGGAGAGCTCCTCTTTATTATGTTCCTCAGATCTATTTTTTTTTCCTTCAAAACATGAGATCTGAAACAGTGAGAAATAAACTAATATATCTGAAGGAGTCCAGAAGAGACTGGTCAGAATGGTCCTGTATGTCTGTTAGATACTGGTGCAGTGACATCCTGTATAAACACTGGAGCCCTTACAATGTGCAGAGATAGAGTATATGGACTGTGAAACATCATGTACATGTAACAGTACATTGAGTTTGGGGTATTTTTACACGGCACTGCATTTTCGTGTATCTTGAACTTCACAGTTCTCATTAAATAAGTTTTAAAAAAATCTTACGGGAAAACTTTGGGACAACATTTTAAAGGAGAATAACGAAAACATGTAAGAGATATTAAGTAACCGAAGCATAAAGTATCTACTAGCCTGTGCTATTGTTCCTGCCCTGGGTCTCTTCATTACATGTCTCCATTAAAACAATTCCTCTCTGTACCATGGAACAGTCTAGCCTTGTCATAGGGCATTGAATGGATCCACAATGCTACCGACATCAGTACTCAAACAGTAGAGTAGAGTATGCACTGTCTTGTATGGTGTCCCTGGGGATTTAAGATATCCCCATAATGTACTATTTGTCTGATTCTTATGGATTCTAAACTTCCATAAAATCAGAGGTGGCTTTTTCGTTCGGCTAGCCGCGACAGAATGATATTTGGATTGACATTTGCGTGTTATCGTGGTGCCTTCCATGATACACTCTCCTCTATGGGGGCTTCCGATACATTCTATTGTGATGACACAATTCAGGATAAGATCTGCTCTATATTCATCGGAACAGAATGGAGCACCAGACGCCCCCTCGCGACAGCTTTGGCCTGCAAACTTGGTTGTGTGTATTAGGCCTAAGGATAAGTTTGCTATTCAGTACCCCCTGCTGATCAGCTATTCTGGGCAACTTATACACAGAGAATGGGGCAGGAAGCAGATAGCTGTTTTCTCTGATAGTGGCAAAGCCAAGTTACTGCAGCTTAGCTTCTATAAAATGAACTGGACAACCCCTTTAAGTATTCCCTAATAACTGCCAATGTATTTAGTGCTGGATTAGGTTATGCCGCAAAAACGGCTACTTTTTTTCCAAAAAAAATGTGTGTGAAGCCTCCTGTAGAGTAACCATACCTAGTGATCAGCTGTTGGCCCAATGTTAGTTTACCTGACAGCCATTCCCACCAATCTCCTTGTACACCTATTCTCAGCTTGCAACACTTACACCATGACAAAAGTTCCCTATTCAAAATCAGCATTTTTTCGTCTACTGTATCTAGCCAATACAGCTTGTGGTAGGGAAAAAATATAGTGACACATTCCCTTTAATTTTGATGCAAAGGAGAAATGAAAAAATATTGACTCCAAAAATGGACACTCCCTTTAAGCCTGTGAGTGCCAGGTTACACACAAGCAGGGCAACCTATGTTTTGCATGCTGTATATGAACAATATAATTGCTTGTTAAGTGAACCCCTGACGGCCAGCAGCGGCATGTCCTATTACATAGAGTAGTGTGCAGACACGTAATTATGTGGTGACTCTGATCTACCCACATTGCTGAGCTCTAGTCCTCAGATTGGAGTCCAAAGATGACATCACATAACCTAGTTACAGATATGCTACACGCTAGAGAGACAATGTCTCATTGCTGGCTGATCATACTAAATTATTCTATTGTTAATAGTCATCATCACTATAGTTTATATTACTGTTGTAATGACTTACTGCAATGGAAGTTCCGTCGCTCAGATCCATTGGAATATATTTATTTGCAGACCATTTATTAGGATCCTGTGCACTGGAGACAGTTTCTTCCTGGCCCTGGATACATTAGGTTTTATTAGCGAGAACAACAGGGGGTGAAATAACAAGTATATACCATCAATATCTAGAGACACAGGGCAAAATCGGAAATAATTTCAACTGAGAAATCATATTATGAGAAGTTTATTTTACACAGCTTGATGTCCACTGTGACTTGCGCCGATTGGCAATATAACATGATGATTTACATTCTCATGTATAGAACTTTAGGAAGATTTACACCTTACTTTTCTGTACAAAAGCACATGCATTTTTGGAAAACATGGGTGTTTTTTAGAAACGCATCCAGTTTTCATATAAATGTGCTTGGATTTTGTGCAGTAAAGCATTGCATAAACCCAACCTGTGATCATTACCATTACCCATACCCCATAATGACTGGTCAATGGCAGACGCATGTAGTTGTATACACATTCTGAGCAGATCCATCATATATTGCTGGTCGAAAAGTTGATGGGATCCTGACTTCATCCACCAGTTTTAGTTCAAAAACAAACCAGACACCTCACAGATACCTAGCCAATGGATCCATTATAGTCAATTCAGATTCATTGGTGTCCATCATTATTTCCATCTTCAGAAAGACCATTTTACCATTCCTCTAGGACCAGAAGAACAGATTTTCCAGTGTATATATGTACATAGCGTAACTGAGCGTATTCAACCTATGGGGTCCATAGCAGCTGCTATGGCTGTACTTATGCCAATGTGTTCACAGATACATTGTATCAGAGGGAGAAATATTACAAACAGAAAGTTAATGTTTCCTGTGTATAAAGCAAGAAAATAGAGATATAGTCAAGTTTAACTCTAAAGTATTTTATTGTTATGTGAGCGACTGTTCTATGCGGTTTGTTCTCTTCCAATATGATTTTCTTGCAGGCGGAGTGGCAGCAGGCTTAGAGTCAGATGTAATAACCTGGATGTTTACACTTGGTGTTTCTTTACCGTGCACAGATGTTATCCTGCAATAAAAGGATATGAATATAAAGTAAATATGTGTCCCTGATAGCAGATCCTGGCAGTAAAGGGATGTTCCAAGTCTATTTTTTTTTTTACCCCTACCAAAGCTTAAAATAATAAACACTTTATACTCACCTCTCCATTTTGCCGGGAATCCAGCAGAGAATTTCTATTCGGATCATTGTTGGTCATGAGCGTGTCAGCCAATCACTGGTCATTTGAACAGATCATTACTATGTAGCCACTGATTGGCTGACACGCTCCTGCACAGGTCAAGCGTCATGGAGACCAAGGACCCAAAAGAAAGCTGCTCAATGGGCATCGGGCTGAAAGGAGAGGTGAGTAGATAGCATTTTTCTTTTTATTTTAAGCCTTGCAAGGGGCAGAAAAATAAGGAATTGGAATACCCCTTTAATGCACAATGACCCAAAATTATCAAATATGACTAGCAATAGCAGTTTGCAGCAAAACGTCAGAGCCAGGGATTTAGGAGTCATCTAACTGTGGCTTTTTATGTCCTATTTGTCTTACATTCATCCCTGTTTCATACTTAAAGGCATATTCTCATCTCGGCTATTCATGGCTGACATGACAACATCCAGCTGCCTAACATATCCGGGAGTTATGGAAAAAACCAAACACATATTTTCTATGCTGTTCCATAAGATTCCATGCACACAAACATGCGCTTTATCAGTGTGTTAGCACTGTTCAGATATTTCCAAACTCCTAGTGTTTTGGCCCGGACTTAGAGCCACACATTCCTATTTCAGCCATGACTAGGAAAAGATAAAAGAAAAAATATATCCTTGTACCATGTTAGCCAGTGGATAAGAAATGAAAGACATTTTTTCGAGAGAAGTCCTCAGTAGTTGATACCTTTTTTAATGGTTAACTTAAAAAGTTTTTTGATGACATATTTCGAGCTTTCGAGACTCTATAGAGGTCTCTTCATCAGGATGGTATAACACAATTTCTGAAGGTGGGCATATATATACACAGAGGAGTGGGGTGTTAGATGCAAAATAGATGGAGAACAGAACATAATGTAAATAAACAGTAAAAAAACATATATATCAGTTTTGTCAGTTATATCATTTATATCACTTTTGGTGACTGCATCTACCTACAGCAGACTGGCACCGCAATGGGGAGCAAAATGGCGCCACAGTACGCTAATCTCTTCATGGCCAAGCTTAAGAGTGACTTCCTCTCCACCTGCACCACCAGGCCTCTGGCCTACTATCGCTTCATTGATGATATCCTAATCATTTGGACTGGGTCTGAACAACAGCTGAAAACCTTCCATGAACAATTCAACCAGTTCCATCCCACCATCAACCTGACGCTCAATCACTCCTTCTCTGAAATAAACTTCCTGGACACAGTCATCAAGATACAGGACAACAAAATTGAGACATCGCTGTATCGGAAGCCGATTGACCGCCCTACCTACCTAAGATGGGATAGCTTTCATCCGAAACACATAAAGAGCTCCATTGTCTACAGCCAGGCCATCAGATACCATCGCATATGTTCAGACCCGGTGGACAGAGACAAGCACATTGGGGGCCTCAAAAACACATTCTTGAGGCAGGGTTACCATCCAAGAACAGTTGAAAACCAAATCAACAGGGCCACGAGAATACCGAGATCGGAGTTATTAAAATACAACACCAAACAGGAGAACAATCGGGTACCCCTGGTTGTCACATATAACCCACACCTGGAGATGCTGAGAGGAATTACACGCAAATTACATCCACTACCGCAAAAAGACCACCATCTAAAATCCATATTTCCAGATCCCCCTCTCCTATGCTACAGACAGCCACCAAACCTCAGGAATATGATTATTAGCAGCTCACTGTCACCTCCAACTAACAAAGGAACATTTCCATGTGGAAATAAGAGGTGCAAGACCTGCCCTCACATACTGACTACGGACAAAATAAAGATCCCGAACTCTGATCGACACTACAAGATCCCAGGTAACTTCACCTGCAGCACACCTAATGTAGTATATTTGCTATTGTGTACTAAGTGTCCTGAGGGCCTGTATGTAGGTGAGACAGGACAGTCACTTAGGATGAGGATGAACTCACACAGACATACGATTAGAGAACAGAGAATGGACCTCCCTATACCAAAACACTTCTGCAATGAAAATCATAATATGACCCAGGATATGAAGATCCTGGTACTAAGAGGAAATTTCAAGAGCAGAAAAGATCGCCTCATATGGGAGGTTAAACTTATGGTGAACTTTAACACTCTCCAGAGGGGGTTAAATCAGGACCAGGGTTTTATGACCTTTTACAACCACTAAACAACACGTCACTGATCAAAAAAGCTACAAACCCAGAGAACTTTCCTATGAACTGATATATATGTTTTTTTTACTGTTTATTTACATTATGTTCTGTTCTCCATCTATTTTGCATCTAACACCCCACTTCTCTGTGTATATATATGCCCACCTTCAGAAATTGTGTTATACCATCCTGAAGAAGAGACCTCTATAGAGTCTCCAAAGCTCGAAATATGTCATCAAAAAACTTTTTAAGTTAGCCATTAAAAAAGGTATCAACTACTGAGGACTTCTCTCCAAAAAATTTCTTTCATAGGAAAAGATAGAAGAGGAGGCTGAAGGATCAGACTACAGAGGGTTTGTTTGTAGTTGTAACCATGGTGCACATAGATCTGCAGATTTGCTGTATACACAAAACAGGTTATTTTTACTATTATGAGTAATTGCCAAATTGCTTAACTTTTCTTTAGATGCACTGGAGTAATGAAGAAGATCTTGGTTGCATAGGAGGACATACCCTTTAAGTCTCATACTGTTCCAGGTAATATATAGGAACCGAGGGCTGAAGAGTGCCGTCTAACAAGGACACACATGACAGTGCCACACACTCTGGAGAATGCTACCAAAGAAGAAATTATTAAATGTTAATTTTAAGGGAATATTTTATATCAATAGCTTTATATCTCCAAGTCTCTCTCCCTATATACACTCACAAGCCTTATTCCAGACAAAGCGTGGAGCAGAATACAGATGAGTACTGTATATCAGCTTGTTTGCCTGTGGCTGCAGCAGAGATATATTTGCTTCCTCGAACTTCTCAGTTCCTCGGCTTATTACTGTGATCCGTTCTGAAGATCCAGCATTTACAATGCCTCATTTATCCTTTTGATGTACTTGTCTGCAAGCTGAAGAGCTCAAGCCGTAAGACTATAAATTCTTTAGTTGTGTTCCAGTGAACCCTGAAGTGGATAGTTATTAGGCTTTTGTAAGTTTTCAACAATTGGCAATTTGTCCATCATATATATATATATATATATATATATATATATATATTATATTATATATATATATATTCTCGATATTGCTTAGTTTATGTCTCTTAGCACATCTCTGCTCATTTAGGCTTTATATTCACAGCCATATCATAGCTCAATATCAACACATTGCTAATTCTATGAAAAATCCCAGACAAAAAAAAATTCCTGCACAAAGTATTTTACATCCCATTTTTTCAACCAGAAAAGGGCTTATCTACTGAACCTGCGGAGAGGTTAGCATCAGAGCCTGGGCCACTGGACAGACAGGGCATCTACAGTAGTTCCGTAGCACAAGTATCAGCCACACTTAGAGGGAAAAGATTGGCACCTTTATATAGAGAGATACTGGCATGTATATTGCATTTTAGCAGACTGCTGGAAGTACCATTTCTACCTCCCCACCATGCACAGGGAACTCTCCATGTAAGAGCTGTTTCTTTAGATAGATGAGAACTGTTTCATCTACAGCCCTGTGTCTCCTGAGTCCACTCCTTACCTGTAACCACCATCATGGGCTCTTCCAAATTCCACCTGGCTCAAAAAGGCCAAAGACCGTTGGGAAGTACCCATCATCAGGTAATGACTACCACCAACAGGTACCCTATTGGGCGCCCAGCTCTTCACCAGCCCAGGAGGTGATCTGGAGGATTGAGTTTTCCCCAGAGAAATCTACTACAGGTAAATAGAAATCTTATGCCTCTGTGTCTGCCTCTGTGCCTTGTCCATGGGGTTTAATGGTCCAAATTTAATGTGTATTTTTCTTAACAAAAAAAATTGTGGATTACCACCACATATGCTGCATAACAAAGCTTTTGCATATATAGGAGGATATCTCCATATTAATGAATTGCACAGGCCCTTCAGCCTTTCCTTTATACTTTCCTTCTGAATTCAAAACGACAGGTGTAATTCCAGTCTCATAAAATCATCTTTCTTCTATCTGGGACGGCTGCCGCAGAAGGCTGTACATATGCCGAAAATGACTAAGTGCGCGTTTCCTCCTTCTCCATTCAGACATATATACTTCTAGCTCTATCACACAAAATATACAGTCCTATGAAAAAGTTTGGGCACCCCTATTAATCTTAATCATTTTTAGTTCTAAATATTTTGGTATTTGCAACAGCCATTTCAGTTTGATATATCTAATAACTGATGGACACAGTAATATTTCAGGATTGAAATGAGGTTTATTGTACTAACAGAAAATGCGCAATATGCATTAAACCAAAATTTGACCGGTGCAAAAGTATGGGCACCTCAACAGAAAAGTGACATTAATATTTAGTACATCCTCCTTTTGCAAAGATAACAGCCTCTAGTCGCTTCCTGTAGCTTTTAATCAGTTCCTGGATCCTGGATAAAGGTATTTTGGACAAACAATTCAAGTTCAGTTAAGTTAGATGGTCGCCGAGCATGGACAGCCCGCTTCAAATCATCCCACAGATGTTCAATGATATTCAGGTCTGGGGACTGGGATGGCCATTCCAGAACATTGTAATTGTTCCTCTGCATGAATGCCTGAGGATTTGGAGCGGTGTTTTGGATCATTGTCTTGCTGAAATATCCATCCCCGGCGTAACTTCAACTTCGTCACTGATTCTTGAACATTATTCTCAAGAATCTGCTGATACTGAGTGGAATCCATGCGACCCTCAACTTTAACAAGATTCCCGATGCCGGCATTGGCCACACAGCCCCAAAGCATGATGGAACCTCCACCAAATTTTACAGTGGGTAGCATGTGTTTTTCTTGGAATGCTGTTTCTTTTTGGACGCCATGCATAACGCCTTTTTTTATAACCAAACAACTCAATTTTTGTTTCCAAAATGAAGCTGCCTTGTCCAAATGTGCTTTTTCATACCTCAGGCAACTCTATTTGTGGCGTACGTGCAGAAACGGCTTCTTTCTCATCACTCTCCCATACAGCTTCTATTTGTGCAAAGTGCGCTGTATAGTTGACCGATGCACAGTGACACCATCTGCAGCAAGATGATGCTACAGCTCTTTGGAGGTGGTCTGTGGATTGTCCTTGACTGTTCTCACCATTCTTCTTCTCTGCCTTTCTGATATTTTTCTTGGCCTGCCACTTCTGGGCTTAACAAGAACTGTCCCTGTGGTCTTCCATTTCCTTACTATGTTCCTCACAGTGGAAACTGACAGGTTAAATCTCTGAGACAACTTTTTGTATCCTTCCCCTGAACAACTATGTTGAACAATCTTTGTTTTCAGATCATTTGAGAGTTGTTTTGAGTAGCCCATGATGCCACTCTTCAGAGGAGATTCAAATAGTAGAACAACTTGCAATTGGCCACCTTAAATACCTTTTCTTATGATTGGATACATCTGGCTATGAAGTTCAAAGCTCACTGAGGTTACAAAACCAATTTTGTGCTTCAGTAAGTCAGTAAAAAGTAGTTAGGAGTATTCAAATCAATAAAATGATAAGGGTGCCCATACTTTTGCACCGGTCAAATTTTTGTTTAATGCATATTGCGCATTTTCTGTTAGTACAATAAACCTCATTTCAATCCTGAAATATTACTGTGTCCATCAGTTATTAGATATATCAAACTGAAATGGCTGTTGCAAACACCAAAATATTTAGAACTAAAAATGATTAAGATTAATAGGGGTGCCCAAACTTTTTCATAGGACTGTATATTAACGTCCAGCTGTCACTATTAGCTGCTGTAGCAGTAAGGGAAATGTCTAAGTAGGAGTAATAAGGACACTTAGTCACATTATTATCTGGCACCCTATAATAACACTGACACGCCTGTATAACAATGAGTCTATGGCATCGCTGAGGCTTCGTCTCCATTTCCCTTTTGTTAACCATCTCTACTATCCCCACCTTGCCTTGCAGCACATGAGTAATTGTGGCGCTCACATTCACCTACTCTTTTCTCAGACTTTAATGTGAATCGATAGACTTTCTCACCAAGAAGAAAAGTTACAATCTGCACCTGCAGTCTAAGATCTAATGAAAGTGTCCTGCATTGCATTGTGTTCTGTAATTCATTCTTATGGCCATTTGGATAAACATTAGCAGCACTGCATAACCATTCATTCATTCATTCATTCATGGCCACCATTCATAGGTGGAAAATGCCCTAAAAATGTCACTGGGGTTGAAATCACTTTAAAAAAAGTTACAACACATGGTGTGGCAAGGCAGTAGAGGCCAGATATTATGCGTTATCCAAATAGACATGGAGGAAACATGAGATTTGCTCCTGAAGGCCCCACGCGGCGTCACTACAGTCACTACTAAGTGACACATTGCAGGAAAAAAATCCACTTTTGCCATATAAGTGCCTTATCCTCACACAGATCATAAAACATAAGACTTCAACACATATAGCACAATGACCTACGCTGCATGACTCTGATTTGGGGTATTTTTTGCCATAACAGCTCAGGGACAGTGAGTTCACACGGAGTAAAGTGCCGCGTGATGTGAGCTTTTGCGGGCCGTTCACGCTCCCATTGATTACAATGGGAGCCGGGATCGTATACGCAGCGCTATTTTGCAGCCTTGATTTTGCGCGACACTCTACTCCATGTGAACTCACCCTTAGCGTGTTATCTCTAGTAACACATTACAATGCATTTATGATGTACGTTTTTTTAAAGGCCCAAAAAAGGAACAACTGCACTCCATTGCATGGGAACGGAATCACAATTTCCTTGAGGTATGTCTACTTAAGATTTATTATGAACTTAGATTAGATACATGGAAAGACATTACAGAAGAATGGTGCAAGTAACTAAAATGAGGCAAAAAATATGCAAAGAAAAAATTCCCCCACTTTATAAAAAAAAATAATAATAATCCTCCAGGATGTGGGAAAGCTTAAGAATATCTTCTAGAATTCACTAGCTTTCAGAACAATTTACGGACAATACAGATCGTCTTAATCGTCTTCCTGTTCTATTGAAGGATAGAAATAAGATGTATTAAGCTCTGTGCAGACGAATAATACCGCCCTTACAGTAACTCCAGAGAGTGGGAGAGAAAAGAGCTTACGACACAGGCAGTAACAAAGATACCAGTGTGTTCCTGACATCACAAGGACGCTACTAATAGAAATGTGTTCCTACAAACACTTTCTATAATGTGCAAAGTTCCTGCTCCTACCAAATGTCTCTGTCATCAAAGGAAGAACGTTCAGGCCATGACTATAGAAATGTGAACAGAAACAGAAAATAATGTAACAAGGTCTGAAATATATATATACCTGTATATAAGATATATACCTAGCAATACAGATAACACTCATGTACACAACCATGGTATAACTACAAAAACCTCAGAATTTCATGGAGACATAAGTTGGTAGTACACCAAGGGCGGTATATATCAGGACCGTATAAACCCAATTTCATACAAAGGCATGTAAGCAGAGGCGTAACTTGAAGCTCTTGGACCCCAATGCAAAATTTGTACTGGGGCCCCCATTTACCATGTACTATCTGTAATACTGGTGTCTTCTTATGTTGCAGAGAGGCCTATAGGCCCCCTATAGGCTCCAGGGCCCGGTAGCAATTACTACTTCTGCACCCTTATAGCTATACCTCTGTATGTAAGTCATTTTGTGCAAGGGCTTAAATATTTTTTCCTCTTGATGTATATTATGTATTAATGCATCTTCAGCTAGAATCGGAAAAATAAAACAATAACCAATGTTAATAGATAAAAGGGAAAGAAATGAATTATAGATGAACCTGTTAAATATTAACATGAGAATTTGCCGTCCCAATTCAGCTCTCAGCTTCTAAGGAAATAATTTGATAAAAGCAGCTCCAGTTTTATTCCTATCCCCACTAGTCAGTCCCAATTGCAAACGTCCATGGAAAAGATGCTTGTCTGGTTGAGTGTTATCCACTTACTTCATAGGCATATTCGTCCTACATACTGGTAGGTCACAGAAGTCTATGGTGCGCCAATGTAGTGACTTTCCTAGGTGATGGCCAAGTGTATTGGAAGAAGTAAGAACCTGCAAGTGGCAAGGACGTCCAGTAAGTATCTGTTCACATCTAACGCCTGAAATAAATTTACCTCAAATCGGAACACATTTTGGGTGAATCAAGGCATAGGATCATATGCAAAAATATGGTACAAGTACAGTCAAGCAACTTTTTGTTGTTATCTTAAAAGGGCATTAACACGAAAATGAGTAAGGGTTTTATTCCTGAAATGCATAAGCGGTATGGAGCGCGCTAAACCATGGTTTCAATTCATCATTAAAGGTTATGTATTAATTTAACCCTACATCATTGGCAATGGATCCACCTTCAGTTTTTGGATTCCCACAAATATAACCATATTTGGATCCGTAGACAATTAAAAGTTAAATATTTTTGCAAATATAAATAATTAAAAATTTTGCAGCGTTTTAAAGATTTCCTCTAACCATCTTAGTGGTGACAGTCTGTTGTCCTATCGGTTCTCATTGAATACCCCTTTAATAATCCAGATTTTCCTGAAAAAGTTTAACTTTTAATTGTGTACACATTTCCATATGGTTATGTTCATGGTGAAACCACAATGTAAGTGAAGACACCAGTGACACCGTCCAAAGCCGCATCATGTCTTCACCCATAAGGTCTGATCTCAATTAATGAAAGATTCTCATATGTTACCCATTAGCGAATAAATAGAGAATTGGATAATTCTAGACATATACAACCAGGATCCCTGAAATAGGGTCAGTAAAGCACAAGGCACAGCATGTGACAATCCCAAAAGATAGTTGTGAGCTATATAGCCCCTATAGGATCAGTATATATAGCAACTAATATTACACTTCCTGTTACAATTATATATTGTAATAACTTCTTACTATTGAATAACAAAGTGAATTGTTACTGCTTTCCAGATCTTCATGTGCTAGAGAGTCCTACTTGGAGGGGATGCTGGATCAGTGTTGTGGTCAGAGTTCTAACCATGACTAGTCCAGGGATTACAGTTCAGGTTATGTGTACAACTTTCTATGTAGTGTGCTGGCATAAATGTGTATTAGAAAATGGATATGACCTTATTTAGTTATTCCGTTCTATCTGAAACTTCATGGGATCCTTTACTTCTGTTGGGTCATATGATCTCACAGGTTTCCAACAATGGAGGGCACAAACTCCTTATCACTGTCACATAGTTATAGTGAAGGGGTTTCCCACACTGGGGGCAGTTTGTGATACTGATGACGTTCCCCCAGGATAGGTTACGGTGATATGTTAGGTTAGGGATTAGGGATATGTTAGGACACCCAACAGGGATTAGCTTCAACTGAGCCTCTGCACATCTTTCCTGGGCACTCCATACACTAGGGCAGGCGCTACCCAAACCGACAATGGATGGTAGGTGAGTATTACTTATTTTATACCACCCCTTACCCTCAATGACTCTAGCATTTATCCATGAGGACCGCATTAAGTATACGTAAGTCTGAGAACTACCCAGGAGACTTGTTTGCCTCTCTTTCGTTGACTTATATATTTGGCTACACATACTGAATTTTTGTAAAGGTTGATATATTTTCCACTATATCTAAGCTTGCATCATGAGATACTCTTCATTTTGTGACAAGTGCATTGAAATAACCTCTTCACTAATACCCGCTATACATGCAGGGAGGTATATTTTGCAGCTTTGCATGCTACCATGTCTGTCTATTGCAGTGCTGTCTGAGTTATTTGGCAACTTATAATACATGAATAGTATTAGAATACTGTGAATATAACACAGGCCTGATAACATTACAAATATTTTTTACATATGTGCCAATGAGGGAGTTACTGGTTAAAGAAAGAAATCTGATGTTTTCTCAGCACCAAGTAACTCATGTTTGCACTCTGCCAGAGACAGGGCTCCATTTTGTACATGATCTCATAATTTCTCTGGCCTATCACAATCCAACAATAATTGGAAGATGAGGGGATCATTAAAGTGGTTTTCTCGGACTTGTAAACTATGACCTATGTTTAGGGTAGCACATCAATTGAAGATAAGTGTGGGTCTGACACCTGGGACCCCTGCAGATCAGAAGGTTTGAAGTGCTAGCAGGACTCCCTGAACATGGTTTCCGCTATACAGGCCATGTGATGTCACGCTCATCAGACAAATGGCCTGATCATAGGTCAGTCTCATTCAAGTCAATGGGCTGAGCCGCGATATCAATCACAGTTACTGTACAATTACCGAAGAGCCTTCACCTGAACGCTGCAGCCTTTGCAAATGGTTGATCGGCCAGGAGACCGAAGTGTCAGACACCTGCCATTCTTTAACTTAAAGACAGGTCATCATTTATAAAGCCTTAAAAACTCCTTTTAGGCTAAGGCCCCACGGGCCGTATCTGCAGCACTGAAGCGCTGAGGGAAGAACCGCTGCGTGAATGTATTGCGGTTCTTTCCGCAGCGCTTTTAAGAGAAAGTTCACAGAGTTTTCCTCTGTGGACTTTCTCTTAACATTATATCCACGGGAAAGCCGCCAGCATTTCCGTAGATATAATTGACATGCTGCGATTTGCAAAGCCACTTTCCGCAAAGTGGGGATGGGATTCGCATGAATCCCATACACTTTGCCTGCACTGTACAATGCCGCGATTTTTCCCACAGTGTTTCCACCGCGGGCAAATCGTGGTGTTTACGTCCCATGGGGCCCCGGCCTTAGGTTAAGGAAAAACCGCGGCGGGAACACATCACAGTTCTTCGCACAGCGCTTTAAACAAAAAGTTCACAGAGTTTTCTTCTGTGGACTCTCTGTTACAATTATATCTATGGTAAAGCCGCCAGCGTATCCGTAGATATAATTGACATGCTGCGATTTCCAATACCGCGCCGGTTTTGAAAATTGCAGCGTGTCTTCGCTGTGGTTTTTACCACAAAGTAGGCATGGGATTTGCACAAATCCCATCCACTTCACAGTTACTGTAAAACGCTGCAATTTTTCCGCTGTGGACAAATCGTGGCATTTCTGGCCGGTGGGACCCCTAAGGCCTCACAAAGCGAGGAGCAGCCAAAAAGCGCTGTTGGAAAAAAACTGCAGTGGAAACGCATTGCGGTTTTTCCTGCAGCATTTTTCACAGAAATTCCGCAGAGTTCTCTTCTGCTTCAATTATATTTATAGTGAAACCGCCAGCATTTCCATAGATATAACTGACATGCTACGAGTTCCAAAAATGCAACGGTTTTAGAAATCGCAGCATTTTCAATGTTCATATTTTTCTGCAATGTGTGGATAGGATTCACTTTGTAGGGACTGTAAAACGCTGCGGCCAAACTACGGCGTTTAGGCCACATAGGCCCCAGCTAAGGCCCCACGTTGTGGGACGCAGCAAAAAAAAACAAAAAAAACAATGCATTTCTGCAATGTGGGGCTTCAGTCTTAATGCTGTTTCCTACAGACAATGTTATAAATAGCAGTAATAGTTTTTTAGTGATGGTGGACACTCCAGGTGGTCTGCAAGGCAGTTATGTTCCAATGCGGAGAATGCCATGCCTCATAGAGACATCATGCAATGACACACAGTCCATAGGGACTCCATCTTACCACCGTACAGGGTCTTCACATGCAGCTTTGCTGTGTATACAGGTCTATGCTGAATGCTACAAGTGCTTTCCTTGCAAATAATACAATAAAATAAATTGGATTTTGATGCGCCATAAGTTTAGAGGACGAGTACAAGGAGATTTGCTGTAAGAGTAAAATGGTGGAATTGGTCCATAAATGATTTTTCATGACCCCAGGATCCTCTTCATGAAATACAGGTTTGGTGTGTACAGTTATTGTTTGTGTTTGGTCTCACGGTTGGTTTTCCTCTTCTGCTTTGTTTCATGTGATATTTTATATAGCGCCTATTGTAAAGGAAATGAAATAAGACCAGAATTGTAATGTTAAGAGACTGTTCTATTCTCTAATACTATTATTGTCATAGGAGTGATATCACATTTCTCTTATAATTCTGTACTCTAGAGGAAAAAGCGTTGTGTAAGATGTATCGCAGCGTTCAATGATTCACGTGCGAGAGGCCGGGTGGATCATTCCATATCCTAACACACAAATATAAATCTCATATTTCAAAGCTCTAAAGGTAATGTACTTGTACACTCAGTGGCGTAACTAGGAATGGTTGGGCCCCAAGGCGAACATTTGACATGCCCCCCCCCCAGACCACCCACCTGCACAAACCGCGTTCCTGCACACAGTATTATGCCCCATAGTGACCCCTGCACACACTATTATATCCCATAGTGGCCCCTGCACACAGTATTATGCCCCATAGTGGCCCCTGCACACATTAATATGCCTCATAGTGGCCCCTGCACACAGTATTATGCCCCATAGTGGCCCCTGCTGGCCTGTCCTACGTGACATGTCACCAAACAGGCCCGCAAACTTCTGGAGCACAGGAGAGGTAAGTAACAGTGTTTTTTCTGTTCCCTCACCTCACCTGGCCCTCCAATCATTATACTTGGGGGTCTGAAAAGACCTCCAAGTATAATGATAGCAGTGTTTGTGGGGTTCGTGGGCCCACGGCCTTACTTACAGACCCCTACTATTGATTACAGCCGCCTCCACTTCCGCAGAAGGGGAAGCGCAGGCACTCATGAACAAGAGCAGAGACTAGTAAGTAAATGTGGAAAAATGTGGCAGTAATGCATCTCCATACATGGAAAAAATTAAAAAGTTATGGTTATCAGAATATGGTGACTCTAAGAGTTTTGGATTTTTTTAAGAATCATTTTAATCCATAGAATACAAGTGACATGTCATTTTGGCTCCACGGTGAACACAGCAAAAACAAAGCCGTAAGAAAGTCACAAAAATGCAATTTTTCTCCAATTCCACCCAATTCTGATTTTTTTTTTTCTCAGTTTTCCAGTACATCATATGGAATATTAAATGGTACCATTACACATTAAAATTTGTCCTGCAAACATTATGCCCCTATATGGCTGTGTGAATCAGAAAATAACAAAGTTATGGGGTTTATAAGACAGGGAGTCAAAAACGGAAATCAAAAAAATGCCTGCGGCAGGAATAGGTTGAAAGTGGAAAAAAATCGTCCATACTTCATAACAATTGTCCATACGTCATGGTTTATTTTCACTAAATCTCACTGAAAATTAATTCAACAAGGCAAATTTTTTTCCTTACGCTTATCTAGACCCAACATATTCATAGTATTGTATAGAGATCACTCACTTCAGTCTTTGTCTCAGACACAAACACACACGTGGGCCAATGTCATAGCAGTGGTTAGTACCTACCAAATGTTATTCGTTGAAGGACAACTGGTAAACCGGCATCAGGGACACAGAGGTTCACTGTGTTCATCGATATGTGTGGGGAATGGAGGCGAACCTGTCTGTTCCCATCCCTTAGAACAATTACTGTAGGGCAAATTGTTGAAAAAGTTAATGTTGGGTAGAATAGAAAAGCTTCAGTGCATCCCAGTATATAATTCCATGTAATTGTGGATGAGACGTAGTGCCCATGTTTATCTCCCTCAATGCACCTATAATAAGAATGTGAGACTCAGAACTGGACCAAGGAGCAATGAAGAAGAAGATGTCCAGGTCTTATGAATGATGTTTCTTTTACCCGGCCAAGTGTATGTGTGTTATATACTAGAGGAAGACGTGGCACCAGGATATACCATTGGAAGAAGAGGAGCTGATAGAGGAAGTATGGTCAATGTTGAGTAACCTTGGGTTTCCTACCTTCCTTTCCACTTACCTAAACATCATTGCAGAGCAGGCAAACCCCTTCATGAATCCTATGAATAATATTCTTTTAGAACGATGATGTAACTGGGCACACTGCAAAAATTATTCAGAACTGGTTTTAGGACCATTCGAAGAGTTCATGGTTACTTTTTCTCCAAATTCCCTAGATATCAAACCTTTTGAGTATCTGTGGGATGTGATGAAAAAACAAGTCAACACAGCAGATCCCTTACCTTGCAACGTCCAAGTAGGCTAATGTCTTCTGTCCAGTTTCCACAAGACATCTTCAAAGGTGGAGTCCATGCCTCAATGGGTCAGAGATGCTTTGTTGGCACAAAGGGGTGTGTGTTCAGAGATTCCATAGCATCACTTTTTTCCATTTTGGAAGATGCCAAACAGATAAGACATTTGCATTGATCTCAGAATGTCATCCATCAATCCTCTCATAATGCAGGCGTGTCAGGTGGTTAGTAAGTAGATCACTCAGAGTTTGTTCTCCTGCACTTGTCTCATTGACGGCTATGAGAATTGCCCTACAGCAGTTTTGCTTAGCTCATGTTCACTCCAGGGATATTCTATTTTCACTCATACAAACCTGTCAAGCACTTTCTCATAGAAAAGACATGTAGGAATGATGCTGGTTCAGCAGAGAACACCTTACATATTATACAGAAAGTAAACAGTACAAGTATAGACATGTTTCAGAAAACCAGAACTGAGCTCGGTTGCCTTACCATCCACATATGTACAAGATGGACCAGCACTATAGAGGGAGGGTAATAAATGTGGGTGAAAAGTGGCTCATTGGTCCTCAATCCAACCAAAAAGCAGAAGCACGCAAGAAGATGAAGTCTCAGAATTTATTCACCCATGTGAAGCCCAAGATAACTTTTGGCTTCTCTATGGAACCTTTGCAAACCCCAAATATCTCTATGGGGGAGATGACAAGTTGCCTTGTGAACATGGGTGGATAAATTCTCGATATAAAATGTTCCTTCTTCTTCGTGTAGGTTTTCACATCATCCAGGTGTTTTCTTGAAACAAGACATGCCATACTTGAGGAATCTGAGGAATGTTTTCATAGTAACATGTTTTACCCTTTCATTGCTGGTAATCCTGTCGTGCAGATAGAAAAAGAAAGTCTATACAAAAAGCAATAACCCTATGGAAAATGTTCATGTTTTATTGTGTATCATTATTACAAAGGGTCATTAATAGAGATGAGCGAGTACTGTTCGGATCAGCTGATCCGAACAGCACGCTCCATAGAAATGAATGGATGCACCTGGTACTTCTGCTTTAATGGCGGCCGGCCGCTTAACCCCCCGCATGTCGGCTACGTCCATTCATTTCTATGCGAGCGTGCTGTTCGGATCGGCTGATCCGAACAGTACTCGCTCATCTCTAGTCATTAATATGTTTTTTGAACAGAGCCATGATAGTATTGTAATACCTGGACCTCCCAAACAGCTGTATGCACCAGGCTGTACAGAGTCACATACCCTGCAAATCTGTACTACTGATATATAGGCCTTCCTTGTGCTGCCATATGGTGTTTTTTTATGTAGATTGTGAGCCCCATATAGGGATCCTAATGTACTTTTGTTTCCCCTATCAGTATGTCTTTGTAGAGTGGGAGGAAATCCACGCAAACACAGATAGAACATACAGACTCCTTGCAGATGTTGTTCCTGTCGAGAATCAACCCCAGGACTCCAGCGCTGCAAGGCTGCAGTGCTAACCACTGAGCCACCGTGATGCCCCTGCCATATGGTGTTTTTTATGTTGCCGTATCAGGAAGATCTTCTCAGTATCACTGCATGATAGAGCATGGCCTGATCTATACTTAACCCCTTAGTGACCAGCCTGTTTTGGACCTTAATGACCAAGCCAAATTTTGGAAATTTGCCCTGTGTGACTTTATCAGTGAATAATTCTGTAACATATATTGCATCCAATAGATTCTGATATTGTTTTTTCGTGAAATGCTGTGCTTTACTGAGAAGGTAAAATTAGACTGATATAACTTGTGTAAATTTATTTTAAAAACTCGCAAATGCTGAAAATTTTGAAAATCTTTAAATTTTTTCCATTTTCAGCTGCGATATCTAACATATACACAATAATACAGGGCAAAAAAGTTAGTAGTTAGATATTTCCAAATGTTCCTTTTGTGTTTCAAGCATATTTGAAATAATTTTAGCATATTTGAGTAATTTAGACAATTTACAAGTTTATATGCAAATTTTGGAAATTTTGAGTATATACTCGAGTATAAGCCGAAAACAATCGGGTGCCCCTGGTCGTCACATATAATCCACACCTGGAGACGCTGAGAGGAATCACACGCAAAATTCATTCACTACTGCAAAAAGACAACCGTCTAAAATCCATATTTCCAGACCTCCCTCTCCTGTGCTACAGACAGCCACCAAACCTCAGGAATATGATTATTAGCAGCTCACTGTCACCTCCAACTAACAAAGGAACATTTCCATGCAGACAGAAAAGGTGCAAGACCTGCCTTCACATACTGACTACTGACAGGATAGAGATACCAAACTCTAACAGGGAATATAAAATCCCAGGTACGTTCACCTGTAACACACCTAATGTGGTGTATTTAATAATGTGCACCAAACGTTCCACTGAAAATCTGTATGTTGGAGAGACTGGTCAGAAGCTGAGAATGAGAATGAACGCACATCGCCATACAATTAGATAACAAAGAATGGACCTTCCTGTGTCAAAACATTTCTGCAACGAAGATCATAATATCACCATGACATGAAAATTTTGATTTTAAGAGGGAATTTTAAATCCAAGAAGAACAGACTGATTTATGAGTACAAGTGCATGACCTTATTTAACACTCTGGAGAATGGAATGAACCTTTCATATGGGTTCATGGCATCCTACAGAAATCACTGACCTGAGACAGCCATAAAGACACTCTGAACTGATAAGAACCTGGGAACTGGGGATTTGTTTACATGTACATACCAATAAGCCTCTTCCCCCTTCCCCACTCCCTCCTAAAATTCTATCCCTATGTGTCCTGTTGTACATAAATATGCAGCCTTCAGAAATAGTTTTTGTTATATCTGAAGAAGAAGCCAGGAGCTTCGAAACGTTATAATCTGTCATCATTATGAGTTAGCCATTAAAAAAGGTATCATCTACTGAAGACTTTCAAGGTTTTTTTTTGTTTTTTTTTTATATTCAATGAATAGTGACAATCACCGAACTGGGGTCGGATAATGGCCGGCCCATGGATGTTCACCAGGTTGTCAACTAACATAGTTAGCTGAAAACCCGGTGAATTTCAGCACTGATAGGGTTAAAACCTATCCTGACTGCCCAATGTAATTTTACTATAGGGCAGTCAGTCAGGACCTGTCAGGGCCGACGTAATTTTACTATGGACCGGTCGTTAAGGGGTTAAAGGGGTTTTCTGAGATAATTGCAAAAACTCACGGGGGGGGGGGGGGGTTAAGATAAATAAAAGATGATACTCACCTACCCCTGTCCATGGTTTGGGCTGTGCATCACACATTCCCTTCAGTGCATGGACTGCACAAGGCAAAAGTGTAGAGGCGACTGCTGTGATCAGTCACTGGGCGCATGTTAGATACTGGTGATGTATCAGAAGCGACATCATCTATCCTAACATAGGACTATTGAAACTAGTGAAGCAGTGACTTGGGCTTCTGTACTTCTGGCTTGAGCAGGGAAGGGAACAGGTCTATGTGCCACCCAAACAGAAGACTGGTAGTAGGTGCGTGTTTTTATTTTATTTTACACCACCCCGGTCCGCAGTGATTTTGTCATCTATTCTGGGAAAACAGCTTTAATCCAACAGTTAAAAGCCCTATGTAGAATTCCATAAGTGCTGTATTATGCCTCTAACTCAGACCATGTGCACAAGAGGCCTTACAATGAGCTGAAAACACCCACATGGCAGTCCACATTGACAAGGTGGTAGAAACTTTTACAATAAAATGGCAAAATATGTCAGTGTTTGTATAGTGTATCATAAGGTACAAGTTTTCTATCTCACCCCAAGCAATTTGTTCACATCAGTAATGGTCTGCACTTCTTTATAATATCTTCCATGCTCAGAGTAGTAACTTGAAGAATATGGGCCCCAAAGCAAAATCTCTTATGGGGCTCCAACTTATGATATGCTCAGTGATGTGACTAGAAATGGCGGGGCCGCATGGCAAACTTTTGATATGCCCCCCACCCGACCGATGCCAAAGACCCTGACCACATGCACTATTATGCCCCATAGTGGCCCCTGTACACAGTATAATTTCCCCTAGTGGCCCCTGAACACACAGTATTCACAGTATTATGCTCCATTGTGGCCCCTTTACCCAGTATTATGTCCCATTGTTGGTAACCCATGAACAATTATTATACTCTAGAGTGTTTTCAGACCACAGAGTATAATAATCAGAGACCCAGGGGAGTATACAAATATAAAAAACACTGTTACTTACGTATCCCTGGCTCTGCTGCGATCGTTGCCTAAGGCCTACCCAGAGCCCGGAGAGGTAAGTAACACTGTAGTTTATGTTCCCTCACCTCTCCTGGGCCTCTGATCAATATACTCAGGGGTCTGAAAAGATAACGGCCTGTTTAAAAAAAAAACCTGGCCCCCTAATGACCCGGGCCCTGTGGCAGCCGCTACCGCTGCTACTTTGATAGTTACACCCCTGCATATGCTATCTATAGTACTGGTGTATTCATATATTATAGGCAGGCCTTTGGATCTTCTTAGGCTCCAGAGCCCAGTAGCAACTGCTATCTTTCCCTCCCATATAGCTATGTTCCTGTCCATGTTGCTTCCATATTCACCGACTGTCTTGAATTTGCTGAGACAGCCCAGAAACAATTCTGTTAAATTCAATCATGTCCCAACCCAAAATAGGGTAGTCCCGCCAGTTTGGGAGCAAACCTGCAGTGGTCCCATAATGGAACCTATAATGTGTGGTCCAATAATATCAGCCTAAATTGTGTAAATATTCTGTTTCTGAGCTGCCTGTATTATTATTTATGTGCAGATACATGACTTATCCTGAAAAGTCATCTGAAGGTTTGGGTATGTTTTAGAGCACCAAAAAAGGTGATGGCAAGAAAATAGACACGTGTACAGTAAACACATTGTACTCTATAATTTCCCACCATAAATCCTTTGCATTGAATATTCTATTTAACAGCAGCCAAACAGGCCGTAGGACTAGAGACAATCTGCGGGATAAGAGCTGGTGATTATTTCTGAGCCCAGCCAGCCATGAAGATGACAGTATATAAATACCGAGATTACATCCTTGGCGGATTGTAAAAACATCCTGGTCACGTGACTCCAGCTCAAACAATTCTCATTCTCCTCATGTTCTCCTAACATTCATTTTTACGCTGGAATATTTGCCTTCATGCGTCTACTGTTTGCTTTTCCTTAAAAAGGAACGAAAACCAGCCCTGCAGCAAGTACGGCTGTATTATCAGTCTAGAAACCTGAGGCCGTGCGAGCCGATAAATAGCTAAATCTTTATCTCTATAGAAAAGAATGTTCAAGGACAACAAATATGCTGAAAAAAGATAATATTGGATTATTAACCACTTCCGGACCGCCCATAGACTATAAACGTCCGGAAAGTGGTTGCCTAGTTCTGACAGGACGTACTGGTACGTCCAGTCAGAACACAGCAGCTGCACGGAGATCATGCAGCTGCTGAAGCTGGGAGCCGGCTGTAACTTCAGCCGGAGCTCCCAGAGAGATGGCAGGGAAGGTTTATTCCCTTCCCTGCCTTCTCGATCGCTGTGTATACAGCGCTCAATGAGCGCTGTATACACGGCTATGGGCGCCGCCATGATGCGGCCACCCTCTGCCCCGGTGGTCACGTGTTCCGCCGGGCTCAGTGTCTTACAAGAGCTTCTGGGTCCTACAGGATGTTTTCAGGAGGAAACCACTTAAAAAAAAACGCTTAAAAAAAAACGCTTCATTAAACGCCTAAAAAAATGCCTCAGGGATTTTCTTGAGCGGATTTTTCCTGACCAAATTCCTGACCAAAAAACGTCATGTGAACATAGCCTAAGGGTTTACTAATTTTTTTCATATTCCATACTTTTTTGCTAGAAAGATTCCCAGATGATAATGAGAGATTTGTGGGACTATCACTGATCAGCTGTAGTATATGCGAAAACTAAGGCTGGGTTCACACGATGTATTTTGGCTCATAATGTGGCACGAAGACGGCGCGGGAGCTTTTGCCGGCCGTATACGCTCCCATTGATTTCAATGGGAGCCGGGACCGTATACGCGGCGCTATTTTGCGGCCGTGATTTTGCGGTGGCCGCAAAAGCTCCTGCGCCGTCTACGTGCCACATTACGAGCCAAAATACATCGTGTGAACCCAGCCTAACAGTAAGTATTGCAAGTATGCCTGTAGTGCCGCCATAGATAAAATTAAAAGGGTTGTCCAGGAGATGCGGATTTTTTTCCTAGAGGCCAGGGTAGGTGAAAAATAAAAATCATACACCACTCTTGGTGCTTTTTTTAATTTTCGTCTTCAGATGAGATTTTATCTTTAAAGGGATACTATCATTCAATCACTTTTTTTTCTCCCTAACACGTCGGAATAGCCTTAAGAAAGGCTATTTGTCTCCTACCTTTTGGTGCCTTCTCCTCGCCGCCGTTCGCCTAAAATCCTGTTTTTTCTCAGTATGTAAATGAGTTCTTTCTCTATGGTCACTTACATAGTATTGTAAGCGGCCATTTTCTCGTGGCCAGCGGGCATGCACAGTTAGCTTGCCCTAGGCCCAAAGCCTAGAAGTTAGAAGCCGCCACTGGAAGAAGATGCGGTGAAGCCGAGAAAATGGCCGCTTACAATACTATGTAAGTGACCATAGCGAACAAACTCATTTACATACTGAGAAAAAACGGGATTTTAGGCAAACGGCGGCGTGGAGAAGACAACGAAAGGTAGGAGACGAATAGCCTTTCTTAAGGTTATTCCGACGTGTTAGGAAGAAAGAAAGTGATTGAATGGTTGGATCCCTTTAACTACTCTTTATTTTATTGTTTGAAATATTTTAACGTTCCCTCCATGCAACCTATAAGCAGGCCTGTCTGAAAGCTCATATGGCAAACACAGTGAGGTTTTTGCTGTCTTTTTATAGTACAATATAATATTATGCCTGTTAAACCAATATATCTGGAAATAATTAGATTATGTGTTCACAATTAAAAAATAACTATACTGTATATGGAAAAAGCAAGAAAATGTGAGGTTAACCAAAACCACTGGGCACCAAACTTGTAATTCAACAATGCAATGAGTAAGCAATTCCTATCAATGTGAATGGCAGGTTGTTCTGTAAGGGGTGGATATGTATCCAGGTGGTGGCCGTATTTAACTAGTGGCCTATAAAAACACGCCCAGGGTTACACATACAGTATAAGAAGGAGCTGGGAATTGCAAATAAAATACTTGTGTTCAGAATTTTGTGTGCTCGTGTTCTCTCCTGTTATTGGATATGTAATACGTTCCCATAGGAATCTTAGTAAATGCTAAATTTTTACCCTAGCTTTGGGATTCATGCAGGACGTAGAAGGATGTAAACAAAACTAGGAGACACTAGGGCCCCCCAGAAAAACCCAGAAATCACTGAAAACACACTAAAAAGTACATCTATTAACCCATTAATAGCACCAATAGACATTAAAAAAAAATAATTTGTTGCCCAGAAAACCCCTTTAAGATCTCTACAATCCCCCCAAAAAACCCTCTGCTTATTTCTGCAAGCCTATCAGAGCTTTAAACCGGGGACCTCACATGGTGTAAACACGGGGAAAGAACCACAGCATATTACAGTAGGGCCTTAGTCCTAAGGTGCAGACCCAATCAGAGATCTGCCTCATTCTTCAATTAAGAGTTTAGGTGGGGTATTTAATCCTTGTGGTACTTCAGTCTTGTACTACTGTCTTTCTACTGATTGCCAGGTTCAGACTGCTGGCTTATTATCCTGGTTTACTCCATTGGTTTCTGATTTGGATTTGGCTTTTACTTCTTTGATTTGACTTTGACTTGGACTTTTACTCTCCTCTGATTTTGGCTACTCCTTGAGTCCTTATTTTCCTGGTATAACCTTTTCTAGTTTTTTTTTATTCTGCTTGTCCACCTATAGATAACTACTTTTGTTCTTTTTTCCACTAGTGCACCTGTCTTATACTCCTTGGCTTTGTGACCTTGGTCTCAAGCTAATAAATTTATCCTGCCTGGCAAAAGATCTTAGATGCCTTAGATTCCACATTCAAAAATTGTGTTGGGCAATTGGTAGCACAGTTTACTTGCAGAATTCTGACCTAATATGTTCCTAGGGCATTTCAGAGAATACCTCTTCCTGGAAGTTGCAAATTTGGAACCTCTAACAGACAGGGAAGGTATCTCGGTGCACTAGCACTTACTCCAGTGGGAGCAGTAGCAATGTACAGGTCTTGTAGATAACTATACGGACTTGTGTTCTACTGTAACCTTTATATGCAGGGGTGCTGATTTCAGTGGGCATTGTAGAAAAGGATGGTATTAAAAGAAAACAATGGGAACGGGAAAGCCCTTTCATTTATCAAATATAGGAAAGTTGAAAATTAAGCCTCGAAGACTTCCTTGAAGAAAGTTACATAAATAGGGTTAATAGAATACGACTATAGAATAAAAAGCTGACGGTGGGTCTGAGAGGAACACATCTAGACTGAGAAAATTGCTCAAGAATGGTCTAAATCAGGCTGAAAATGTATAAGGTAATTGATGCCTGGAGGACTAAAAGAAAATAACTGGAAAGACATAGTATTTTTTCTGTAAAAGTTCCCCAGATCCTGCATTTGTCTCATGCCGGGTTAGTAATGTGCTGTCTATTTCATCTTCTTCAATTCTGGCCTTTTTTTTTTTTTTTTTTGTTGTGTTCAATAGCAAATAAAATTTGTCATACTGGGTGTAATACGTGCACAGAGTTACAAGCAGGGCAAGGCAGAGCCATGACGTCGAAGTTTGGAACGTCTATCATGTATTTGACTAATCATTTCACTTCTGTTCTGCTGACGTCTTCCTAACTCAGCAACATGATGATGAGTTGTGTTTGCAGTTGAGTAATGAGTTTTGGCTGTCTGGACTTTCTCCAACTGGAGGGTGTGAGCAATGAGCCATTAACTATCCAGCGACTCATAGAGGTGCATTAAAAATTAGGTGTCCATTATTATTATTATTATGCAATTCCCCTATGCATTTGCACACGTTCAGTGTTTTTGCATACATCCTCTAATGTGCAAGTAGCAGTGACAAACAAGAGTGCCATCATCACTAACTGCAGCCAGCACTCTACCTGCCCTATGTAGGAGAAGGGGATTGTGCCTGACCATTAGGGACCCTCCACTGTCTGTCTTGTTGTAATATATAGCAAGCAGTCCTGTCTCTTTAAGAGCAGGGACTCATGGGAACAGGAATTAGGAAGGAGATTCTTAAAGGGTACCTGATTCTTAAAGGGTACCTAAGTTTTCATCTAAAGTGGAAATATCTGCAGAGTTTTCATGGACATTCTGTTCTCTGGCTGTATGTCTTTGTATGTGGTGACCTGTCAGATTTCTGCTACTAATAGCCCCATTATGGCTGCAGCACATTTTTCTCTCTGTGACAGTGTACAATACAGAGCAGTACCCATCCATTATTGCTATTACTGGTTTGTTTACAGGTAATTCTCTGCCAGGAGTAACTGTAAAATAGCAAACTAATAACTGAGAGGTGTGCATCTCTGTTAAAAGTCAAATGATATGGAATCATTTCCATGAATACACAGCCTTATGGTTGTAATTTTACATTGAAGTTCTCGAGCAGAATCCTAGTGACATGTCCTAGAAACAGCTATGTATTTACTGAGACAAACATTTAATGTGCCAAATGTCTTTTTCATGCTGATGATCTATGCACAGGATAGGCCAGCAGTATGTGATCTATGAGGGTCCAGCACCCGGAACCCATACAAATCAGCTGGCCAGGAGCCTCCAGGCATCGCAAGCTGCTGCAATGGATGGAGAGCGTGTGCGGTCTCTTGCTATTCAATTAATAGAAGCTGCAACCCTGTCCACTATATGGTGGTGACGTGAGGAAACTTCAATCCTATCCTATCCTACTTAATATTATAAATGTGAAAGTTTGTGTGTTTGGATGTTTGTTCCTCAATCATGCAAAAATGGCTGTACGGATTTGCCTGAAATTTGCCACATACATAGATAGGAACCCCGATTAAAACATAGAATTTAGGTTCACACAACACTAAAGGACCTGTGATGATGTCATCACAGGTCCTTGAGCCATTCTCTGATAGGATCAGGCTATGCAGTGGGCGGAGCTACATACTAATTTGTGGGCGGAGCTATATTGGATGAGGCTTGACAGTCTGAAAGCTGAAGAAAATGGAGTCTCATGGAAGATCAGGAGACTACAGAACATGCACTGTGTGTCTGTATAAGAGGAATATGTCGGGAGTAGAGTTTCAGTGAGTACAACGGGGAATGTGTTGTTCTGCCTTTGATGGGGGAGGGGGGAGAACTGTGGCACATTTCACCAACATCCGTTCAGCCGTTTGTAACACAGAAGCTGCTCAGACACTCTCACACAAGACAACCCCTCTGATCCAAATTGCCAGCGCGGTAGCACAGCTTGCTCTGCTCTCCATAGGGATGTACATACAGCTACGTCTGCTGCGCATATGCACAGATGTAGCAGAGCCGAGACGCGAACGCAGGCGGATCATCGCCAACCGCATTTCGCTAAATCTAAGCGGCTCATCGCCAACAACAACCCGCGGATGAAGTTGCGGGCAGAAGCTAGTATGTTATAATATATTATACTCCTACCACTTCAATAAGAGCAGACTGCATGCGCTCCCCGTCCACTGCACCAGCTTCTGGTGCCGTGAGGCTGCTGGAACAGCTGATTTGTGCAGGGTCCGGGAGTTGGACCCCAACAAATCACATACTGATGACCTATCCTGTGAATAAGTTAACTTTGGGGCTTGTTCCACAGCGTTTCTGCCAAAACTGGTATCCTGATACATTTCTGTATGACGTGGTGTTTACATTGGTGTAAGTGCAAGTGAAAGTATATTCAATGCATCCAGAAAATAGAGTTATTTCAGTCCATGGAAGAGCTTAGCTGTATGTCCTTCAAATGTAAATAAGCTTGGGTACACAACATGATTTGCATGGGTTATGTAGCAGCTGATACTCCTGTACTCTGAATATACAAATCAGGAGAAGACATGGGAGCGATCTGAGCAACATTAGGGAGCTAAATAAACCTTTACATATCCCATAAACTACCTGAACAATGATAAACTGTGAAAAAAGAAAGAGAGATTTCTGGCAGACAAACATCTTATTATATAAATAAATAGAATAGGTAATATCTACAGGATACTATATATATAAAGAAAATGTATCCAATGAGTAGAAATTGAAAAGAAATCATATGTATATATTAGTACTTGAAAGTACCATGGACCTTTTGATTATGGTATCTGTTTTGAAAACTGGGTGACAAATAATAGGACCTGTATTAGAGTATTCGCAGTGGTTGTCACCCTGTCCTCCGAGCCTAGTTATGCAGTAAAGGAGATATCCTTGCAGAGCTAGTTAGATGTTACAAATCGCCTTTCATGGTGACAAGATACCTTGACTCCCTTAATTTAAAGGGTTGTGGGGATAACGTCTATCCTTAGGGAGAGACCACCTTCTCAGGTGTGTGGAGACTTATACAGCCATAGTTGCTCCACTGCAAGGGAACATGGGAAGAATATGCAAATCTGTCTCCCAAGATGTAAACAGGGAGACAGTGCCTCTGGTATGCTGCCTATGCTGCCTTCTATAGCAAGCACCCTGAACATCATGCCCGACTTCCCAGAAGCCTTTGCTGCATAATGCGAGGTTATAACCAAATCAATTTCTCAGCTTTAAAGGGGACAGCCTCATACTGATACATTGATATGTGCTGTGCAGAATTTGACCACTAGATGGCAGACAGTTAAAACAACAAACCTCTCTTTAAAAGATGTATGTGCGAAATAGATCATTTATCTTACACCAGCATATTACCCAATAAAGTAATGGCTTTGTAGGGAAACAGAGTCCAGACCAGGAATGAGTTGGGTAACACTGACCCTTGTTATATATCTTCACATGTGGGTGGTTAGATAAATATCCACTTTTTCATGGAGGTTTCACTATTTTTTGTTATGCATCATCGCCATTTAGTAAAATACTATACAGTATATACACAATATCAGTACGATACAATCATATAGGATAGGTGCTAGATACTACACCGATATCATCTGCAACACAGTATTAGATTTATTGATGTAGACATTTATAAGCAAAGAATACACAAGAGTACAGAATCCAAACTCTGTAGGAGGAAATGTCGCCTCTCCTGACATGTCTGTTTTAGAAAACACCTGTATTCCTCATTAAATAACAATTCTGGTGCATCTTTGTAATGTCTAACTTGAATGCTAGCGCATGTTCACTAGTAAATCTGCTGCAAAGTTCTATAGTAAATCCCTGTTTTATACAAATAACAAGTTCACTTCCGTCATTGCCCCTTATGACATAGTTAATGAGTACACTGTGAGGCACGTGACAAAAAATAGACAATTTGCATTAGGCAGATAAGATTTTAATTACTTATTTTCTGCTCATACATAATCCTGCGTCTCATGTGTAATGAATTAGTACAGCGCTTTATACATTTACTGTAGAATAGAAATAAAACATGCATTTAATGGACATGAAACAGTGCATATGGTAGATGTCAGGTGCACAAGGCGGAAATTTCCATAAAAATGCGTAGTAATTAGAGATGAGCGAAAAGCGTTTGATCGAATAGCTATTCGATCGAATATCAGGCTGTTCGAGATATTCAATTCCAATCGAATACCACGCGGCAAACTCAGTAAAAATTTGTTTCCCCTCCCACCTTCCTGGAGCTTATTTTGCACCAACAACTGTGCAGGGGAGGTGGGACAGGAACTACGACAATGTAGACATTGAAAAGAAATAGGAAAAAGCCATTGGCTGCCGAAATCAGGTGACCTCTGATTCATAAAAATAGTCAGCCATGTACTCAGCGTATACTCAGTGTGAAGGCTAACATTGTTCGCTTTTCCCACAATGCTTGGCCAGTAGCAAAGCATTGTGGTAAATAATCACCGATTTCGATCCCACCTAAAAAGATCATGTTCGGAATTCCGATGGCGATCGTGAAATTTTCTCGATCGCCGATAGGAATCCGATCTTTTCCAAACACGATCGCTCAACCCTAGTAAAGAACTGTAGGAGGAGGGATCCTGTGTAAAGAAGGGGATGGTGAGAACCAGGGAAGGCTGATGACGCTGCGGTGCTCAGAAACATCGAGAAGGTTTCCAGATCCAATGATAGACTCCCTTTAATATCCACATAGAGTCCAGCAGCAAATATGCAGAGATATAACTTATTCCACTTCCTCTATTTAGGGTCAGGAAGGATTGTTTTCCCCAGTACAAGTACATCACTTATACAGGGGTTTACCAGTGAAAAAAACCATGCCCCAACTATGCATTTTATGGAAAAACTGGTTTCAAGGTAAATGGTCCAGTAAAGATTATTGTTTGCTGAATATATTGTATGCAGAGAATGTAGTAAACTGACAGACTGCTGTATCTTACTGTAAAGGCCAAACACTGTCAGACACATCAGCTCTTTCCAGAATTAATGGCATGAAACAAGGCGCAGATTTTAAAGGTTATCCTTGTTTTGCATCTCAAGGTCTTTGCTCCCCATTAGGAGCCGATCTGTAACATTCTAGCAGCTTGTCATTTGGTTTTTCCAAAAAAAAAATGCTTGTGATAATTGTGAAAGATAAGAAGCATTGTCTGACAAGGTAAATACGGCCTAAAGCGTAATGTACGTAGCTCATCTCAAATTTGTTACATTTCATGATATAATTTTTGCTGGAAAAGTCATCTTACAACTTGAGTGTATTTTTTTCATGCAATAGTTTTTGCTGTAGTTTTGGTCCATATGCTATCCATGTTTAGGGATCAGTGAAAATAGATATGGACACTTTCATTTCTATGTCCCAGTAGAGGGCAGTATGTCAATGGGAGGCAGGGGCTCCTGACATCACAGATAACTATACCGCTAGGAGTCCTCTCCTGACTTTGGCTCAAAAAATGCAACAAAATTTGCAACAGAAATACTGTTTCCGCAACGTGGGGCTTTAAGCTTAGACTAAGGTCCCACTTGGCGTCCTGCAGTAAAAAAGTAATGTGGGAAAATCCGCCGTGGCAACGCATCATGGTTCTTCCTGCAGCTCTTTTCACAGAAAGTTTGCAAAGGTTTCCTCGGCAGATTTTCTGCTTTAACGACAGGGAAACTGCCAGCATTTCCGTAGAAGTAATTGACATGCTGCAATTTCCAAAACTGCAACGGTTTTGGAAATCGTCATGTGTCTGCTCTGTGTATTTTAAGGCAAAATGGACAAGGGATTCGCTAAAATGCCACATTTTTTTTCCACTGCATTTTTTTACACTACGTGGGGCCCCGGGCAAAAGGAGTTTTCCATGCTTTAACACTACTCATCTACCCTTCATTGTGCTAACTGGAGAAGTTCCCAGGAGTGACATCTTAGGGATCAGACATTAATTACTATACGGATCATTGCAATTTTAAGACAGTGATTAAGTAAACAGAAAGACACAGGATAAGTTTGCAGCCACTATTAGATACCCTTTGTATGCTAAACCCTTCTAGAAAATAATGGGTTAACCCCTTGTGTCTCCTTGCAATGTACAGTACTTGTCCTTCTTCCTGGTCTGCCTGCTGCAGCTTTGCATAGTTTGTTGTAGCAACTTCTGTGCTGCTGATATACAGATCAGGAGGAGGAGATATGGCAGCCGGCTCAGCAAGTCCCCTGTGGCTGGAAAACACAAGGCTGCAGATCCAAAATCTACAGGTAAAGGACTATCTGCTCTTTAGTAGATATTTAGTGGAAGCTCGCATAGAAGTTCATCAGTTCTGTTATAAAATCTGATCAACACAATGAACAGTCATTGACTCTGATTTATGGATTATCAAAACTGTAAAGTTTCCCATGCATAAGATTAGGGCAGCGTGACTGTACCCAGATGACCAGGGTCTGACTAGCACAACCAGTACTAGAAGCTCTGTGAGACGGCTCAGGTTCTGATATAATACTAGGCTGAATAGGTCAGGTTTCTGGGATTGACTTTGATGTTTCTTGCAACATGTCTTACACGTTGATTAGAGGGATTCTTTAGAAAGGCTATTCGTCTCTTACCTTTAGAGGTGGACTCCGCTGCACCGTTCCTTAGAAATACCGGTTTTTACCAGTATGCAAATGAGTTCTTTCGCAGCGATGGGGGTGGGCCCCAGCACTCAAACACCGCTGCCAGAGAAGTGTCTCCAAGTGTTGCCGCCTTCTTTGTCCGCAGCGTCATCTTCAATGTCTTCTTCTGGCGCAGGCTCGTAACTTCTAGACTTCGGGCCTTGGACAGAGCAAACTGCGCAGGCTCACAGGTCACAGTAAAATGGCCGCTTGCACAGTATTGTTAGCGGCCATTTTCCCATGGCCTGTGCGCTTGCGCGCTCTGCTCTGCTAGTAGTTACGAGCCTGCGCCGAAAGAAGTCATTGAAGATGATGCGGCGGACGAAGAAGGAGGCGGCGCTGGAGACACTTCTCTGGCACCGGTAGGGACGACCCCATCGCTGTTTGGGTGCTGGGGCCCGTCCCCATCGCTGCGAGAGAACTCATTGCATACCGATAAAAACTGGTATTTCTAAGGAACGGTGCAGCGGAGACCACGTCTAAAGGTAAGAGACGAATAGCCTTTCTAAAGGCTATTCTGACGTCTTATCCACAAAAAAACGGTTTTAATGGTAGAATCCCTTTAACAATAACCTTTTAGATTCCACTATAATACCTCATGTCCGGTATGTGCAATAATATCTACAAAGTTTAGGAAGGAACCAAAAAGGGTTTGAGGATTTCACTATTGATGACCTATCCTCAGGATACCATGTGGCCATCAACATGATTTGTGGCTAACACTGTGGCATTACCTAGATTTTGCACCAATCTCCCATGTAGATATCTACCGATTTTCTTCCAAAATCATCAGGGTATTATTGCTTCTTTTATTTCAGATAACAGTTGGGCCTGGGTAGCTAGTGATCTTCTGAATAGATCTTGGGATGAGAGTCATGTGGATGGCCATACCTATAAATATATTACTAGACGACCCAGATCTCACATCTCCCTGTTTTTGTTTTTTTTTCATTTCAACACACAGGTGCACAGCTCGTTACCAAGCAGATGTCTGATTACTGTGCTAGTACTGTAACGAGCTGTGCACCTGTGTGTCTATCACATGACCATGGACTGTATATCACATGGCCACGAACTGTATATCACATGACCACAGACTGTATATCACATGACAATGGACTGTATATCACATGGCCATGGACTGTATATCACATGACCACGAACTGTATATCACATGACCACGGACTGTATATGACATGACCACAGACTGTATATGACATGACCACAGACTGTATATCACATGACCACAGACTGTATATCACATGACCACGAACTGTATATCACATGACCACGAACTGTATATCACATGACCACAGACTGTATATCACATGACCACAGACTGTATATCACATGACCACAGACTGTATATCACATGACCATGGACTGATCTTTATCCACTAGAAGTAAGCAGAAATCTAAAAAACAATTGTCTCTCAATATTTGTCTGAAACTGGACAACCCCTTTAATATGGATGCTATCTGTGTTGATGGTCTGTTCCAATCATTCCAGCAACTCAGGGCTACTTTAACCATAGGCCCCGGGCCCTAAGGTAGTGGAGGCGGGCTATTCTGACCCAGAACAAGTAGGACAGACTGACATTTCAGACGCTATCCTGCTGTTCTGGGGCAGCAGGCAGCAATTTAAATTCCTGAGGGTCAGGGGGCTTTATGTGCGGGCCACTTTAGGGGACATTAATTTATGGCGGTCCCACTATGGAAACCTTTGAATCAGGCTCACTAAAGTATTAAAAAGTTCCACAGTAACTTCTATCAGCTATCACCTGCCATATCTTTAACTCCAACGAGCCTTTAAACACAATTCTCCCTCCGTTATTTGCTTTATAACAGCTTTCCCATCCCAAGATTCATTCTGAAGCCCCAAGTTCAGGTTGTAATGATCTCTATATTGTACTGAATGCTCATATCCAGTAGAGGGATCCTGTCCAAATAAATTGAAGGTTTTCACATTGATATTGAGCCCAACAGATTGGTTTTTCATTTTTCTGCTTTGATAGGAGTGGAAGGAATTTACAAGTAAATTATATGATGCCGTGCAACAACAGATGACTGAGAGTAACATCAACTTCTTCAATGACCTGTCAGAAACCGAAAAGATTTTTGTCCTGGAAAAAGCAGCCAAAGCTCTAAAGTCAGGTATTTATCATTAGCACAAAACCTGTTTGGGGCCTGTAGCACAATCATAGGCATATACTGTACCCTATTACCAAATCAGAGCTGTCCACAAACACAGTGATGTCCATTAGACTTTCAGCTCTCCACAATCCAGTACCAGAAATGGTGAAAATGGCAAGCGATAGTAATAGTAGTAGTTTTTAATAGATGATTGTCCTTATTAATAACCTTCTGCTTGGTTATTTGTTAGCACAATCCAAAGAGTGAACAAATAAAACGTAACTTTTACCAATACCATTAGATATCCCTTAAGGGCATCAAACAGAGATATAAGAACAGCCAAATGAACAATTGTACGTCACTTACTACAGATCGCCAACTTAAAAGCCCTGGAAAAAAGTATGCAAAGGCAGTGGTCTTATGTCGTTGTGGTGGCTCATAGACCTAATAGGAAACAAGTTGTTCCAAGTGTTGAGTGATAGGTGAAGCTGTGTCAAGGTCTGTGTAGTAGCTCAAAAGGTGAATAGGCTCTACCAAAGCCGTGCAGCCTTCACGTGGTCGTGTTGATTTTGGACTTGCCTTGTGGTAGCTGACTGGGCCAATGGACTGCTGTGCTCTGTGTGGCCATGTTACTACGCACCACCACCCCGATGGGGAAGGACCATGGTGAGCACTGGAGACAGTGGTATTATCTGGGCCAAAGTTACGAGACAAAATGGTTTCATAATGGCAAGAAGTGAATCCTGTTCTGCTTGCTGTTGAGGGTCTCATCATCCATAAAACCATCCTTGATCACATGTGCTGATGTTACCATAGACCTCATAGCAAAGAATCCACCTCACCACTAGCTCCTGCTAACTTGCTGAGTTGTGGGCACTAAGGGAGCTGTTCTGCTTGGTTTGGGGGTACAGAAGGAGCCATTCTACTGGGAATGAGAGTATGGCAGCACTGAGGGGACAATTATACTGTGAAGGGAACTTTGTTGGGACAATAAGAAGGCATTATACTGTGTGGAGGCACTAAGGGGGCATTATACAGACTTGCCATCAACCCCAGAACATTTTCAAAAAACGGTTGACCTCCTGGATTCCCGGAAGAGTGGGCAAATCTCAATACTTCCTTCCTTCTCAGAGCATATTGCCTTATAATGTGGCTTGCCAGGATTACATTGCGGTGTCCACAGCTGAATACTGTGCTATTCTTCCCATCAGCTCTGACATAACTGCTGACTGAGGCTCTGAACAAAACCTTATTCTCGTAACATGTATAATTGATCTTGTTGGGGATTCTTTGGTGGAATTTTTTTCAATAGGGGATAGTTTGCTTGAAAAAGTTGAGAAACACTGCTATAAATGATAGACAATATGGAATCTTCCCACTTCCAGGTGACATTTACAATCAACTTTCAGCTCGTATAAGCTCCAGCTTGGAAGAAAATATGCTCAGTTATGTTGCTCGGGAACAGCAAGACAGTAACTTTCCAAGAAGTCAGTCAGATGTTATGGCTTCACATATTCAGGATGGAGTGGTAAGTGTAATGTGCAGTGGCGTAACTAAGAATGGCGGAGCCCCATGGCGAACTTTTGACATGGGCCCCCAACCGACACCGACGCCGAAGACCTTGACCGACCCCCTCCTACACATTCCTGCGCACTCTATTATGCCCATATTGGCCCCTGAACACAGTATTATACCCCATAGTGACCCCTGCACACACTATTACGTCCCTCAGTGGCCCCTCCACACAGACCACAGAGTATAATGGAGACCCAGGGGGAGAAAAACATAGAAAAAAAACTCTGTTACCCACCTATCTCCCGGCTTTCTTGCCTCTCCTGGGCCGCCGATCATTATACTCGGGGGTCCGAAAAGACCCCCGAGTATAATGATATCAGCGGTAGCGGCTGTCACCGGGCCCCTAATGTCCCGGGCCCTGTGGCAGCTGCTTCTATGGCGGTAGTTACGCCACTGGTAATGTGGTATTCTCCAAGCCAAGGAAGAAGGAAACAACAGGTGATGCTGGACAATGACTACATGTGTCAATATGTACAAAACCAAAATCTAAGTTGCTAGCTCATGTGCAAACAATTTTGATTACATATCTCCCACCGTTTTGTGTCTACAGTTCCAATACAGACCTATATGGCTTTATAGTGATGGACTACAAAGATCGCCATTAATCAATCAATGTCTTAATTCCTGCCAATCTACCCCATATAGGTTAGAAAAATATTAAGGGACAATGGGAGTATGACTGCAGGATCAGACTACACAGGATATGTTTGCAGTCTGCTGCCATGGAGACACACAAGTCTTCATATGAGCTTCATAACAAGGGATAAACAAACAAAAGGTAGAAAATGCTTAAATAAATAAACAAATTTTTATTAACTATACACAGACAGTACATAACATGTTAAAAGGTGACTGAAAAACATCTACCAACAGGTAGGTGTAGAGGGCAAACCCAGCATATAAAGGGTATGAGTAGGATGAAATAACAAATGCTCTAATGCACTGAAATTTCAGCATGAACAATGTTTGTTTTGGTACCGTGTTAGCCAGTGGTTATAAAATATAAAAAACAAAAAAAACTTTGCAAGTCTTCAGTAGGTGATACCTTTTTTAATGGCTAACTCATAATGATGACAGAATGACACAATTACTTCTCCTTTGGTGACTGCATCTATTTACAACGGACCGGCACCGCAATGGGGAGCAAAATGGCGCCACAGTACGCTAATCTCTTCATGGCCAAGCTTGAGAGTGACTTCCTCTCCACCTGCACCATTAGGCCTCGGGCCTACTATCGCTTCATTGATGATATCCTAATCATTTGGACCGGGTCTGAGGAACAGCTGAAAACCTTCCATGAACAGTTCAACCAGTTCCATCCCACCATCAACCTGACGCTCAATCACTCCTTCTCCGAAATAAACTTCCTGGATGCAGTCATCAAGATACAGGACAACAAAATTGAGACATCGCTGTATCGGAAACCAATTGACCGCCCTACGTACCTAAGATGGGATAGTTTTCATCCTAAACACATAAAGAACTCCATTGTATACAGCCAGGCCATCAGATACCATCGCATATGTTCAAACCCTGCAGATAGGGACGAACACCTTGGAGGCCTCAAAAACACATTCTTGAGGCAGGGTTACCATCCAAGAACAGTTGATAACCAAATCACCAGAGCCACCAGGATACCAAGATCGGAGTTATTAAAATACAATACCAAACAGAAGAACACTCGGGTACCCCTGGTTGTCACATACAACCCCCACCTGGAGACGCTGAGAGGAATCACACGCAAATTACATCCACTACTGCAAAAAGACAACCGTCTAAAATACATATTTTCTGACCCCCCTCTCCTATGCTACAGACAGCCACCAAACCTCAGGAATATGATTATTAGCAGCTCACTGTCACCTCCAACTAACAAAGGAACATTTCCATGTGGACAGAAGAGGTGCAAAACCTGCCCCCACATACTGACCACTGACAGGATAGAGATACCAAACTCTAACAGGGAATATAAAATCCCAGGTACGTTCACCTGTAACACACCTAATGTGGTGTATTTGATCATTTGCACCAAATGTTCCACTGAAAATCTGTATGTTGGAGAGACTGGTCAGAAACTCAGAATGAGAATTAATTCACATCGCCATACAATCAAACAACAGAGAACTGATCTTCCCGTGCCAAATCATTTTTGCCAGGAAGATCATAATATCACCAATGACATGAAAATCTTGATCTTAAAAGGGAACTTTAAATCAAGGAAACAGCGACTGATTTATGAGTACAAGGCCATGACCCTATTCCAGACATTGGACAATGGGATGAACATCTCACGTGGGTTTATGTCTTTTTATACACATCATTAAGACAGCCATTAAGATAAGAACTGGGGGATCTGGCAATTGATTGTTTGTTGTTATAAGTATATAGTAATAAGCCTCTTCCTCCCTCCTGTAATCCTATCCCCTATGTGTCCTGTTGTACATAAATATGCAGCCTCTAGAAAGTGTTTTTTAGTTATATCTGAAGAAGAAGCTCAGAGGAAAGCTTCGAAACGTCATATTCTGTCATCATTATGAGTTAGCCATTAAAAAAGGTATCACCTACTGAAGACTTGCAAAGTTTTTTTAGCATGAACAATCTAAATGTTATATCCCTAATAGAGATGAGCGAACAGTGTTCTATCGAACTCATGTTCGATCGGATATTAGGCTGTTCGGCATGTTCGAATCGAATCGAACACCGCGTGGTAAAGTGCGCCATTACTCGATTCCCCTCCCACCTTCCCTGGAGCCTTTTTTGCTTCAATAACAGCGCAGGGTAGGTGGGACAGGAACTACGACACCGGTGACGTTGAGAAAAGTAGGCAAAACCCATTGGCTGCCGAAAACATGTGACCTCTAATTTAAAAGAACAGCGCCGCCCAGGTTCGCGTCATTCTGAGCTTGCAATTCACCGAGGACGGAGGTTTCCGTCCAGCTAGCTAGGGCTTAGATTCTGGGTAGGCAGGGACAGGCTAGGATAGGAAGGAGAAGACAACCAACAGCTCTTATAAGAGCTAAATTCCAGGGAGAAGCTTGTCAGTGTAAAGTGGCACTGACGGGCTCAATCGCCGCAACCCAGCTTTCCCAGGATCCTGAATGGAATACACTGTCAGTGTATTCCCGTATACCCGATATATACCCCGATACCCGTTCCAACGGTGTGCCCCCCCACCTTCACCCCAGAAATACCCTGCAAGTCCCCTAGCAATAGAATTGGGGCTATATACACCCACAATTTTTACTACTGGTATACAGTGCCATTGTCTGACTGGGAATTCAAAGAATATATTGGGAATACAAATACCCTCATTTCTTGCTACTGCCATATAGTGCCAGTGTCTGACTGGTAATTCAAAGAATATATTGGGGTTACGTGCACCCACAATTTTTACTACTGGTATACAGTGCCATTGTCTGACTGGGAATTCAAAGAATATATTGGGAATACAAATACCCTCATTTCTTGCTACTGCCATATAGTGCCAGTGTCTGACTGGGAATTCAAAGAATATATTGGGGTTACGTGCACCTACAATTTTTACTACTGGTATACAGTGCCATTGTCTGACTGGGAATTCAAAGAATATATTGGGAATACAAATACCCTCATTTCTTGCTACTGCCATATAGTGCCAGTGTCTGACTGGGAATTCAAAGAATATATTGGGGTTACGTGCACCCACAATTTTTACTACTGGTATACAGTGCCATTGTCTGACTGGGAATTCAAAGAATATATTGGGAATACAAATACCCTCATTTCTTGCTACTGCCATATAGTGCCAGTGTCTGACTGGGAATTCAAAGAATATATTGGGGTTACGTGCACCCACAATTTTTACTACTGGTATACAGTGCCATTGTCTGACTGGGAATTCAAAGAATATATTGGGGTTATAAATACCCTCATTTCTTGCTACTGCCATATAGTGCCAGTTTCTGACTGGTAATTCAAAGAATATATTGTGGTTACGTGCACCCACAATTTTTACTACTGGTATACAGTGCCATTGTCTGACTGGGAATTCAAAGAATATATTGGGAATACAAATACCCTCATTTCTTGCTACTGCCATATAGTGCCAGTGTCTGACTGGGAATTCAAAGAATATATTGGGGTTACGTGCACCCACAATTTTTACTACTGGTATACAGTGCCATTGTCTGACTGGGAATTCAAAGAATATATTGGGAATACAAATACCCTCATTTCTTGCTACTGCCATATAGTGCCAGTGTCTGACTGGGAATTCAAAGAATATATTGGGGTTACGTGCACCCACAATTTTTACTACTGGTATACAGTGCCATTGTCTGACTGGGAATTCAAAGAATATATTGGGAATACAAATACCCTCATTTCTTGCTACTGCCATATAGTGCCAGTGTCTGACTGGGAATTCAAAGAATATATTGGGGTTACGTGCACCCACAATTTTTACTACTGGTATACAGTGCCATTGTCTGACTGGGAATTCAAAGAATATATTGGGAATACAAATACCCTCATTTCTTGCTACTGCCATATAGTGCCAGTGTCTGACTGGGAATTCAAAGAATATATTGGGGTTACGTGCACCCACAATTTTTACTACTGGTATACAGTGCCATTGTCTGACTGGGAATTCAAAGAATATATTGGGGTTATAAATACCCTCATTTCTTGCTACTGCCATATAGTGCCAGTTTCTGACTGGTAATTCAAAGAATATATTGGGGTTACGTGCACCCACAATTTTTACTACTGGTATACAGTGCCATTGTCTGACTGGGAATTCAAAGAATATATTGGGGTTATAAATACCCTCATTTCTTGCTACTGCCATATAGTGCCAGTTTCTGACTGGTAATTCAAAGAATATATTGTGGTTACGTGCACCCACAATTTTTACTACTGGTATACAGTGCCATTGTCTGACTGGGAATTCAAAGAATATATTGGGAATACAAATACCCTCATTTCTTGCTACTGCCATATAGTGCCAGTGTCTGACTGGGAATTCAAAGAATATATTGGGGTTACGTGCACCCACAATTTTTACTACTGGTATACAGTGCCAATTTCTAACTAGGAATTCAAAATGCGCAAGGCTCCCGGAAAGGGACGTGGACGAGGCCGTGGGCGAGGTCGGGGGAATGGTTCTGGGGAGCAAGGTAGCAGTGAAGCCACAGGGCGTCCCGTGCCTACTCCTGTGGGGCAGCAAGCATTGCGCCACTCCACAGTGCCAGGGTTGCTTGCCACATTAACTAAACTGCAGGGTACAAACCTTAGTAGGCCCGAGAACCAGGAACAGGTCTTGCAATGGCTGTCAGAGAACGCTTACAGCACATTGTCCAGCAGCCAGTCAGACTCTGCCTCCTCTCCTCCTATTACCCAACAGTCTTGTCTTCCTTCCTCCCAAAATTCCGAAGCTTTACAGAACAATAACCCAAACTGTCCCTGCTCCCCAGAGCTGTTCTCCGCTCCTTTCATTGTCCCTCAACCTGCCTCTCCACGTCACGATTCCACGAACCTAACAGAGGAGCATCTGTGTCCAGATGCTCAAACACTAGAGTCTCCTCCATCTCCGTTCGATTTGGTGGTGGATGACCAGCAACCCACCCTCATCGACGATGATGTGACGCAGTTGCCGTCAGGGCATCCAGTTGACCGGCGCATTGTGCGGGAGGAGGAGATGAGACAGGAGTTGGAAGAGGAAGTGGTGGATGATGAGGACACTGACCCGACCTGGACAGGGGGGATGTCAAGCGGGGAAAGTAGTGTGGATGTTGAGGCAGGTGCAGCACCAAAAAGGGTAGCTAGAGGTAGAGGCAGAGGTCAGCAGCTTAGGCGAAGCCAGGCCACACCCGGAATCTCCCAAGATGTTCCAGTTCGTACCCAGCCCCGAAAAACTCCCACCTCGAGGGCATGTTTCTCGAAGGTGTGGAGTTTTTTCAAGGAATGCGCCGAGGACAGATATAGTGTTGTCTGCACAATTTGCCTCTCGAAATTGATTAGGGGCTCTGAGAAGAGCAACCTGTCCACCACTTCAATGCGCCGTCATTTGGAATCCAAGCACTGGAATCAGTGGCAGGCAGCAACGGCAGGACAAAGGCCGCCTGCCGTTCACGCCACTGCCACTGCCTCTGCCACTGCCTCTGCCTCTGCCACTGCCACTGCTGACTGTGCTGGCGATGCACTCCAGAGGACGAGCCAGGACACCACTTCATCTGCCTCCGCCACTTTGTTGACTTCTACCTCATCCTCCCCTGGTCCTGTCTTATCTCCTTCTCCTGCACCATCAAAGGCACCATCAGGCGTTTCTTTACAACAACCCACCATCTCTCAGACATTGGAGCGGCGGCAGAAATACACTGCTAACCACCCACACGCGCAAGCCTTGAACGCCAACATCGCTAAACTGCTGGCCAGGAGATGTTGGCGTTCCGGCTTGTTGAAACTCCCGCCTTCCTGGACCTGATGGCAACTGCGGCACCTCGCTATGCCGTCCCTAGCCGTCACTACTTCTCCCGGTGTGCCGTCCCCGCCTTGCACCAGCACGTGTCACTCAACATCAGGCGGGCCCTTAGTTCCGCGCTTTGCACAAAGGTCCACTTGACCACCGACGCGTGGACAAGTGCATGCGGACAGGGACGCTACATTTCACTGACGGCACACTGGGTGAATGTAGTTGAGGCTGGGACTGCTTCCCAAACTGGCCCGGTGTACCTCGTCTCCCCGCCTAACATTCCTGGCAGGGACACGAGAAGAACACCCCCCTCCTCCTCCTCCTCTACCGCCTCCTCCTCCGCCACCGCCTCCTCCTCCGCCACCGCCTCCTCCTCCGCTGTTAGATTGACCCCAGCTACGAGTTGGAAACGTTGCAGCACTGGCGTTGGTAGACGTCAGCAGGCTGTGCTGAAGCTGATCAGCTTGGGGGACAGACAGCACACTGCCTCCGAGGTGAGGGATGCCCTCCTCGATGAGACGGCAATATGGTTTGAGCCGCTGCACCTGGGCCCAGGCATGGTCGTTTGTGATAACGGCCGGAACCTGGTAGCAGCTCTGGAGCTTGCCGGACTCCAACATGTTCCATGCCTGGCCCACGTCTTCAACCTAGTGGTGCAACGTTTCCTAAAGAGCTACCCCAATGTTCCAGAGCTACTGGTGAAAGTGCGGCGCATGTGCGCCCACTTTCGCAAGTCGACAGTAGCCGCTGCTAGCTTAAAATCTCTCCAGCAACGCCTGCATGTGCCACAACACCGTCTTTTGTGCGACGTCCCCACACGCTGGAACTCAACGTTTCAGATGTTGAATAGAGTGGTTGAGCAGCAGAGACCTTTGATGGAATACCAGCTACAAAACCCTAGGGTGCCACAAAGTCAGCTGCCTCAGTTTCACATCCATGAGTGGCCATGGATGAGAGACCTTTGTGACATCCTACGGGTCTTTGAGGAGTCCACAAGGAGGGTGAGCTCTGAGGATGCGATGGTGAGCCTTACAATCCCGCTCTTGTGTGTTCTGAGAGAATCCCTGATTGACATCAGGGATAACTTAGATCACACAGAGGAGTTAGGGATAGCATCCGATCCGTCACAGCTGGAGAGTAGGTCCACACATCTGTCCGCTTCACTGCGTTTAATGGAGGAGGAGGAGGAGGAGGAGGAAGAAGAGTTGTCCGATGATGTGATGGTGATACAGGAGGCTTCCGGGCAACTTCGAATCGTCCCATTGTTGCAGCGCGGATGGGTAGACATGGAGGATGAGGAGGAAATGGAGATTGAACTTTCCGGTGGGGCCAGAGGAGTCATGCCAACTAACACTGTGGCAGACATGGCTGAGTTCATGTTGGGGTGCTTTACAACCGACAAGCGTATTGTCAAAATCATGGAGGACAACCAGTACTGGATCTTTGCTATCCTTGACCCCCGGTATAAAAACAACATCTCGTCTTTTATTCCGGTAGAGGGGAGGGCCAATCGCATCAATGCTTGCCACAGGCAATTGGTGCAGAATATGATGGAGATGTTTCCAGCATGTGACGTTGGCGGCAGGGAGGGCAGTTCCTCCAGTAGGCAACCAAGTTCTCACCGGTCCACACAAACGAGGGGCACACTGTCTAAGGTCTGGGACACCTTGATGGCACCCCCTCGCCAAAGTGCCGCCACGGAGGGTCCTAGTGTCACCAGGCGTGAGAAGTATAGGCGCATGTTGCGGGAATACCTTTCCGACCACAGCCCTGTCCTCTCCGACCCCTCTGCGCCCTACACGTATTGGGTGTCGAAGTTGGACCTGTGGCTTGAACTTGCCCTATATGCCTTGGAGGTGCTGTCCTGTCCTGCCGCCAGCGTCCTATCTGAGAGGGTGTTCAGTGCAGCCGGTGGCATCATCACTGACAAGCGCACCCGTCTGTCAGCTGAGAGTGCCGACCGGCTCACTTTGATAAAAATGAACCACCACTGGATAGAGCCTTCATTTTTGTGCCCACCTGTGTAAAGCACCCCAACATGAAACTCCATGTCTGTACTCAACCTCTCCAATTCCTCCGCATCCTCATACTCATCCACCATAAGCGTTGCACAATTCTGCTAATACTAGGCTCCCTCCAACATGATTTCCCCCAACTCTGCTGGTTAGAGGCTCCCTCCACCCTGATTTCCACCAACTCTGCTGGTTAGAGGCTCCCTCCACCCTGCTTTCCCACAACTCTGCTGGTTAGAGGCTCCCTCCACCATGAATTTGCCCAAACTGGGCTGTTTAGAGGCTCCCTCCACCATGAATTGGTCCAAACTGGGGTTTTTAGAGGCTCCCTCCACCATGAATTGGTCCAAACTTGGCTGTTTAGAGGCTCCCTCCACCATTAATTGGTCCAAACTGGGCTGGTTAGAGGCTCCCTCCACCATGAATTGGTCCAAACTGGGTTTTTTAGAGGCTCCCTCCACCATGAATTTGCCCAAACTGGGCTGTTTAGAGGCTCCCTCCACCATGAATTGGTCCAAACTGGGCTGGTTAGAGGCTCCCTCCACCATGAATTTCCCAAAACTTGGCTGTTTAGAGGCTCCCTCCACCATTAATTGGTCCAAACTGGGCTGGTTAGAGGCTCCCTCCACCATGAATTTGCCCAAACTGGGCTGGTTAGAGGCTCCCTCCACCATGAATTGGTCCAAACTGGGGTTTTTAGAGGCTCCCTCCACCATGAATTGGTCCAAACTTGGCTGTTTAGAGGCTCCCTCCACCATTAATTGGTCCAAACTGGGCTGGTTAGAGGCTCCCTCCACCATGAATTGGTCCAAACTGGGTTTTTTAGAGGCTCCCTCCACCATGAATTTGCCCAAACTGGGCTGTTTAGAGGCTCCCTCCACCATGAATTGGTCCAAACTGGGCTGGTTAGAGGCTCCCTCCACCATGAATTTCCCAAAACTTGGCTGTTTAGAGGCTCCCTCCACCATTAATTGGTCCAAACTGGGCTGGTTAGAGGCTCCCTCCACCATGAATTTGCCCAAACTGGGCTGTTTAGAGGCTCCCTCCACCATGAATTTGCCCAAACTGGGCTGTTTAGAGGCTCCCTCCACCATGAATTGGTCCAAACTGGGTTTTTTAGAGGCTCCCTCCACCATGAATTGGTCCAAACTGGGCTGTTTAGAGGCTCCCTCCACCATGAATTTGCCCAAACTGGGCTGTTTAGCGGCTCCCTCCACCATTAATTGGTCCAAACTGGGCTGGTTAGAGGCTCCCTCCACCATGAATTTGCCCAAACTGGGCTGGTTAGAGGCTCCCTCCACCATGAATTGGTCCAAACTGGGGTTTTTAGAGGCTCCCTCCACCATGAATTGGTCCAAACTTGGCTGTTTAGAGGCTCCCTCCACCATGAATTGGTCCAAACTGGGGTGGTTAGAGGCTCCCTCCACCATTAATTGGTCCAAACTGGGCTGGTTAGAGGCTCCCTCCACCATTAATTGGTCCAAACTGGGCTGGTTAGAGGCTCCCTCCACCATTAATTGGTCCAAACTGGGCTGGTTAGAGGCTCCCTCCACCATTAATTGGTCCAAACTGGGGTTTTTAGAGGCTCCCTCCACCATGAATTGGTCCAAACTGGGCTGTTTAGAGGCTCCCTCCACCATGAATTTGCCCAAACTGGGCTGGTTAGAGGCTCCCTCCACCATGAATTGGTCCAAACTGGGGTTTTTAGAGGCTCCCTCCACCATGAATTGGTCCAAACTTGGCTGTTTAGAGGCTCCCTCCACCATGAATTGGTCCAAACTGGGGTGGTTAGAGGCTCCCTCCACCATTAATTGGTCCAAACTGGGCTGGTTAGAGGCTCCCTCCACCATTAATTGGTCCAAACTGGGCTGGTTAGAGGCTCCCTCCACCATGAATTTGCCCAAACTGGGCTGGTTAGAGGCTCCCTCCACCATGAATTGGTCCAAACTGGGTTTTTTAGAGGCTCCCTCCACCATGAATTTGCCCAAACTGGGCTGGTTAGAGGCTCCCTCCACCATGAATTGGTCCAAACTGGGGTTTTTAGAGGCTCCCTCCACCATGAATTTGCCCAAACTGGGGTGTTTAGAGGCTCCCTCCACCATGAATTTGCCCAAACTCTGCTGGTTAGAGGCTCAATCCACCCTGATTTTCAAAACAAATGTTGGTGCCAACCTCAACTTACTACAAGGGCCAAATTCACTGCTGGTGACAAGCTCTCCTCACTGCAAGTGCCAAATACACATGTTTCAAGGTGTTTTCCTACTGTCAGAGAGGTGGTATTGAGTGTGTAAAGTGTGTAGTTGTTAGGCTGTGATGTTGGGGTAATAGAGGGTCTTTGGTGTGTTAGATGCCCCCAGACATGCTTCCCCTGCTGTCCCAGTGTCATTCCAGAGGTGTTGGCATCATTTCCTGGGGTGTCATAGTGGACTTGGTGACCCTCCAGACACGGATTTGGGTTTCCCCCTTAACGAGTATCTGTTCCCCATAGACTATAATGGGGTTCGAAACCCGTTCGAACACACGAACATTGAGCGGCTGTTCGAATCGAATTTCGAACCTCGAACATTTTAGTGTTCGCTCATCTCTAATCCCTAATCCACATAACATTGACTCCATGGCCATTTAAACACTATTCAGAGCAAGTGCATAGCGTAGTAACATGAGCCAAGATACGATGTAATAAGGAAAGTATATTCATGTATATTTTTCAATGCTAAGAAGAGTCAATAGGTATATACACTCACCGGCCACTTTATTAGGTACACCTGTCCAACTGCTCGTTAACACTTAATTTCTAATCAGCCAATCACATGGCGGCAACTCAGTGCATTTAGGCATGCAGACATGGTCAAGACAATCTCCTGCAGTTCAAACTGAGCATCAGTATGGGGAAGAAAGGTGATTTGAGTGCCTTTGAACGTGGCATGGTTGTTGGTGCCAGAAGGGCTGGTCTGAGTACTTCAGAAACTGCTGATCTACTGGGATTTTCACGCACAACCATCTCTAGGGTTTACAGAGAATGGTCCGAAAAAGAAAAAACATCCAGTGAGCGGCAGTTCTGTGGGCGGAAATGCGTTGTTGATGCCAGAGGTCAGAGGAGAATGGCCAGACTGGTTCGAGCTGATAGAAAGGCAACAGTGACTCAAATAGTTACAACCGTTACAACCAAGGTAGCCAGAAGAGCATCTCTGAACGCACAGTACGTCGAACTTTGAGGCAGATGGGCTACAGCAGCAGAAGACCACACCGGGTGCCACTCCTTTCAGCTAAGAACAGGAAACTGAGGCTACAATTTGCACAAGCTCATCGAAATTGGACAATTGAAGATTGCAAAAACGTTGCCTGGTCTGATGAGTCTCGATTTCTGCTGCGACATTCGGATGGTAGGGTCAGAATTTGGCGTCAACAACATGAAAGCATGGATCCATCCTGCCTTGTATCAACGGTTCAGGCTGGTGGTGGTGGTGTCATGGTGTGGGGAATATTTTCTTGGCACTCTTTGGGCCCCTTGGTACCAATTGAGCATCGTTGCAACGCCAAAGCCTACCTGAGTATTGTTGCTGACCATGTCCATCCCTTTATGACCACAATGTACCCAACATCTGATGGCTACTTTCAGCAGGATAATGCGCCATGTCATAAAGCTGGAATCATCTCAGACTGGTTTCTTGAACATGACAATGAGTTCACTGTACTCCAATGGCCTCCACAGTCACCAGATCTCAATCCAATAGAGCATCTTTGGGATGTGGTGGAACGGGAGATTCGCATCATGGATGTGCAGCCGACAAATCTGCGGCAACTGTGTGATGCCATCATGTCAATATGGACCAAAATCTCTGAGGAATGCTTCCAGCACCTTGTTGAATCTATGCCACGAAGAATTGAGGCAGTTCTGAAGGCAAAAGGGGGTCCAACCCGTTACTAGCATGGTGTACCTAATAAAGTGGCTGGTGAGTGTAGATAGGTCAAAGGATGACACACCAAGTGGTTTAAGAGCATAAGGAGTAGTAAGTAAATAAGATCAGGAGTTTACATACCCATAGATGGAGAGTACAAAATGCTGCTGGTCGGCCCGCACACCTAGTCCCTTTAGAAAGTCTATTCCACACCTGCCTTTAGTATGTAAATTGCCTCAGTGTTTTTTGAATAAGTCTGTTTTTGTTCATATGCTAATTAGACTCTTAGTGCACCATAGTGCATCCTCTTTGCTATTGTTTCCTATGGGTGTTTACAGCACAGGCTGCTGCTGATGATTTCCTGCTTCCTGCTTGCACACACAGATAGGAGGTAATACCAGAGACGAGTGCTTCTGGGAACTTCCTGTGCTGGCTGGGAGCTCATTAGCATATGAATAAACACAGACTTATTCAGAAACCACTGAGGCAATTTACATACTAAAGGTAGGTGTGGAATAGCCTTTCTATAGGCTATGCAAAGATGTGATTAGTTAAAAATGACTTTTCCCAATGATAGAACCCCTTTAACTCTTTAAGGGTACATCTGATATTATGATGCCCAATTCATATCTCATTAATATATTTAATTTACAGTCAATACATTTTTCTTTACAATGGCCTTGTGCTGTCTAATATACTACAGAGAATATGGGAAATTCCATTTAATGTTCCTATCCAACCCTAGGTATACATATAATGACAACATGTACATTACCTAGACCTGGAGTGTAACCTGAAGCTCCCGTCCTCCAATGCAAACTCTTCCCCAACTATAATGTATTGTTTATAGGCCTGATCTCCTTCTATGGGGAAGAGACACCATATAGGCCCCCTATGGTTTCTGGGCCCATATATGGCTATACCTTCTGCTGCCCCTGGTTGGGACATAACACCCATTACTATTTTATTGGTAAAGTCCTATTACATTAAGATATTGTTAATAAGCAAACCTTGACTTCAAAGGACTGGAAGGAGGGCTGTAGACAAAGACTTGAAAAAATTGGACAGAAGGCATGGTACAATGGAGTTTCAATTAAAAGCGAGTATAGGTAACACTCTGTTGGACCTATCTACCTAAATCTTATGAGTTCTAAGAATATTTAGTATTGTAAACCTTTAAAGGGATCTTATCACTCAGACACAATTTTTTCTAGGTACCACGTCAAAATAGCCTTAAGAAAGGCTATTCGTCTCCTACCCTTTGTCATCTTCTCCGCACCACCGTTCGCTTACAATACCGGTTTCTCTCGGTATGCAAATTAGCTCTCTTGCAGCACTTGGGCAGAGCAGAAAATGGCCACTTGCACAGTATTATAAGCGGCCATTTTCTCGTAGCCTGTGGGCATGCGCAGTCTGCTCTGCCCGAGGCCTGAGGCCTAGAAGTTACAAGCCACCGCCGGTAGAAGAGGCTGAAGATGACACTGCTGACAAAGATGGAGGCGGCGCTGGAGAGAGTTCTCTCACAGCATTGGGGATGCCCCCAATGCTGTTTGAGCACTGGGGCCCGCCCCCAGTGCTGCGAGAGAACTAATTTGCATACCGAGAGAAACCGGGAACGGCGTCGCGGAGAAGACGACGAAAGGTAGGTGACGACTAGCCTTTCTTAAGGATATTCCAACGTGGTACCTAGAAAAAATTGTGTCTGAGTGATAGGATCCCCTTTAAACATTCATGGAAAATTACATACATTGCATGTTTATGGTTAATGTATTTTAGCTACAAAATTATTTTGTAACTGTTACATTTTTTTCTAGATCAGTATTTTAGAAAACAGACCAAGCATGAAGGTAAAATTACGTGCGCTCCTAAATCAGCCCATACCGGTCACACTCCGAACTCTGGCCTGGAAATTACAATTATCCAATACAAAAGGTAATAGTGATATAACAAGTAAAGGGAGATTTATTAGAGGTGCTTTCCAGGCCAAATATATAGATGACCTATCCTTACATCATCAATAGACTGACATAATAATGTAAAAAACAGCACCAAAAATTCTTAAAGTATGTTTAATATTAAAGGTTCATATTGAAATTAGGCTATTTTTAATGGACAGTATAGCATAACATGTTGCAATATTGTATCCAGCAAAAATAGGTTCCTGATATAAATCTTATCCATTAAAACGCAAATTAAAAAAAAAGAATCAGTCAAATGTCTCATGACTGATCATAATGGATCTGTCATATCCATCAAAGCTCTTGTAAACATGGAAAATAGGATACCAGTGTGAATAGAGTCTAAAGCAGATGTGTCATAATAATTGACAGGTCTACTTTAAAAGACATTGTTATATTGAATAGTTCCCAACTACAGTACTCATGATGTATTTGTGTGCTTGAGATCTTGAGTGGACATCACTTGTGGCAACCATGTTCCTACAGCCCGCATGGATTATCTGACACATGTGTCTATGAACAAGGCCCGATCTGTACTAGACCGAGAAATTGCTCTACTTTGTGAGGATCTGCTCTCAAAGGAAGAAACATTTCAACACCTGAAAGATAACAAGGGTAAGTGTTGTATGAAGGCCAAAAATGGATCAAAGTAGGGACAGATCAATTAAAAAGCTAGCTAAACCCTTTAATTCTGCACTGGGACATACAGGATATAGCACAGGAGGTGTGGCACAATATGCACCAATTTCCTGCTACACTAGTTACGATGAAAGATAAGTCTAAACCACTTAGATGCCCCTGTCAATAAGGTATTATACAGAGGGTATGTTCCTCCTTGGCATCCCCGCAGAGCTAACATGAGGTGTCAATGGTTTGTTATGACAGCTACGGTAGGTCCCCACTTCTGACCACTTTTGGCATCTATTAGACCCTTCCAGAACCTATTAGACCCTGCCAATCATCTTGAATATTTATAGTAGATCTACAAAATATCAAACATTTCCATACTTTGCCAATTCTTGACACGTTATAAATCCCAGCATGTAATATATCACAGACATTTCCTTAAAGGTAATATGCCACAAAATTATTTACCCTTTACCCCTTATTTTTAGGGATCGCAAGATGTATGCGGAATGTGATGTCCTACCTTCATAAACATGCCAAGATCAGCCTTTTAGATGAGGACTATCTCTTGCTTGTGCCTCTAGCACAGACAGTGTTTTCAACTTCTAAACCCAGTACAACTCTAGATTCACTGTCTACTCTATTGGTTGAAGAATATATCACTTTTATGGGCTCCCGACCATCTATCATGCATAGAAATGAACAACCAGAGGTAAATGTTTGTCACAGCATATCACTATATACATGTACTGGTAAAAAGGTATGTTTTTTCTCTTTGCCAGAAATGAAAGCGAGTTTTTTCGATGAAGGAGTCTTCCAAACTCCCCCAGAAATTTTCCTATTCACAGGATAGGTTCTCAGTATCTGATCAGTTGGGGTCCAACACCCAGACCCCATACTGATCAGAGAATCCAGCTGCTTCAAGGCACCAGAAGCTGCTTTGTTCCTATTCAAATAATAGGAACAGACCTGCAGAACCCCAGTGCCACCATTATACAGTGGATAGTGTTTTTTCTGGCACCATTCACTGTATAGTGTTGTTTCCATGGAGCTCTGCTACAGCAGCCAGATCACCTAGGATCTGGTTGTTGGATCCTAACCACTCAGATAGGTTATCACTATGAATAACAAACATGGTGGCCTAGAAAACTCATTGAACTGTTAAAAATATACAGTATCCCCCATCATCAGCGCCGCACCTCCCATGAGGCGACCTGAAGCGAGCGCTTCAGGAGGCGCTATGCCAGGGCCTCAGGGAGGGCGGCATTTTTGGTTACCTAAGCCAGTCCAGGACAAGCTGTCCTGGACTAGCTTAGCACTGAGCGGTGGTTTGGGGAGGCCACTGGAGCAGCGCTGCTCCAGCAGCCTCCCCTCACGCTCAGGCAGAGAGCAGGTCGTCTCCGTGCCTGCTCTCTGCCGGCGAACGGCGCTAAGCCCCGTCCCCTGCACTTCGCCATGCCCCCTCCGTTCCGCCACGCCCCTCCGCTCCGCACCCTCCTCCCGGTGGTGGTGGGGGGGCAGCTTTCTGTAGTTCGCCTCAGGCGGCGAAAGGGGCAGGTTCGCCCCTGCCCATCATCCACTTAAAACCCTCTAAAAATACATATCCTGATGTAAAAGTTTGTCGTCTAAAATGCAACAAATACAACACTATTCATTCCAGTATGGGGCAGGATAGAAGGAGACTTGAATTACCGTAGTCCTTTACTTCCACCCTGCCCAAAAGAGATAGAGCTAAAATAACATGAATATTGAACTTGAATAATTTGCTGACACAGGGACTTACAGGTTTTTTATTGCCTGTAGAACGAATTTCTAGGACTCTCAGACACATCAGAACTAATTCAAGTAGACAGCGTTTCCATTAACCATTGATGACTGAGGCACCTAAATGGCACCAGTGCATGGGACCGCCATATTGGTACCAAAAGCCACCCCGCTAGAATGTTAATTGGGGTTTTTTTCCAATTCCACACCATTCAGATTTTTTTCCAGCTTACCAGTACATTATATATTACATTAAACATTGCCACTATGAAGTACAATTTACCCCACAAAAGCTGTAAGCCCAGAAAAAAATTAAAAAAAGATAAAAAAATTTTAAAAAAATTACTTTGGTAAAGTAGTGCTGAGGACAGAAGCAAAACGCTAAATTGGAGAAAATTGATGTCCTTTCTCTTTAAAAATTCCAGCAAATCTAAATATGGATTAAAATATTGACTGCGTTTTACCTGTTTGCTGGAAATAAATAACGTTTGTTTTAATTAATCCAATACGATATTGTAACCGGATTAAAGTAATGAAATCGCTTTCATTTCCCTCAGAGACTGTTACATTGGTGCGGCAATGATTTATCCAACTCTCCAATGCCAGCTGGCATGGGGGAACTACAGACCTAATCTAATAGCAATATACAGCCTGGAATTCACAATCCCTCATCCAATATTTAGTTAATTATTTATGGCTTTTAAGAGACAGATTTCAACTTGTTTTTTCTGGAAAAATCTAAAGATTAATTCGTAGATGTATAGGGGTTGCTAAAGGAGGTAAAAATATAAAGACAATTGTATGGGAAGAATAAACAGACAGATTCTAAGGGATAGTTCACACGGGCATTCTGTGTGTGCACATTCCATCGCCTCTGCCGCTACGGGATGCTGGTGCAGTGCACGGCATCACGTCGTGGCTTTCCACTCCGGATTAGGCCCAAATTCATTGTTTTATCCTTGAAACGGAACAGAAGTATAAAAATAGCAACTTTGGTGTGAACATGCAGGTAGGTATGAACTCTTAGCAGGTATAAGGGTGCATTCAGACTACGTAAACGCCGCTGTTACGAGCGCTCCCATTGAAGTGAATGGGAAGTGTTCGGCAGTCTGCCGTAATGCCGGCGTGTACGGCTCTCATACACGCCCGGCGTTACGTAGTCTGAATGCACCCTAAGGGTGAATTCACACTGAGTAAACGCTAGCTTATTCTGAACGTAAAACACGTTCAGAATAAGCGGCGTCTAAAGCAGCTCCATTCATTTCTATGGGAGCAGGGATACGAGCGCTCCCCATAGAAATGAATGGGCTGCTTCTTTCACTCCGTGCAGTCCCATTGAAGTGAATGGGGAGTGCCGGCGTGTACGCTCCGGTATGAGCAGAGCTTGCCGTACACGCCGGCACTCCCCATTCACTTCAATGGGACTGCACGGAGTGAAAGAAGCAGCCCATTCATTTCTATGGGGAGCGCTCGTATCCCCGCTCCCATAGAAATGAATGGAGCTGCTTTAGACGCCGCTTATTCTGAACGTGTTTTACGTTCAGAATAAGCTAGCGTTTACTCAGTGTGAATGCACCCTAAAGGTGAACGAGGCAAACCCACCAGATTCAGAAAAACTGACCAATCATTCTGTTGTATTAGATGTTCAGCTGACATTTGTGTTGCAGATGTTGAATAGGTTCAATACGTACAACATTTTCTGATTTATGACCTATCCTTAGAATAAGTCGTGCATCAAGAATCAGTAGGGGATCCCACACCTGGGACCCCCGTGGATCAGCTGTTTGAGTCAGCAGCAGTGCTTCACAGGCCATGTGATGTAACATACATTAACCACATGGCCTGTTTGCAGCACCATTCAAGTGAAATGACCTCAAACACAGCCACTTGGCGGCATGGTGGCTCAGTGGTTAGCACCACAACCTTGCAGCACTGGAGCCCTGGGTTTGAACCCAATCAAGGAAAACATCTACAAGGAGTTTGTATTTTCTCCCTGTGTTTGTGTGGGTTTCATCCCATACTCCAAAGATATACTGATAGAGGGGGGAACATAGTTGCTTTACAAATGTACAGGACTGTGCTTCATTTCCAATGAAGAGGCTGAAGTGCTCACCATCATTGATGGCGTTTTGCCACCTTTAGACATATAGAGTACATAAATCCTATTTCTGTATTTACACTAGGAAAGTGGAGTATTCCAAAAAATGTCTTTATCATTACAAAGTCAGGAACAAAACCTAGCACAGACCATCCAGAATATCTATGCAACTGAAGGTGAGATTTATATTTTAATGTTTCTGTACAAATAATTGTGTTAATTGTTCCTAATTTCTAGTTTAAGGCCGCAGCCACAGGTTGCAAAAATGCTGCAATTTACATTACCTGCAAAGTGGATGGGATTCTGGCTAATCCCATACATACATACATTGCAGAAAAAAATCCACAGCGGAAAAGCAGCGTGTCAATTATACCTATAGAAACACTGGTGGCAGAAGTCCACAGAGGAAAACTCTGCATAAATGTGATGAAAAACACTGCAGGGAAAAAAAGGTGATGTGCTTTCAGCGCGTTTTTTTTTCTGCAGCATTTTTTGCTGCTTCTCTTGACATGGGGTCATAACCTAAAGCAGTTGTCCAGTCCCAAATCTGTGTAGATGGATAGGTCATCAGTATAAAATTTCGATTTCAGGTTGAACAAAGTTGGATTAGCCTTACTCTTTGCATCCTTCAATGCTGTACTGCTTTCTATATATTCTACATGTATAGTACCGCTCTCTATATGTTCTACATACACCATGTGATCAAAAGTATCCAGACACCCCCAAAAACATACGTTTTTCATATTAGGTGCATTGTGCTGCCACCTACTGCCAGGTACTCCATATCAGTGACCTCAGTAGACATTAGACATCGTGAGAGAGTAGAATGGGACGCTCCGAGGAATTAACGGACTTCGAACGTGGTCAGGTGATTGGGTGCCACACATCACACAGGTCAATGCCAAACGATGCTACGCTTGATGTAAGGAGCGTAAACATTGGAAGATTGAACAGTGGAAAAACGTTGTGTGGAGTGACGAATCACGGTACACAATGTGGCGATCCGATGGCAGGGTGTGGGTATGGCGAATGCCCGGTGAACGTCATCTGCCAGTGTGTGTAGTGCCAACAGTAAAATTCGGAGGCGGTGGTGTTATGGTGTGGTGGTGTTTTTCATGGAGGGAGCTTGCACCCCTTGTTGTTTTGCGTGGCACTATCACAGCACAGGCCTACATTGATATTTTGCTTCCCACTGTTGAAGAGCAATTCGGGGATGGCGATTGCATCTTTCAACACGATTGAGCACCTGTTCATACTGCACAGCCTGCGGCGCAGTGGTTACACGACAATAACATCTCTGTAATGGACTGGCCTGCACATAGTCCAGACTTGAATCCTATATAACACCTTTGGGTTGTTTTGGAACGCCGACTTTGTGCCAGGCCTCACCGACCTACATCGATACCTCTCCTCAGTGCAGCACTCCGTGAAGAATGGGCTGCCATTCCCCAAGAAACCTTCTAGCACCTGATTGAACGTATGCCTGTGAGAATGGAAGCCGTCATCAAGGCTAAGGGTGGGCCAACACCATATTGAATATCAGCATTACCGATGGAGGGCGCCACGAACTTGTAAGTCATTTTCAGCCAGGTGTCCGGATACTTTTGATCACATAGTGTATATAGTACTGCTCTCTATATGTTCTACATGTATAGTACTGCTCTCTACCTGTTCTACATATATCATACCGCCCTCCACCTGTACTGCATAAAGCTCCCTGTACTACATGTAGCCATATAGGCTCCATACCAATGTGAATGAGCCCTAAGGGTGACGTACTGTTGAAATGCCTTTAGAAACATTAAAAATAATTTCTGATATTCATATATTTGTTGCTCAGAACAGAAGTCTTCATCCTTTTGATCCATAACTAGATAAGTTTCCACTGTTATCACTTTGTTATGTCTTTTTTCAATGAAACAGCTGGAAGTCCAGAAGATGCCTTGACACTTGGTCTACAGAAGATGCTGCAACCCATCTTCCAAGTCCTTTTTGTTGGTACAAATGATTTTTCAGTATTTGGTGATTCCTGTATCTTCAGCCCCAGTGTTAACACTTAGAACAAACCTAAGGAGAACTATAGACCTTTGAAAGCAGTCATTTCTCCCATCTTCCCCATACACATGCACATACTCTGCTCAGCGTGATTGTTTGCTCAATGGGGAGATTGGGATTAGTTGGCAGACACCTCTAGCACAACATACAGCTTTCAGCAGGTTGCATTCACTTCTGTGGGAGATCCATGAACAGCTCATCAAGTGCATGCTGGGAGTTGTGGTTACACAACAGCTGGAGTGGCTGACCACAGCTCTAGATAAACACTATTCATATTGTCATTGGAAGTCAAAGTCATCTTCACGTCAATGTCCAGCATTTGATTTTTCCTAGATTTATTCTGATCATACAAGAAAATCTGTGCATATACGCTATGTAGACATGTTAATGAAGAATAATTGGGTTGTCGCATTTGCTGGGTATTTATGCGTACAACTCATACGTCTGTGACAAAATATATGAGTCTGAGGAGGCCATCATTAAATTATCATTGCATTAGTTCATCCATTGTCCTGTCTGACTTTCATTAGGACCTGATTTTCATGGTAAATGAAGGAAATGGAGGAAGACAACATCTCATTGAGGTCTCTGGCTTCATATGTAGAATACTAAAAATAGCTAAAGGACACTTTATTTCAGACACATAAAGTCACCTTACTGACGCCAGAAAAGTGATACGCTAAAAGGGAGGAAAACGCTTGTTCTAGGAGCAAAAAAAAACAAAAAAAAAGTTAGAATAGTATGTATATTTTTGTTAGGTCCGGTTTACATCCGCACATGGGTTTCCATTTGGGGAGTCCACTTGGGGATCCCCACAATGGAAACCTAATCCAAATAATAAAAGCGGAAGCCCACAGACCCCATAGACTATAATGGGGTCCATGTGGTTTCCACTCGGTTTCCGCACAAAAAATGCGTTGAGAAAAGCGCTGCTTGCCGGACTCTTCTCTCCACATTTTTCATGGAGAGAGGGGAACAAAATTGCCTGAACACAGATGTGATCCAGGCCTTAGTTATAGTGTCCTGGCATCTGAAGTGCATTATGACTTTTCTGCTCTTTACTAGTCCTGCCATATTTTCCCACTATTCATTGTGAGATATTTCTATCATCTCACGCTACAGGTTACCTGAATATGAAGACATTACTATACGTGTGGGATCAGTATATCCTGGGACTCGATGAGCCAGAGTTTAACTGTCTTCCAGCTTTTGGTTTAGCGTTCCTCATATTACTGCAAAGACATTTCAGTGACTCAACCACAGTAAGTAATGAATGACGTCCATATTATAGGTTATAAATGCCCATATATTCTTGTATATTAAGCCTTGTACTCAGTCTAGCCCCTACATGTGCTGTTACAGAAGATCTATCCCCTTTCCTTACCGTTGGTTTAGATATTGCTATCTCTCCCATTTCATCCACCCGTGACCAGCGGTGCTAAGAAGCCACTTCTATTGTGCTCATTCCTATTGGCTGGCCTATATAATAGCAGGAATTAGGCTGCCAAATGTGTATAAGAGGACCCGAGTAATGGAAGGGAGCATGTGTGACCACCAGTACTGACTCATAAGGTGGACACTTTGAGAGGAAATCAAAAGAACACCAGATGGTGCAAATATATATTTATGCACATTATCATTTTTTTAATAAAAAGATATATTTTACATACTCATTATACAGAGTATATTATATTTATTTTATAGGGAGACACTCATGTGATGCAGTGCTATCATGTGCCTACATCGTATGCCGTTGTGCAGGGTACAAACCTTCATTATTATATTATTAACTTTTGAAGCTCCATTGACTCTAGCATACCTTTTTTTTAACTGTATATAGTAAACCCAGCAGACCTTGATAGAGGGCCACCACAAAAACCATAAACCTTTTTTTTTTTTTTTTTTTTTAAATGGTGCCCTATGGGCAATATACAGTACAATATACCACTGTATGATTATATAGTAGGATATGTTAAACATTGTTACACATTGAAAGCAATAGGTAAAAAAAGCCTCTCAGTGAGTTCAATTGGCAGCGCGCGTAAGGGCTCCTTCACACGGCGTAAGCGCTCGGCTCTTTCCGAGCCGTACACGCGAGCGCTTCTAAACACTTCCCATTCACTTCAAAGGGAACGCTCGTAAAGCTGGCTTTACGAGCGCTCCCATTGAAGTGAATGGGAAGTGTTTAGAAGTGCTCGCGTGTACGGCTTGGAATGAGCCGAGCGCTTACGCCGTGTGAAGGGGCCCTAAGACGGAACCCATTGAACTCAATGGGATTCAGTTTTACAGCGCTGCTTATTTTTTACACAAGTTTTGTGGCCAAATCAGTGCCACAAAACTCTGTGTGAATGGACCCTTACAGTTCAGTATAAGGCCCTTATATTCCCTCACCTGGGTTGATATGCTATTCTGGTGACACACTCCCTTTAACAGAGAGTAAATGATCATTTTGTTACTGTTTTTCTTTTCCTTTAGCCAAGTAACGTGCACGCAGTACTAAAGACAGCAGGGGCATCTTTATCAATTCAGGAATTCCAGACTATTATAAATAGGTATTTTTACCAAGATCTCTTCAGTTCACTGAACAAGGGAGCCAGCAGTGAGATTCCAGTTCATGATCCAACACAAGGTTTGTAGAACATATTCTGGTTGAAGGTGGCCATAGACATCCAATGAATATACTGAGTTGACCAAATTCTTGATTTTAGTAGACCCAACTGAGAATATAATGTGTATGGAGGTGTTCTGACTCTCCCTGATGTTGGGTGTCAGGGAACAAAAGGATCAGACATGTTGAATTTCAACATGACTGAGCATTTGTTATCACAGAAGATACTCATAGGCTTAGTAACAGTTTGTCTAAAGGGCAACAAATTTCTAACCTATACCCATTCACTTACTAGCATACCCCCTGAAATATTTAGTTAAACATAGTTTTATTGCCTTCATATTTCTATTAACTGCATCTTACCATTTAGGCATTCTGTCAATTAATTGTACATATTAGTGGGGGTGCAGTTGCACCGGGCCCCAGGAGCCCTAGGAGGCCCATAAGCGCTGGCATCAATATTGAGATTGCAGCTTCCATCTGGTCCATAAACCAAGGAGACTCACAGATTACCATAACCACGCTAAGGTGGATTAAACTCCTTAGTATCCATAACCCTCACTATCAAGAATTCCCTGTAGGGAAAAGGTAGGGGACACCGGGCAAAAAATTGCATCGGGGCCCACAAGACTTTAGTTATGCCATTGCATATTAGCTCACCTGATTCTCAAGGGTCAAGAAAATTGCTTGTAATTTTCAATGTAGTGCATTGAACTTGTACACTTGGCCCAGTAAAAGATTATTGTACACTTGGCCCGGTTATAAGATATGTTACTAGCTAGCCTAGGATCGATGTCGCCAGCCAGGGCAAGCAATGCACACTGTCGGAAAAAAAAAGTTACATTTAATGATTGTGTTTGTATCTTTGAAGCTATACCCCACTGGAGTTATGTGACCAAAATGACAACATATCCAAGAACAAGGCCACAAGATAGAAGACAAGCAAGGTAGATTTTGTTAAATAAAGTTTGATACAAATGAAATTCCATCTAAGATGAAATGTTTCCATTAGAATGATGCTAATAGAAAAAACCCACAGAGACAGTTTGCTGAAAATAAAATGATCTCAGCCATGTTAACAGGAGACGGCACAATAAGTCATCCGATTAGTCATATAAATGTCAGTGTTGTTGACCTAATGTCTCTCACTATTTGTGTAATTGCAGAGAAGAACGGGAAACCTTAAAAAGGCAAATGGCGGAGAAAGAACAGAGAGAAGAACTGAAGAGACGTCAGAGAGAAGAGGAGCAAAAAAGGTGAGCATGCGGTATTATATGTACATATAAATGCAATTCTCTTAAAGACGTACACAACACAAATTACAATTTCTCAAATGTATTTCATGGTGGGGCAATACGGTGGCTCAGTGGTTAGCATTGCAGCGCTGGAGTCCTGGGTTCGAATCTCGCCAAGAACAACATCTGCAAGGAGTTTGTATGTTCTCCCCGTGTTTGCGTGGATTTCCTCCCATTCTACAAAGACATACTGATAGGAGAAAAAAAAAAATACATTGTGATCCCTATATGGGGCTCACAATCTACATTAAAAAATATATATATTTCATGGCAAGCCACATTAAAAAAAAACATACAGAGGTCTTCGAGGCCGACAGCTGTTTCTCAAAAAAAAAAAAAAACAACAGAGTTTTCCTGCTTTAAAACTCTGATCGTGTCCCCAAGGCGGCATCAACTACCCGAATAGTCTGAAAAGCAAACAATATGAAGTGCAATTCAGTTCTATAAGAGGCAATCACTGACTATACAGTCTCTTTCTACATTCAATGTGTGTACATAGGCAACAGGAAGAAAGGCTCCACCAAATTCTGGCAGAAACCCGGAGACAATATGAAGAGGATAAAGCTACTCTACAAAAGCAACTTCAGCAGGTTTGGATGATAACTGCAATGACTTTTCTGTCCCTGAATTTTACCTATTAGAAGTTGTTGCAAAACATAGTTATTCACCTTAGGAAATTGCCTTGGTGCAGACTTTCTCGCACTATCATTGGCCGAAAACGTTCAGGAGACAACTAATATGTGTATGAGGATCATTGCAGTGGCGTAACTACCGCCATAGCGGCAGAGACAGCTGCCACAGGGTCTGGGACAGCTACTACCGCTATGTTTTTTTTTTGTTCTTGTTTTTTTTTTAATAGGCTGTTACGGGCCCCATTTACTTACCGATCCTGGCTGGGCTGGGATCAGTAAGTGACACCGCGGGCCCCATAAACACTATCATTATACTCAGGGGTCTTTACAGTCCCCCGAGTACAATGATCGGAGGCCCGGGAGAGGTAAGAAACATAAAGAACACTGTTAACTCAACACAATCCTGCCAGGCCTCCTTCCTAGTTGTCTGACGTCTCTGACGTCACATGAACCCGGCCTGTGTCCCGGGTCATGTGACGTCCAACGTCATTGAAGAAGGACCGCAGCGGAGGCTGACAGCGTAGGACCCAGGGGACAGGTAGGAAACTTTTTTTTTAATGTTTTTATTCCCCCGGGTCTCCGATTATTATACTCTGGGGTCTGAAAAGACCCCAGAGTATAATAATTGTTTATGGGTGTCCACAGTGGGACATAATAGAGTGTGCAAGGGCGACTATGGGACATAATACTGTGTGCAGGGGCCACTAAGGGACATAATACTGTGTGCAGGGACCAATAAGGGACATAATACTGTGTGCAGGGGCCACTAAGGGACGTAATACTGTGTGCAGGGGCCACTAAGGGACATAGTACTGTGTGCAGGGGCCACTAAGGGACGTAATACTGTGTGCAGGGGCCACTAAGGGACGTAATACTGTGTGCAGGGGCCACTAAGGGACATAATACTGTGTGCAGGGACCACTAAGGGGCATAATAGAGCATGCAGGAATGCGGAGGAGGGGGGGTCGGTCGAGGTCGTCGGTGTCAGTTTGGGGGGGCCCATGTCAGAAGTTCGCCACGGGGCCCCGCCATTCCTAGTTATGCCACTGGATCATTGGATACCAGTGTTCCAAATACTCCACAAAATGAACCTGTTTAGCACAAAGTAATAATATCCACCACTCAGCTACATAATCTCAATATTAGTCAAGCAGCTGTATCCATTATAGTCAGTCCCTCCATGAACCATCTGCCTGCTTATAGCCAGCTTACCCATAGACATAGTAACATAGCTGGATAGTGGCCCATCACATTTTAATGTCCCATCCAAAGTGTCCCCATACATTATAGTGACCCCCTCTCAGTGCGCCCATTATTTACCTCACTGCTCCCAGACATGCTTTCTTCCCTACACCAGGCGCAGATATGTCACAGCGGTGTGTCTGGAGCAGGGGAGGAGGGTGAGCAGTGACAAGGAGAGGTAAGTATATACACTGAAGCTGTCCCTTAGCTTTGTGACCTGCAAGTCTGGGAAGCTTTAGAATAAGAGTCAGCAGTTCTTTTCTCACTGGCTCTGCCAGTCCAACTTGATTGGACAGTCCATGGAGAAGGTTGTGGGACACAGATTGCAGCCTCAGTGGCCACATGCAGATCACAGGTAGCATGTTTGAGACCCCTGTTTTAGATGGTCACCTGGCCCCATCAAAATCATCTGGTTCAACCAAAATTCATCTAATGTGTATGGGCACCTTAAAATTGTTTTCGCTAACACTGTTGTAGATTCTCTTTCTTTACCGTTCTCATTAAAGCGAATGTCCAGGATTCTCCTTCTCAGGCCAATGACATCACATCTATTGGTCACATAGGCATGCCGCAGCTCAGTCCTATTGAATTGAATAAGGTTGTGCTGCAATACCAACCACAGCCACTATACTGTACAATTACAGGGCTTTGCTTGGTAAGCAGTGAAGAGGCCACAGCAAACATTATCATAGTCCTGGACAACCCCTTTAAATAAGCATATCAATACAAGTGATACAAGGTTATATATATCTATATGTAATTGTAAAATATTATAATTGACCTATAAGTTATCACAATAGATTACGTACATGAATGATGCTTAGATAATTTTTTCATGGTCCCGTTTTAAACCAGGAACAACAGCACAGCTACGAAATAGAGAAAAGAGCGACGGAGCAAATAAATGAATTACAAGGAGAGATCAGACGGCTCCTGCAGCAAAGAAGGGTAAAGATCAATATGGATCTTATTGTAGACTTTCCACTGTTCTAAACTTAGTGAAGGATTTCCTTATTTATTCTGCTGAAGTGTTTCTGTACCTGAGCCAGGTCTAAACTGCAACCGTATGACAAGTGCTACTGACCAATTCCTGCAGGATGGACATACTAAGTTATATTATTCTGCATATTATCCAAATAACACATAGCAGGTCTCCAGAATGTCCACTAGTGGTCTAACATACATTGACCTCATTCAAGCATCTTTGTTCTGCCCTGTCTATATCTTAGTATTTTGTTTGAGTGCTAAATAAGTGCTAAATATCTGTATCGTATCTTATCCAGTCTGAACACTTATACCATTGCCCAGTCATTATTAGACCAGCAGGATACAACAGTATAAAGCTTTACAGTCAGTGGCGTAACTACCACGGAGGCAGCAGAGGCAGCTGCCACAGGGCCTGGGACATCAGGGGCCCGGTGACAGCTGCTACCGCTGCTATCATTATTCTCAGAGGTCTTTTCGGACCCCCGAGTATAATGATCGGGGCCCCCTGTTGGTGGAATACTTTCCACCAACAGGGGGCCCCGAAGCTGCAGCAACGGCTGACACACAGGAGCTGCAGGTCTGGCTCCTATCAGCGCTTCAGGACGCTCCCCCTCTCCCCCCCCCCTCCCTTTCTCTGCCTGTCCTCTGACCACCAATGAGAGGGCTGAGGAGAGCCCAGGAGGCGGGGCTTATCCCTGCCGAGCTCCTGCCGTCCTGCACTCAAGAGGAAGAAAGGAAAAAGGAAAATGAAACTAAAGATACACAGGTACATACTGGGGTTACTATGCTTAATGTCAGGCATTTGGGGTGATTACTTTTGTTTTAGTAACTCCATGTGCCTCATATTAATAGCAGTTAACCCTATCATGTCCCTCACATTAACCCCTGTGTGCCTCACCATAAGAGTTACTAATATGTGAGACATATGGGGGTAATAATAATGAAGATACTTCACAAGGGCTTGTCATAGCCAAGTACAATCATATAACGTATTAGAGGCAATCCTTTAGGAATTTGATATATATATATATATATATATATATATATATATATATATATATATATATGTAAGGTACTTTTATTGAATGAAACAAAAACAAAAAATCCAGGTAACATGATAAACATCATCATATCATCAAGTAGTACATAATACATTATACCATTTAGCAGATCCCAAACGTTTCGATCCTAAGACAGGTCAATGGGATGGAGGTGACAAAGCTAAGAAATAGAAACCATATTTTACCGTATAACATTATCAACTATGTCAGCCCTTACATGAGCTTGGAAACAATCCTGGTATCAAAAAAAAACCCTCATAGTAAACTAAAACCATATAGGGATAGCCTATATAAAGGGGCTATTCATCCCTTACCTTTATCTTGAAGTCAGCGCTGCCGTTTTTGAATTTTGACTTGTTTTTTCTTTATGCTAATTGTGCTCAGAAAGCTCAGGGGCTGTTCCCCGTGGGCTCTGAGCACAGCTTGTTATCCATGCAGCACTACCTTTCTTCTGCTCCGTCCGTCCTCTTCTTACAGGACACCAACGCAAAATGGGTGACTGCGTATGTCTGTCAGTCATTTTGGGGTGGTGTCATGTAGGAGACCACCACAAAATGGTGACAAAACATGCGTCGTCGGCTGTTAATAAATGCACCCATATACCTTTAGATGCGCTTTGAGCGATTTCAGGGTGTTTCTCAGAGCTTCTGGTATCTCATGCATTTGTTTACATGGTTCATCTTCATGCTATGTAACTTCTACACTAACCCCTCTCACTTCACTCCCCCCCTTACCATACACCCCCTCCCTATCGCTCTAGGTATCCTGCTCATCCCTACCTACTCAGCCCTACCCTCGTCCCCATTATCACGGATAACCCCTTTAAACTAACGCTAGGTTCACACTAGTGTTTGGGTTTCCATCGTTCGGATCCGCATGGGGACCAGAAAGACAGAGACTTGGTTATAATGGGCTCCACTGGGTTTCTGCGGGGTTTTATACTGAAACCAGCGGACAGAACAGTCCTCCTTGCAGGTCCTACGGCAACTGCGACGCTTAGACCTTATCCTAGTAGCCAAATAGGAAAAGCAGCAATTGCCTAATATGATGTTATCCTAGGAAATGCTTTCTTTAGCCACAGGAGTGAATCCAGTATTATACACTCACTGCAAACCCGATGACAGAATACAGAGTGGTGTTTATGAGTGGGGTAAATGGTGTTATGAGGTTTAGCTGTTTTATCATTTGTAGCTGTGATATGAATATATAATATTTTTTTTTTCTGTTTTTTTTTTTTTTTTTTTGCCTTTTAGGCATCTACTGGCGGCAATTCAGTAGAAAGGTAATGATAAATGGAACTTGTCATTTCAATCCCTTTGTCCCATTTGTTATCCTGAGTACTGTTAATCACAGCCCAATAAGCAGCAATGATGAGAAGTAGCCGAGTGCAACATAACGTAACTGCCATAACATAGCTAGCACAAAAATAGCAGGTTCTGAAAAATAGTAAAAATGCCGAAAAACATACTTTAAATTCTAAAGTATTGTAATTAAATTGGATATATTTGTGCAGTATCATGGAGGGGCCTTTAACCCTTAAGGACGCAGGGTAGTTTGGACGTTAATGGTCGGTGACTTTTTTATTATTTTACTTCCCCGGCTTCAAAAATTTACAACAGTTTATTTTGTCATCAACATCGCTTTATGAGGGCTTATTCTTTGTGTGATGAGTCATACTTTATTTGGCATAGTTTTGGGGTACATACAATGTTTGATTAGCTTTTATTAATGTTTTGGGGGTCCACCTAAAAAAAACCCACAACCATCTATTATTATTTATTGCATTTTGTTCCTACAGCGTTCACTTTACATATGAAGAACGTGGCATCTTTGTCCATCGGGTCATTACAATTTTGACCATACAAAATTTATATTGGTTTTGTTATGTTTCACAACGTTTAAAGGATCATTTTTTTCGAAAATGAATGATTTTCCTGGGATCACCAACGACTATAACTTTTGTTGATGGAGATATGTAAGGGGTCTTTATTTGCACAGCCTTCAACTGTCAGAAAGGATAAAATTAACCCTTTCATGGTAACGACAACAAAAGAAAATAACAATTAGCGATTGGCCAGCTGCATATAATGAAGTAGAAATTCTGTGGGGGAGGCTGGGGCACAAATGGGGGCAGGATTATTATGTGAGGGGCAATGGCAAGGGATAAATAGCTTGTGTGCGCAGGTATGCTGTGAAGAAGTCTTGAGTCTGGGCCCAGATAAAGAAAGTGAAATGTAAATGGTGCAAAAATGTTAGGATATAGTGTGGCTAATGGTTTTTAGGGGTTTCAAAGGGGAAGAAGTCTAATTTAAGCTAAGGCCCCACGTGGCTACGCATTGCAGTTCTTCCCGCAGCGCTCTAGACAGAAAGTTCACAGCGGTTTCCTACCTATGGGGAAACTGGAAGCGTTTCCTTAGATATAATTGAAGTGCTGCGATCTCCAAAACTGTGCCGGTTCTGAAAATCGCAGCATGTCCACAACGTAGTTTTTACTACAAAGTGGGCATGGGTTTCGCGAGAATTTCATCCACTTTGCTCTGACTATAAAACTTCTCAATTTTTTCCACGGCGTTTCCTCCACGTTGGATACCGGCCTTTAGGATTTGCACCAAGGCCCTTAAGTGCCTCTGCCCATCAAACTATATTAGGGCAAAATGTGCGATGGGGCTGTGGGTGGAGGTCATGGCATTCCATGGTCTGTATTTCTTGTTTTATACTCAGATTAATTCAAATGTATATTTATCGGCATATCTTGGATATGTGGCTGATAGAAATGGCATTATTGCCTATTATGTAACATGTTGTTATAATATCACATACCAATACTCTCACAGTGTAATAGTATATTACATACCAATATTGTTACATGTTATATTAATGTATATTTTTTATACCTGTGTATTAGATGTATCTTTTGATGCACACCACATTCTGTGATGTCTTAATACAAATGCATTGGTGCAGTTATATACTTGTCGTGACCTAGCCTTTCGAAGCCTGATTCACAGCTGCGTTCGGTAATCCGTTCGGGGAGTCTACATGGGGACCCCTGAACAGAATGTCGAACGCATTGACAAGTGGTGAGCAGTGAAAGCACACAGACCCCATAGATTATAATGGGGTTCATGTGTTTTCCGCACAGTGTCTACACGGAACATGTGGACAGAAAAGTACTTCCTGTCCACATGACTCGTGCGGACACTGCGCGGAAAGAACATGGATCCCATTATAGTCTATGAGGTCTGTGTGCTTTCACTGCTCATCACTTGCCAATGCATTCGGTATTCTGTTCAGGGGATCCCCATGCAGATTCCCTGGACAGAATACCGAACGCAGATGTGAGCCAGGCCTAAGTGTTTTTATATATTTTTAATATTTTCCTTTGTTGGAATAATAAATTTTGATATTTTTTTGGTTAATTTTGGTTGTCATGTTTTATTATTTGGGTCTGATCATTCCTGATAGGTAGCGGATTCATATTGGTAGGGATGTTTAGTAGGTGCTGCTCAGTAAATCCCACTATATACTGCACTGCCTGCACCTCTGACAGCATGTTCAATGCGACAGGGTCTCTTTAAGGTGCATTTTGTTAAAAGTGAATATCAGAGAACAGTTTCAGTTCACAGCCCATTCCCCCTACGCCAAACAGCAGCACAAGATGGGGTATTCCTGCCCCTGTGTGCTGTTAGGACAGGTGGAACTTTTAATTAGCTAACAGTTTTTCCCCCTATAAGAGGCCAGAGCGACCTCCTCCCCCCTGTGTTTTTTTCTGTCCTGTGCGACTGGACAGGTGGAGGAGGCTGTGGCCTCCTCTATGGTTTAGATTAAGGTGTCTTAGATCCTTTCTTCTCTTTCCCTTCTTTCTGAGTGAAAGATCTAGGTTTATACTGCAGTCTTTTGTCTTACCTGCCTTGTGCAGGTTACTGACTTTTTCAGCTGCAGTTCATTTACTGCCCTGCAGTAAGGTAAGCCGTGTCCTCTTTCAGCTTTCCCTCTGTGTTCACTGCAGAGACTAAAAGCACTAATTTCTATTTGCTATGGGCACTCTGTCAACTTCACAATATCGAAGTCGATTCACCGCCATTATGGTAAGATCCAACCAAATTTTTGTATTTCTTGCGGTTTTTCAATGTGCATTTAATTCCTAAGCAGGGACTATATGCTGTGAACCTAAAAGAAGGGTTCAGAGACCTATGTACTATCATTACTTATTAGGTGCATATTTGCTTATTGCTCACATGATGGTGGATGCTCTAAGGCAATTTGTTGTAAGGTTATGCATGTCTGCACTGCTGTCAGTACGGGGTCCTCCAGCTAGGAGCCCTTCATTTATTGTTGTCATCTCCTGGGTGAAGGAGTACATGCAGATTTCTGGTAAGGTTCCCTCTCCCAGTTTTCATAAGAGGTCTTACTTAGAAATAGAAGCCCTAGTGGCTCAAGCTGTAGGGTTACAGACTTGTATGCCTGAATCCACAGTATCCTGGGTTCAATCCCAGTTGCACTTTGCATTTGTGATATGAAAAAAAAAAAAAAAATTAATAAGGTACTTGTGGTTCTCATGGTCCATTCACATGGAGAAAGTCTCTAAACTTCATGCTGGACTCTGTCTGCTTGAAAATCTCCCTCCTCTAGGTGGGAAAAGATCATATCAGCGGTGCATTATTTATAGGTGATACAGCGGGTTTCCATCCTAACTGCCAAAGGTTACTGGATCTTATGTCAGGGTCTGCAGTTGCAGTCCCTTGGGCCATATAGCGCATGCGGCCTGCAGAAGGTAAGTCTGAGGCCTGGAATCACAACCCGTGGGGCCTGGAGGGGCTTCATTTTAAGGGCTGGATGTCCATGTCCAGATAGTCTGGACCCTGTTGACCACAGAGACAGCCCTCTCCGGTAGAGAGCGCATCTACAGGAGATTCCCATACGGGCAATGAGGAATTGGATGGAGGAGGCTGTGTCATCCAGCTGACAAAAAACTCAGCAGTCTGGGTCAAGCCAATTTAGTTATTCCTCAAAATTTGTCTTTCATCCAGGTGGTGTTCCATCTTAAGGACGGGATGTTCATGGTCCAGCTAGCGCTGGACCCTGTTGACTATAAACGCCCCTCTCTCACTAGTGGGGCGAATCTAGAGAAAAGTTCCATAGGAATAAAGTGGAATCGGATGAAGAGTTCATGGTCCAGTTTACCTGGACCCTGTTGCCCACTGATGCATCCCTCTCTGGTGGAGAGTGTCCACGGTCCAGCTAAGGCTGGAACCTGTTGACTACCTATGTCTCCCTCTCTGGTGGAGAGAACATCCAGATAAGCGTTCCATAGGAGGAACATGAAATTAAATGTAGAGTCCATGGTCCAGTTTACCTGGACCCTGTTGACCACTGATGCATCCCTCTCTGGTGGAGAGTGGCCATGGTCCATCTAACGCCAGACCCTGTTGACTACCTATGCCTCCCTCTCTGAGGAGAGCACATCTAGATCGGCTGGGTAGGCTATTTGGTCTCATCATATGTCCGCCTGATCACGGCTTATCCAAGATCCATTGGTCCTTCAACTTGTTCAAGCCAGACAAATACGTAAGGACCCTCCCTCTTCAGGGCATCAAGCAACTTTATCTAGACAGCTCTCCCATTCGGCAAATCCTTGGCCCCCCACACCTTCAAAAAGGTAGTGGCCCCGGTCGTAGCCGCCCTGCGCCTCCAAGGGATCTTATTGTCCCATAACTAGACGAATGGCTCCTAAAAGCCCGGTCAAAGGAGGTGCTTGCCACACAGTTGGAATCCACTGTGGCTTTCCTAAATGAGCTGGGCTGGCTAATAAACTGGCAGAAGTCGGTAGTGGTTCCATCTACCCCGATTCAATTTCTGGGTTTATCTTGGATTCTCTCAGCATGATGATCTCCCTGCCTCCTCCTTGGAAGGAGAAGATTGGTCAAGCGGCTCATCACCTATCCACAACCCGGAAGGTTACTATCAGGACCGCCATGAAGGTCCTAGGTCTCATGTCCGCAGCCATCAAGGCAGTTCTGTGGGCCCTATGGCACATGCGCCCCTTACAGTGCGAGATCCTGAGAGTCGGGAACCACAGTCCTTCGGGGCTACAGAAGCCTATCCAGTTATCCATCAGAACCCGTCGATCACTGGCTTGGTGATCCCAGCTCAGAGACGGGAAATCCACGGTCCAGACATCCTGGACCCTGTTGACCACAGATGCCTCCCTCACAAGATGGGGAGTGCTTCTGGGGGAGACCCCGGTACGTGGGACCTGGAACCAGCTTAGAGAAGGCTCATTTGTCCAACTGGCGAGAGCTCACTGCGGTGCACCGTGTGCTTCTAATGTTTGCACCCCACCTGCAAGGGAAAGCTGTGAGAGTGAGAACAGACAACTTAACAGCAGTCCGATATATCAGCAAACAAGGGGGGAACCAGATCCCCCTCGCTTCTGCAGGTGACAAATCTAATATTCTCCTGGTGGAGAGGAATCTTTCACAACTATCAGCGGTTCATATTCAAGGTGGGCTGAACATCCTTGCGGATCAGCTAAGCAGAGGCCTGGTGATGACAGGCGAATGGTCCCTAAATCCGGACATCTTTCATCATCTCACTGAGATGTGGGGTCTCCCCGAGGTGGACCTGATGGCCACCCAGTACAACGCCAAAGTGACGAGGTTTTGCTCCCTCTACCGGGAAGACAATCCTTTGGCGGTAGATGCCCTGTCAATACCTTGGAGGTTCAAACTGGCATACGTTTTTCCTCCTATTCTGATGATTCCGAAGGTATTGGCGAAACTCAGGCAGGACCAGACTTCGGCAATAGTGATCATGCCGTTCTGGCCAAAAAAGGGCATGGTTTACCCACCTCATCCTAATGAGTCAAGGGACCTACTGGAGGCTTCCACAAGTCCAAAACCTGGTAATTCTGAACTGACAGCTCTGCCAGGACCTGGACAGGTTCAACCTCATGGCCTGGAGGTTGACCGCATCGTATACGGAGATAGACGATTATCCCAGGCCGTTCTAAGAACGTTGGCCCATTCAAGAGCGGATTCAACTAACAGGAGTTACCAAAGGATCTCGGATAGGCAGCTTAATAACTCTGCTATCGAATCGGTCTTGGAGTTCCTACAGAGTGACCTGGATAAGGGGCTAACTCCAGCTACCCTGAAGGTTCATGTTTCAGCACTTTCCGCTCTTCTAGGGACCTGGTTATAACAAGATCCTCTATTAAAGTAATTCCTTAAAGGGGCCTCTAGGCTCCGCCCTCAGATGCAGCCCCCTGTCCCGCAATGGGACTTGGCTGCGGTTCTTCAGGGGCTTTGTTCTCCCCCGTTTGAACTCTTAACAGAAGTGGACTGGAGATATCTCTCCTACAAGGTAACCTTCTTGTTGGCAATTACCTCTGCCAAAAGGATTGGAGAATTACAAGCTTTGGCTGCCTCGGAGCCATTCATTACCTTTTTCCCTGATAGGGTTCAACTTGGGTTCATCCAGGGATTTTGTCCTAGGGTCGCATATATCTGCGCATATATTTGGATTGTACAGCTTCCTTTCGAAGAACCTGCTCATCAATACCTACGGCCGTAACAAAGGTGTTAAAGCCACCCTGTCAAGATGGATCAGGGAGGCCATCGCTTGCTCTCTTCGCGCTCAAGACCTACCAGTACCGGAATTGGACCAACTTCCTGGTCAGAGAGACGCTCGCTCTCCTTAGAGCAGATATGTTCTGCTGCTTCCTGGAGGTTTCATCTGATGTTCGCCAGACACTGCAGATTGGACTGGCGCAGCGCAGAGGCCACAGCCTTCGGACATTCTGTCTTGGCATCTGCTTGCCAAGATCTCCCACCCTAGTTGGGATTTTACTTGCTAGATCCCCATCTTGTGCTGCTGTTTGGCGTAGGGGGAATGGAAGATTATGAAGATAATCTGTTTTCCCTTAGCCCAAACAGCAGCACAAGGCTCCCTCCCATTGTTTATGGTAATGTTTGTATTGTTATATTGCCTTTTATACTTTTTGACTAACACAGGGGGGAGGAGGTCGCTCTGGCCTCTTATAGGGGGAAAAACTGTTAGCTAATTAAAAGTTCCACCTGTCCTAACAGCACACAGGGGCAGGAATACCCCATCTTGTGCTGCTGTTTGGGCTAAGGGAAAACAGATTATCTTCATAATCTTCCATAAATTGGCTCCTCAGTAAGTGAAACTGTGCGAACATCTCACCCAGGAACTAAAGAAACTTGAAAGATCAGCAATATGTATCTCAAAGCTATTTTTTACAAATATGAAATAACATGAAACATGTATTTTTGCAGCATTATGGCTCCACCTCCCTCCATCAATTCACAGACCCCCACCCAATTGGGGGCAACTGTTAGTCGCCCGTCAACCACAGAAAGGCAACCTGGTCAGTAAATGTCACCCTTATAACGTTATATATCAACCTGTATGGAAGAGTTTTATCACACATTTCTCTATCTGTGTTGCATCTGCAGAAAATACTGTTGATGAAGTAAATGGGAAGACGGCCGATATGGTTATAGCCGACTTGTTACAGAAGATGATGGCGTCTGCAGATGAACGTGGGTATTAATGTTTCCTATAGTCATAAAACAGAGCCATGAAATCCATTACATACATTCAGGCTAAATTGGAGATTGTGTTACTGAGCCCTTGTATGCAGTAACAGTCCACACACATCGTCTTACCATTGTCACCCACATTACTCCTTATTTCTATTATCCGTACCTTTAAAGGGGTTATATGGCAGGATCTAATATTTGGCAAAGGGGCTAAGTGAGTTAAAAAAAAATCCTTACCGATACCCTAAGTTGCCAACACTCCAAGAATGTATACAAAGGGGGAAAAGTAGGCAAATCTCCAAGCCCTGTCATTTCATAGGTCACCTGGATCCAGTCTTGTCTGAAAGGATGTGGCCAGCATTTATCTCATGTGTATGGCCAATATTAATTTACAATTTTTTACATTGTTTTGTAGGTTTGTTTTACTTATTGCCAGAGAAGAGGCAATAGAAGTGATAGTAGGGCAGCCTGGAATGGAAGGAAGCAGACAAGCCTGAATGTTATATAGGTTAGATAGGACAATACTGATAAAATCTATTAAGACATCTAAGCAAGGGCGTAACTTGAGGGGGTGCAGTTACCCCGGGCCCAGGAGCCTTAGGGGGCCCATAAGCACTGGCATCAGTATTGAGATTGCAGCTTCGATCTGGCCCATAAACTAAGGAGACCCACAGATTCCCCTAACCACACTAAGGTGGATTCAACTCCTTAGCATCCATAACCATCACTATCAAGAATTCACTGTAGGGATGAGGTAAGGGGCCCCAGACAAAAGATTGCACCGGGGCCCACAAGACTTTAGTTAGGAGGTGGCTTCTTAATGAGAATCTGTGATGACGATATGAGACACTAAACCACCCACAAGTCCTTATAGACCAGGGGTTCAGTGCCCCAAATCACTCTGTTATAAAGTCATCTGGGTTCGCAATAAAAGAAAGCTTTATACTCACCCTGTCGCTGTACTTCTTTACCGAACCGAGAGGAGTACACCTTGGCTTCAGTGCACATGCCCCGTACCTCAAAAACTTGTGCAGTGAAGCTGTGGTACATTGCTTCACCGAATAACTGCGCAGGCGAGCACCAGAGACTCATCGGAGTAATCTCTAGGTAAGTATAAAGGATTTTTTTTCCTCCACAAATTGCAGGCACAGATGGAATTAAATCCGGGAGATCAGAGACATTAAACCCACCCACCATCTTTAAGGACCCGTCACATATGGTAAATCACATTTGAACTTGCCCTTGAGTCACTTGCATAGCCTTTCCTGAAGAAATATTGATCTCACTTTCAGTGATATATTAGGAAAAAATGTAGTCCCATAATGACTTCAGAAAGAGAGGAAATAAGTCATTTCTTCTCTTTGGATTTCAATAAAATTCAGTGCAGTGTCAGCCATGAACAAGACTACATGAGTTACAAAATGAGAACCAAGGAAGCAACAGTGCCACACTGTGGAAATGTGATAGACAGCAGAAAGTCATTCAAAGTGCTGGCGGCCCTTCATCCTTCCTGCTTGAGTTACCCATTTATATCTAAATACTAGACGCAGCACTCTATAGTTTGTGTTGCACTACTGATACATAATGTTGAAATATGCAAAACAAGTCTTGAAGTGCAATGTAGCTAGTCATAGACTGATGCTTCTTTTCTCCAAAGTTTTCATTATATTATTTGTTAATATTTGTTACTTTCTAGTTATTAATGGTCAGACACTTGCAGAAAGGGATATTCTGAATAGTATCACAAGAAAGCATCTGAAGCAGTACAGAGAAGATGTAAAGAGTGCAGAGGTAAGTAAACACTTCTATATATGAAACCATTTTTACTTTGCAGCATTTTTTCCCATTGTTGCCTAAAACTTTTGCACAGTACTGTACGTGCTTGCTGAAATCCCACAATAGATGTTATTTAGCTGAGTGGATTTTTATAAATTCATTTATGCAGTTTTTGTCTAGACTGTAATGAAGATCTCTATGTCCAAAGCTTGATGTTGTTACTAACGGCCCTTCTACCTAACCTATCTATCAAAGTTACCACGCTTGGAACCACGCTTATCCCTGTCCCACAGGTCTGTTTCCTTGGGACAACCCTGGACTCTGACCTATCTTTCAAGTCGCATGTCCAAACCCTCAACACCTTCTGCCACCTCAAGAACGTCCATCAAATCCGCTCCTTCCTCAGCCCTGAAACTATAAAGATGCTAGTCCATGACTTCATAATCTCCTGCTTAGATTACTGCAATACCCTTTTCCATTGCCTCTCTGCAAATACTCTCGCCCCCCCTCCAGTCCACCTTAAACTGTGTAGCTCACTTAATACACTTCTCTCCCCATTCTTCATCCGCTGCTCCCGTCTGCCAATCCCTTCACTGCTTACCCGTTGCCCAGCGAATAGAGTTCTAGTTACTAACACTGACATACAAAGCCATCCACAACCTGTTCCCTCCATATATCTCTGAACTAATCTCCCGCTACCTGCCCACATGTAACCTCAGATCCTCCAATGACCTCCTACTCCGCTCTGCTCTCATCCGCTCCTCACACAACTGTCTCCAAAATTTCTCCCAGGCATCACCCATACTCTGGAACTCCTTACCAAGACACATAAGACTGACCCCCACAATCACAGACTTCAAGAAGGCCCTGAAGACTCACCTATTCAGGAAGGCCTACAACCTCCAATAACACTATCACCGCACCACCATCTGTACAGTCTCCCCCTCTCCCTTCTGTCTCTATCCCTCTTCCCTCATAGACTGTAAGCCCTTATGGGCAGGGCCATCCCCCCAATGTGCCAGTCGGTTATTGTTAGTGTTATATTTGTTTTGTGTATTTTGTTTACTGTGTGTAAACCCCCCAATGTAAAGCACCATGCAATTAATATAATAATGTACATCACCAGGGAATTAATATAACAATGTACAGCACCATGGAAATAATATAATAATGTAAAGCACCACGGAATTAATATAATAATATTACAGTACCAGGGAATTAATATAATAACTTACAGTTCCATGGAAATAATATAATAATTGTGATGTACGGGGGATTCAGAAGCTCTTGTTTCTTTCCCAAAAGCAGTCTTTATTGCAGCAGACAAGCTTAAAGGTACAGGTAGTGCTGCTCAGCGTGTCAAAACAAACCAATGAAAATAAAGACCTCTCCGGCGGCTTACTAAACGAGTTATTCCCTCACTAACCAGGGGGTCAGCCTACTGCTGTCTCCTAACAAACAAGGTTCGCAAGTAAACAAGGGGTACACATACCCGGCACTTTAAAAGCGTCTTTTTTGGCAGAGCTTTCCCTGACTGGTTGAGTGTGTGTTTCAGTCTCTCTCTCCCCCTCTTACTAACCAGCCCACCTGTGCTACTTACAAAGCCCTGCTGGTCTGTTTCTAAGCCTGGAATGGATTGCCCTGCAGGACTGACCCGAGCTTTACTCCAGTCCGAGACCTACAAGCTAAACTCCTGTGCATACTGCAACAGTCTTGGAGAAAAATAGCGGTTCTCCCACACTATACCCCTCTCCACCACACATAATGTACAGCACCGTGGAATTAATATAATAATGTACAGCACCGTGGAATTAATGATGTTATATAAATAAATAATAATAATACTGTTCTATGAAATTCTGTTCTTCCTAAGGAAAGCCATTAACTGAGCTCTTGTCTTTTAGATTGAAATATTTGGTCATGAACTGGAGTCAAATGAACTAGACGCCATAGAAGAACCCAGGAGGACGGCAATATCCAAGAGGTTATCCGTAGCAATAAAGAGACTGTCAGAAGCACGTTATATGGCTACAGTGAGAGCAAGTGCACAAAACCTATCAGAGACTGTTACTTACTCCATTTAGATTTAATAAACCCCTTCGATACATTGGTTAGCTTTGAGTGTAACATGTAACGCATTAAAGAAGACCTTTCACCACCTCCACCATTTTTGTTTTCAGCATCTACTAATGGACAATGCTCCACTGATTCCAGCACAGTTGGAATTTTATCTCTACTGTTCCTGAGTAACAAATACAGTTAGTTTTGATGCCTTATGTGCCATTTAAGCTCTGTAATGTCAGGTGGGCAGTGTCAGGCAGGGGGTGTGATGTAAAGCTCTGATCAGATGCAGCCAGTGTCAGAGCTCAGAATCACACCCCTTGTCTGCTCCTGTCTGACACCGCCCTCCTCACAGTACAGAGCCTAGATAGCATGTCAGGTGCCAAAACTAATAGCATTGATGACTTGGGATCTGACCACTGGGACTCCTAAAGATCAAAAGAATGGGGGACTACTATGTGAAGAGAATGGTGGAGTGGATGTCAAGGACCCCATTCTTGTGATTGCAGGGGGTTCCAGCGTTCTGACTCCCATTGGTCACGGATCTCCCCTATGCAAGTATTATCAGTGGGAAATACCCTTTATAAAGAAAAGTCTAAATTCAAGATTTTGTCGCTTCCCCACGTATCACATTCTCACATCATACATGGGATGGGAATTATTCTCCAGCATGGAACTCACCACAGACAGTATCCTTCAGTCACCCACCATCTGTACTGGGTCCAGGGGGCTCCCCAAGACATTGCTGGCCCTTCTAACCAGCCTGTCAAGTCTATTCCTATCCCTGGTTGGTATGTTACTCCCCCAGCAGGCCACTCCAAAGAAGATGGGTGATACCACTACAGACTTGAAAAGGCCCCAAGAAGTGGCCCCTGAACTCCAAAGGTCCTCAACTTCCTAAGCAGGTGGAGCCTGCTGTGACCCTTCCTGTGCTGTGCATCCAGGTGATCAGCCCAGTCCAGCTTATTATTGAGGAGCACACCCAGGTACTTGTAACTGTTGACTATCTCAATGCCCATCCCCCAGTTGTCCACTTGTTTTGAAGCTCATCTCCACTAACTAAAGTCCACCACAATCTCCTTGGTCTTGCCAGTATTAATCCTGAGGTGGTTCTGCTAACACCATGCCACAAAGTCCTGGTTTAATTCTCTGTACTCCCGGTCATCACCATCAGTGATAAGGCCTACTACTGCAGTCATCGGAGTACTTTTGTAAGTGGCAGCTAGATAAGTTGCGCCTAATGTCAGCAGTGTACAGTGTGAAGAGAAAAGGGGAGAGAACTGTACCTTGTGGTGCCCCCATACTACAGAGCACAGTGTCTCTCACACAGTCCCGGGCTCTCTCATACTGAGGGCAGTTTGTGAGGTATGCTAGGATCCAGTTGGACAGGTGATTGTCCACTCCAACAAGGGCCAGCTTCTTCCTCAGTAGCCCTGGCTGAATGGTGTTAAAAGCACTTGAGAAATCAAAGAACATTATTCTCACAGTGTTCCTTGGTTTCTCCAGGTGAGAGAGAGCTCTGTGAAGGTGGATGATGGCGTCATCTACCCCAATGACTGGCCGATAAGCAAACTGGAGGGGGTCCAGAGCGGAGCCCACTAGGAGGGCGGAGAACTAATCTAAGGCCGGGTTCACAGGAGGACTGGACCCTGAGGCAGAGGCCGCCTCAAGTTCCGGACCAAGATACGGGTAGCTGCGACTGGATGCCGATGCAGTGCACCAGCATCCAGTCGCACACTCCACTCCGGATTAGGCCCAAATGAATGGCCCTAGTCGGGAGGTAGTGTCTTCATGCAGAAGTCATGAGGTGAACACACCTGAAAGAATGACGGTAAGTTCACACACATTTTTTTTTTTGGTCAGGAGTTTGAGACTGTATTCATCTCAAAATTCTGACCAAAAAGGTCAGGTATTTTTCCGGGAGAAGTTTGTTCCAGCTCCCAGAATAAAGAACAGACCTGCTCATTCCGAGGTGAATTGACCTGAAGACACTCCCTCCACCCGACTAGGCCCATTCTTTGGGCCTAATCCAGAGCGGAGTGCGCAACTGGGTGTCAGTGCAGTGCACCAGTATTCAGTCGCGGCTACCCGTTTTTTGATCCAGAACCTGAGGCGGACTCTGCCCCAGGTTCCAGACCAAAAACCCTGTGTCAACTTACCCTGAGCACATCGCTTCCTTTTTTTCCGGGAGTCGGAACAAATGGCTCCCATTGATTTCAATGGGAGCCGCCTTTTCGGTCAGGATTTTGAGGCAGATACAGCCTCAAAATACTGACCAAAATACCCTGTGTGAACTTACCCTAAGACCATCAAGTGGGATGTGAATGCTACAAGTCTGCAGCGTTAAGATCTGCCAGATGAGGTGTCTTTGGAACTTGTACTACACAAGATGTTTTCCACAGTTGATACCATTCCCAACTTCAAGCTCATCCTGTACATGTCTGTAGTGATTATAGTAAATCTGGCCAACACACAGAGCTTCACAGTTGAAATGCCATTTGTATGCAGGGTTGTACCACTGTTAAATCTACGATTGTTTTGTATTTTTGCCAGTTCCAGATACCACACTGTTTTGCCTTTAGGAGACTGCATATACTTATTGAACAGGTTTGTAAATGTAGGTTTTCTAATATACCTTATGGCTTAACACAAAAGAAAGTAACTACAAAACCATTTACTATATGGGCTGTAGTGAATATACCCTTGTGAAATCCACAATCTGTATGACATGAGCTGTAGGTCCATACAGGTAGAGATTGCCTGACTACTCATTTTGCATGTGATCACTGCACATCATGACTTCCAGGACAGTCTTTATTTAAAGGTCATGCTGCAGGGCAATTGGTGACCAGAGGCCAAACCTGATACTCTGACAAGCACAGCCAGAGGCATAACTAAAGGTGCTTAGGCCCTGGAACGAAAGCTCAGTAGGTTATGCTTATATAACAAACTGGCACTAGAAGCTTCATTACACCCCAGATAACCCCTTTAATGGGTTGTCAAGAATAAATATTCTCCCAAATCCCCCACCCCAACTTTGTAAAATAGATATCTCTCTTTTTCAATATTGGATTGTTTTCCAGTAATTAGGAAGGGCTAGTAGTGGGCAGGCTAGCTAGGGAAACAGAAGAGGTGAGGGGGAAGGGATGCAATTCAGCTCGGATTGGCCATAGAAAAACATAACATGAAGATACCCATATAACAAATGAAGAGAGTGACAGAAACTTTATTTTGGAAACCCCTTTAAGCATGAGGATGACAGGATTTTTTTTTATTTTAAGCCAGTGAAAGGTGTGTGCATATATATATATATATATATATATATATATATATATATATATTTTTCCCAGCAAGGTCCAGTCAGCCATTTTCTTCTAGCTTATGTCTCCACTGGGTGTGACTGCCAAGGCCGATCACAACCCCTATGACACTCCTGTTGTCCCTTGCAGAGGTCAATCAGGACAACAGATGTCACAGCCAGTGAGGACTTCATCATAACAGCATGATTGGACGGTGCTGCGAAGAACCAAAGCACTGGAGACAGGAATAAGTCATCTTCCGCAGCTTAAATTAATTTTTTTAATCTGGTCAATCTCTAAACCTGGTTGCAGAAAAAAGGTACAGCAATAAAATAGTAGCTACTATTGTACTGCCATCATGGGAAAGCTGGGTGCTTAGGCAGAAGTCAATGCTACAATAAAAAGTGTGCCATTTACTCAACAGGGCACATGTCCCACAGCGATATTTGGCTGAAGCTTGCTACTGTGTCTATATTAAAAATCTGGGACAATCTTTGCACAAATTACCACGTCATGATCTACAAAAATATGGCCAAAAAAGGCCAGGCCCAGATCTTGATCGAACAAATCTCCCCAGGACTAACCTGCTCAATTTCTCCATACAAAAACTAAGTTAAAAAAAAAACAACAACCCACCTTTCGTTACATAGTCTCAGTTCTGCTCAGTGCACCATAGCCCAGTATTGGAGAAAGACGTGACACGTTATTTAAGTGTTTCACTGTAAAATATTGTCTAAAGTCTCAGACTCATTTCTGGTGCTCCTAACACCTGCAGAGTTCTTTAGCAAAACCAAGGGCAGAAAATACTAATCAAAGAATAAAATACATTTATTAATTACAAAAAAAAAAAAAAAAGACACCATAAAAATCACTTGTACTACAGCAGGACAGATGAGCTAAGCTAAAAGAAACAAAACACATGGGCAGTCACAGATGACATTTATATAGCTGGCAGGTGGACCACAAACTACATGAATGCACAGCTTGTGGTCCACCTGCAGGCCATGAGTTTTGAGTTTCTTTTGACTTATGTTATCTGCCCTGTTGTACATGTTATTTTAGTGATTTTTTGTAACCATTCATATTTGCTTTTTAATCTCTTTGATCAGCATTTTCTTTGGCTCTTTTTTCCAGTATATATTCAAGTAAGCCACTAGTGTTATGGACCTTTGTTTTGTTTTTTTTGCACAAAAGTCCTGCATGTTCATGTCCTTTTATGCTTGGCACCCTCCCACCCAGGTCACATGGACATGTAGAAGGTTTAATGTCCCAGCTCACTTAAGTTGACCCAAACTCACAGCATAATGGTAATGGTTCTAAGTCAACTGCAGATTCTCACTACATACAGTTATAACTGCATTCAATCTTATGTCTGATTACTGACAATTTACACCAAAACAATGAGAAATATCCTGAGATCAATCTGTGCCTTGGGGCCATCAATAATTATTAAAAAGTACTTGTAGCCCAATAATTGAATGCCGTTAACCAATAAAGGGGTTGTCCCATCTCAAGGATTCTCTATTGGTAGCTTGTGTAAATTGAAGACTTTTCCTACATATATTGCTTTAGAAATGCTGCTATGTCTTTACTATGAACTTCTCTCTCCCATTGTTTACAGTTTCCATAATGCTAATCCTGTAATATGGACAAGTGATATCACTCACTGCTCTGCAGGCAGCACAATCAGATCAGTTAATGATGTGTTATCTCTACAAGCATGTGCATACTCTCTGACCTGCATAAGTATACGGTAGTTATACTTCAGTGTCTTGTTCAGGAGGGGGAAGAAATACAGGAAAGGGAGACTAGGCAAACTGCTGAAACAGTGAGATGGGAAAATCCCTTTAAGTACCTAGTGGGACTGATTTACTAAAGGTTCAGTGTAAACTTAGTCTGAAAATGTGCCCAATTTATCATCCAGCATTAGCCACTGAAATCTGGCATATATTTAGGACCGCCTTTTTTTTAACACTTACCACCTTTTGCCCATGTAAGTGAAAGGTCAAGTATACACCAGAGTTAGCCAGTTATGCTAGAAATTACCTTTAGGAGTTGTGTAAGAACTGTGCATGCATTAAACGAAAAGCAAAAGTGCTGTGCAATACTCTTTATTTTGCTATATCAAGTCTACAGATGTGACTGTAGCATACGACCAGACAAAGTGCAAGAAACAAACAACAACAACATGGAATGAAAGTCTCGGGTTTAACAACCACCCCTCAAACGCAGCACAAGGTGAAGGGTAGATTCTTTCTGGATGTTGTAGTCAGAAAGGGTGCGGCCATCTTCAAGCTGCTTGCCTGCAAAGATCAACCTCTGCTGGTCTGGTGGGATACCCTCTTTGTCTTGGATTTTGGCCTTTACGTTCTCAATGGTATCACTGGGCTCAACCTCAAGGGTGATGGTTTTGCCAGTCAGGGTCTTCACGAAGATCTGCATGCCACCTCTCAGACGAAGCACAAGGTGAAGGGTGGATTCTTTCTGGATGTTGTAGTCTGAAAGGGTGCGGCCATCTTCAAGCTGCTTGCCTGCAAAGATCAACCTCTGCTGGTCTGGTGGGATACCCTCTTTGTCTTGGATTTTGGCCTTTACGTTCTCAATAGTGTCACTTGGCTCAACCTCAAGGGTGATGGTTTTGCCAGTCAGGGTCTTCACGAAGATCTGCATGCCACCTCTCAGACGAAGCACAAGGTGAAGGGTGGATTCTTTCTGGATGTTGTAGTCTGAAAGGGTGCGGCCATCTTCAAGCTGCTTGCCTGCAAAGATCAACCTCTGCTGGTCTGGTGGGATACCCTCTTTGTCTTGGATTTTGGCCTTTACGTTCTCAATGGTATCACTGGGCTCAACCTCAAGGGTGATGGTTTTGCCAGTCAGGGTCTTCACGAAGATCTGCATGCCACCTCTCAGACGAAGCACAAGGTGAAGGGTGGATTCTTTCTGGATGTTGTAGTCTGAAAGGGTGCGGCCATCTTCAAGCTGCTTGCCTGCAAAGATCAACCTCTGCTGGTCTGGTGGGATACCCTCTTTGTCTTGGATTTTGGCCTTTACGTTCTCAATAGTGTCACTTGGCTCAACCTCAAGGGTGATGGTTTTGCCAGTCAGGGTCTTCACGAAGATCTGCATGCCACCTCTCAGACGAAGCACAAGGTGAAGGGTGGATTCTTTCTGGATGTTGTAGTCTGAAAGGGTGCGGCCATCTTCAAGCTGCTTGCCTGCAAAGATCAACCTCTGCTGGTCTGGTGGGATACCCTCTTTGTCTTGGATTTTGGCCTTTACGTTCTCAATGGTGTCACTGGGCTCAACCTCAAGGGTGATGGTTTTGCCAGTCAGGGTCTTCACGAAGATCTGCATGCCACCTCTCAGACGAAGCACAAGGTGAAGGGTGGATTCTTTCTGGATGTTGTAGTCAGAAAGGGTGCGGCCATCTTCAAGCTGCTTGCCTGCAAAGATCAACCTCTGCTGGTCTGGTGGGATACCCTCTTTGTCTTGGATTTTGGCCTTTACGTTCTCAATGGTGTCACTGGGCTCAACCTCAAGGGTGATGGTTTTGCCAGTCAGGGTCTTCACGAAGATCTGCATGCCACCTCTCAGACGAAGCACAAGGTGAAGGGTGGATTCTTTCTGGATGTTGTAGTCTGAAAGGGTGCGGCCATCTTCAAGCTGCTTGCCTGCAAAGATCAACCTCTGCTGGTCTGGTGGGATACCCTCTTTGTCTTGGATTTTGGCCTTTACGTTCTCAATGGTGTCACTTGGCTCAACCTCAAGGGTGATGGTTTTGCCAGTCAGGGTCTTCACGAAGATCTGCATGCCACCTCTCAGACGAAGCACAAGGTGAAGGGTGGATTCTTTCTGGATGTTGTAGTCAGAAAGGGTGCGGCCATCTTCAAGCTGCTTGCCTGCAAAGATCAACCTCTGCTGGTCTGGTGGGATACCCTCTTTGTCTTGGATTTTGGCCTTTACGTTCTCAATGGTGTCACTTGGCTCAACCTCAAGGGTGATGGTTTTGCCAGTCAGGGTCTTCACGAAGATCTGCATGCCACCTCTCAGACGAAGCACAAGGTGAAGGGTGGATTCTTTCTGGATGTTGTAGTCAGAAAGGGTGCGGCCATCTTCAAGCTGCTTGCCTGCAAAGATCAACCTCTGCTGGTCTGGTGGGATACCCTCTTTGTCTTGGATTTTGGCCTTTACGTTCTCAATGGTGTCACTGGGCTCAACCTCAAGGGTGATGGTTTTGCCAGTCAGGGTCTTCACGAAGATCTGCATGCCACCTCTCAGACGAAGCACAAGGTGAAGGGTGGATTCTTTCTGGATGTTGTAGTCTGAAAGGGTGCGGCCATCTTCAAGCTGCTTGCCTGCAAAGATCAACCTCTGCTGGTCGGGTGGGATACCCTCTTTGTCTTGGATTTTGGCCTTTACATTTTCAATGGTGTCACTGGGTTCAACCTCAAGGGTGATGGTCTTCCCAGTCAGGGTTTTCACGAAGATCTGCATTTTCAAACTAAAAAAAATAAAAATAAATTAATGTATTAAACCACCAGAGATAAAACAAACCACAACATATCCAGCTGCTTTGCCACTCTCCATTTTCACTGGTATATATAAGCATTTTGTACACCTCTCATAAGAACAAAGACTGTCAATCTTGTACCACACAAGTAGTTTTACATGTACACCTCCAACATCTGAAAAAAATCATGAAACGTATAGTTCTACAATTTTCCCATATAGTGTTCATATCAATATCACTTTCTAGCCATCTACTTGAGCTCATTCCGCTTCCTTTCAGTACATAAAATTCAGTCACAAGGCCATTCACTGTAAAAAATGAATCAGCTGAAGTAGAGGTAAAAAAAAAACAAAAAAAAAAATGGAATTCATAAATTAGTATTGGCTAATCCGACAACTTTTGTCCCAATATTTAAACCATAGAAACCCTGTAACATAGGGATAAAATGAAGAAATAACCATTCGATCTACAAGGTTATAAAGAGGTTAATTCAGAAACTGTGGTATACTACATCTCAGTTTAGAATGGGATTAAAGGGATAGTCCAAACAATTAAAGGCTCACATTGATCAAAACAATAAAGACACACCCCATTGTCCATGTTCAGCCCCACATACTGTAAGACACTCCCACTTAGCCAATTGCTAGTTAGTTAGTTATTGTCTGAGCAGGTATTTCCTGTGTGAACAGGGACCAGGAAGCAGTAGGGACAATGGGGGAGTCAAGGGACAAGAGTCAGACATGTTGGGTTTTTAGTGTGATTGTCAGCTGGACAATCCCTTTAGACATCACAACACAGAGGTCGAGGCTACCAATTGTATAACAGCTGTTATACAGTCATCACAAGCTACACATACAATATAACAATTGTATAAAAGGAAAATTTACAGTTTAGCTGCATCCCATAGTAAGTGATAATAGCCATGTATCGCCCTATCCAACATAGGCAAGAGGCAGACAACCATACAAGTACAAAAACCACCCATAAAATAAAAGCACGATTATTGAAGTCTATATAATGCTTAAACCTCCTAAATTCTCCTCAGAGTTATAATATCATTCATTTCCCGCCGGAGCCTCCTTCCCGCTCACCAGAAGCCGGGGAATAACATAACCATATACCCCCGGCTTCTAGCTTACATCCCCAGTATAAACATCAATAATCTACAGAAATTATAAGCTCGTTCTTACCTTCTAGTCTAGCAGACAATAAATAACAAACTCTCCAGTCAGTCGCTCAGTTCCTCTCAGTTGCTGTGTATAACTGTAAGCGCTGCGTCACACGCCTTTTTATATACAGCTCAGCGGTGACTCATCACTCCCACGTAATTGATTTGCTCATGCGCCGAAAAGAAAATGTAGCTCCCGGGAATAGGGCGGGGTAACGGTAATTCACCCGAAAATACTAGACAGTTCTTCACAGGATGAAATTAGTCGATAGAGGTTTATTACACTGGGTTATTATTAGAAAGTACCGGCTATATACAATGTATTAGTCCAAGCATTATCTCAGCGCGGAGGGATACCAAGTAGAGGGGGCGTAGACGGAGACTAGACCTCTAGAAGATTCCAGTCGGTCTTTGCTTGGGGCGTGTGTTTGGCGGGCTCTGATTGGCGGGATGTGACGCAATGTTGTTGCTGGGGCTGCCGGGCAGATTCTACATGTCCCGGCTGTGAGGAGATGTTTTCCTGCTTCCTGTTTCTCGTTGTTTATAGCGTTTACTGGAAGAATATTGAGAAACTAGGAACAGTGAACTGTGAATGATATAGCTAAGGTCATAGACTGGGGGTACGTCACATCTGTGGCATAGACTTTAGCAGAGGTTTTTGGGGCAAAGTCTGTGTCACACAGCAGATGAAAAAATCCTGAAACTCAGACTTGTTTGGCCAGTAAGCGAATTCCTGACCGGCCCCATTATTGTCAATGAGGATCCTTGGAATCGATTGTCTGTCGTAGAACAGATCCATCTTCATTGTTTAATCCGTATGATAGATATGTAGTACATGAGGTTGGATGAAGACAAAAGTCTGACCTATAACCCTACAATGTTAATCCTGAAGAAGGCAAAAAATCCATGAGGTTGATAATAATTGCCCCATGTCATGGCACAGATGAAAGAGGACCTGGGGCATGTGGTGTAATACACCGCTAGAAAGCCGACAGTGCGCTGAATTAGGTGCTTTCCCTTTCTGTGCCCCGGGTGAAGCGCTATCGGTGCCAGTACTGTAGCTCATCACTCAGACGGGCGTTTCTGACAGTCAGTCAAGAACGCCCTTCCTCACAGTAGCATCTATAGCGCAGTATTGTGAGAGCGGAGAGGAACGCCCCCCGCTCCTAATAATACTAGTCCATAGACAAGTACTGGGGGGTCGTTCCTCAGTGTCATCGCTGGGTGTTAAGCAATGCTCCCTCGCACAGCGTTATAGACACTACTGTGAGGAAGGACATTCCTGAGTGACTGTCAGAAACGCCCTTTTGACAGTGAAGAGCTACAGTACCGACACCGATAGCTCTTCACTGGGGGCACAGAACGGGAAAAACTGAATTCAGCACACTGTTGGCTGTAGAAGACAGAAACCTGAAAACGGAGATCGAACACTGATGTGAACCCAGCGTCAGAGATCAGCAAACTTTAGCGCTCCAGTTGCTGTGAAACTGACTGCAACTCCCAGCATGCTCAATTCACTTCCATGGGAGTTCCAAGAATAGCAGAGCAAGAATGCATAATGGGAGTTATAGATTTACCACAGCTGGAGTGCCAAAGGTTGCCTACCCCTGTACTAAGTAGAAGGAGTCCAGTATAACTTCTAGTTGGAGGGGACAGGTTATGTGATAAGACTGCCTAAACAAATGTGAACATAGCCTTAAAGGAATGGTACACGATTTATTTTTTTAAAGGCCTACCTAGTTCCTGTCCCACCTACCCTGCATAGTTATTGGTGTAAAAAAAAGCACCAGGGAAGGTGGAGGGGCATCAAATTTTAAAGCGTTTACCGCATGGTATTCGACCGAGTACGAGTATTTCAGATATTTCGATCGAATATCTTCTCACTCATCTCTAGCTGAGACATTTATTTCCATACGCTACCATGAACACATCGATATATTGTAAATGGGTGTTGCCCATGCTATGTAACACTAGCGTAATTTAAACTTTTTCTTGCTTATAGCTCCAACATATAGTGAAGCACTTTACAGACATTTTGCTCACTGACTGTACCCAATAGGCTCACAATAAATTTGCTTTCAGTATATGTTTAGTTGAGAAGAACCCGTAGAAGTCCTAAGTCAGATTTGAAGCCCTTACCCTAGTTCTTCAAGGGAACTGTACTTCAAACACGTCCGCCGACATATTGTGTCCTTGATCTTCCATAGACAGCACACAATCCTATAGATTTTTTAATTGAATAACCTTTTATTGAGCTTTCACGCGTGGTTTGCTTTCATATGGGATCAACCAATACAAAGGAACAAAAGATCCTATTGATTGGAAATGGGAGTTTCAGACATTCGGAGACGTGCTCTATTTTGGTCTGCTTAAAAACCAATCAAGTACATTAAAGTGCATTTAGGTCAGTGAAAATCACAGACAGAACAGTGTTTCTTGGATCCAAGAGATTATAAAATGCATCCATTTTGTTTAAAAAGGAAACATCAGCGATCTATTTTTTACTGACATGAAGAACAGAACAGCTGTGGACTAAACATATCCAAAGAATCAATAGGGCTGTTTGCTGTCTGAAAAAGGCCTAATGTGTATAGCCAGCCTAAGGATCACTTGCTACTACAAAGGTGAATCTTTTTCACATTTTGAAGACGTTGTGTCTGATAAACCAAATCTTCCCTTTTTTTAGTCCCAATTTTCATTATCTGAATAGCATATATCCAAAAGACTACATACTGGCAAGGAGCACAGAAGCTTCTCTTCCGATCACATAGGACCACTTTACAACTATCTAAATTTATTCCTGATTATTACCCCCTGTGTTGAGGGGAGTGTGCTAAGCCTGTCTCTTATTTTCTCTATGGTTTTTTAAATCACAGCATTTCTGGTGCCGATATCTTTTATGCTTTATGTGGGTGGGATTAGCCGCAATTATTCCTCCCCCATTCACCTTGTATTGGACTGTATAAACTGGAATTGTTCCTTCACCTTGTATTGGACTGTATAAACTGGAATTGTTCCTTCCGCATTCGCTTTGCATTGGACTGTATATACTTGGATTATTCCTCCCCATTCATTTTGCATTAGACTGCATAAACAGCGATTGTTCCTCCCCCAATCACTTGTATTGGACTAAACAAACAGGGATTGCCCCTCCCCCATTCACTTTCCATTGAACTGTGTAAACAGGGATTGTACCTCCCCTATTCATTGGACTGTGTAGATAGGCTCATGTGAATGAGTACCCATGAATGTGCTTATTGTCGATCAGTACTTTATACCTTGTAACTTTACCCTAAGTAACTTCATTTTAATTGTTCATACACATGAGATAATAACCAAAATAGCAGATTCTGGACATTTCAGCCAACTATTGCTTGAAAATTTCACACACTGTCTACTGAAAATGTTATCTGCTAGGTTTGAAAATATCATCCATGGTCAGCCAAAACTACATATATATGGCATGATTGACCAAACTTAGCTGGTCAATTTCTGCTTTGTGCCCAGTGTGAGCCAATGTACCCACAGCGGCCCATATTTACTATTGCAGTGAAGACTAAACTATGTCCATTTTTGCTAAAATGGGAACATGAACGCTAGTGTGAACCTCGTAACATTACATAGCGGGCATGCCTTCCATAGCAGTTCTTTTTTTGGTTTAGACAGGGGTCCGTAGTGAATGACCCCCCCCTCCCCCTCAATGTCCATATACCGTAATATAATCAGTCTTTCCCTATGATACAAGATACCTCATCTGTCATAAATCTTTTGTGTTGTTTTTCTTGACTGTCTCCTACTATTTGCATCAGGATGGTTTTGGCTACTCACAGACGTTACTTTGGCTGTTGGTTTTGGCATTTTACATGCTCCTTTCCACATGTAAAATACAACTGAAATATTAGAGAATGTCTGATAACATCCTGTATAGACGTACTTCTCTGTGGTCTACCACGGGTCAGCCTGGCTCCAGCCTAACACGTATACATTTCTTTCCCTTCCTCAATTGCTGCTTGTCAGTCCCAGCTTCTTGTCTGGTTCCCTGAAACCCACAAGAGTACACCAGTCTAATAATAGGTCAGATCTACATAGCAGACGGTTGTGACCTGCCGTGTTGCTCCAAACAACATTTTGCAATGTTGTGAGTGCAATGGTAAACTAATACTGCTTTCAGTTTGTTGTGAGCAGTTGTTAGATGACGTTGTAACATCGGAGGTGTAACATGAAGCTCCTGTGGCCCAGTACATGTCGGGCCCTTCACCTACTAGTTATTTAAGTGTGGGTGTCTTCTTACAATATGTGGCAAAGGGGCTTTTTAACCTGTTTTTCTTGTTATCAACTTGTTCAAAAATGTTCATTGGAAAGTAACATTTTTCTGAACAATTTAGAAAATGAGACCCATGCATAACAACTTATTGGTTAATGCGGACACAATAAAAGGGGGAGTCTCCTGCTCAAAATTGCAGTGTACTGTTTTGGTGGATATGTCATGTCTGTGCATTATATGAATAGCCATTCATTTGGAAATGTGTGTTATGCTGTGAATTACAAAAGCATACTCATCGCGATCAAGAGGATTTCCAAAAGGGCTTCTGCTTAAAAAGGGGTAGACTCATCTATCTTATTTTCTATGGTTATTGGAAATTCACATGGACATGAGGGTGTTGTGTGATGTCAATGTTAATCACAGACTGTATGCATACCCATTGATTTTAATGGGATTATACCTTAGTCCATGGAAAAAGAACAGAGACATGCTCAGTCCATTAGTGCATTTTGTAGCCACAGAGCTCCAATAAAGTCTGTGACCTAGAGACCTAGAGAAAGACATATTTGAATGAGGCCCAGGGGTGTGATCATTAGAAGTCCAATCACGGGGGTCTAGGATTCCCACAGATCAGGAGATCAGGAATCCACAAGAGATTGCCACCTACAAGTCCTATAGAAGTGAATGGAACAAGGGGTCTTGGGTATGCAATAAGGGCTCGTTCACACGGGGCAAGAGGGGGCGGATTTTGAGGCTGAAACCACCTCAAAACCCGCCCCCTCACAATAGAGGTCTATGTAGACCGCTAGCATTCTATTTTCCGTTAGCGGTGTGTTCCCCTCACAGAAAAAAGAAGCGAGCTGTGCTTTCTTCAGGCGGATTCTACGGCTGCGTCCGCCTCGTGACAGCACCCTCCGGACTAGGCCCATTCATTTGGATCTACTCTGGAGCGGGAAGTCGCGACTGTTGGAATCCACAACAGTCGCAGCAGGCGCATTTTGGTCCTATTCTGACGTGGCTTCCCGCGTCAAAATCAGGAACAAAATATGCGGTCATTAACCCCTTGTGAACTAGCCCTAATACTCCCAGTGGCTGAACCCCAAGAGATCATGCCCTTATCATATTGTTTGGGGGGGGGGGGGAGTCTTTATATTGGGGCCACGCTCTTAAGTTATAGGGCCCATTACTGAAATGTCCAAGTTTTTCCAACATTTCCAGACTATCCAGTGGCCTCAGCAGTCACGTGTCCTTTATGTACATATAACCACTGAGGCCAGTGCTGAGCAGTCACATGAACTGAACCCCTAAAATGCTGGGAGTGGGACCTTTACAATGTGGCTCATATTTTTTCTCTCTTTTCTAGGGTTCCCTGTCATCTGGAACAGTTGGACAACCTATTTAAATAGTAGTTTGGACAGAGGTTTTGCCAGTTTTGTTATTGCAAATGAATAACTAAGTTTTCCCATACAGGTATTATACAATTCTTTTGCCAGAACCTTTGTATCTCAGGTACCCATAAGACATTAGATGAAACTCAATCTTTTTTTTTTTTTTTTGAAAGGTGGAAGGATGGGAGTATCAGTTCCCACAGGAGTTATACTACGCTATCAGTGTTTTATACCCCCTTAAGCAGTGTATTTAATGTGAATCGCCACCTTTAGTTCAGAATCATAGCCAAAACACAGCGACAGGATCACAGACAAAACATAGAGCCAGTAGACATCACTAATATTCAGCATTCGAGGAAAAAAAACTATAATTATGGGTGTTGGCTGGTGTGGTTTGCCTTCTAGGGCTGCTTTTATTCCCAGTACAGTTCTGCCAACATTTACGATACCTTTGTTTTTTAGTAACACAAATAGACAGTAAATAGACAGTAAAATGGTTAAGACCTCCAGAGCTATCTCTTGCTTTGCTATCTGTACTATCTGGTGGGGGATTGAGAGAAGAACTTTTGAGGAGTGAAAGTATGATCTGACTAGCAAATATACCACCGTTACTGCCCTACGGCTAAGGCCATGAAGCGAGCCACAGAAAAAAAAAACGCTGTGGAAAACACTGGAGCGGGGACAACATGGTGGCTCAGTGGTTAGCACAGCAGCCTTGCAGCGCTGGAGTCCTGGGTTCAAATCCCACTAGGAACAACATCTGCAAGGAGTTTGTATGTTCTCCCCGTGTTTGTGTGAGTTTCCTCCCATTCTATAAAAACATAGGAAAAGAAAATGTACATTGTGATATGGGGCTCACAATCTAAAAAAAAAACGGAGCAGAAACACATAAGGTTTTTTCTGCAGTGTTTTTCACAGAAAGTCCACAGAGTATTTCTGCCCTATTACACTTATACAGAAAATGCCAGATTTTCAGCTGCAGTTTTTTTCTACAATGTGTGATTAGGATTAGCCAGAATCCCATTCTCTTTGCAGGTACTATAACACAGAGTTTTTTTGCAATATGGGGCCTTGTCCTAATAGTGGACCTACTGTCATAGGCAGGTTTATGCCACGGGTCTAGCTCTGTAAAATACTTACAGGACATATCACATTAAGATAAACTAGGCATAATATAACATTTTACACTTTTCACTAACAAAGGAGTTGCCTTTTATATTTGACATACAATAATATTCTGTACAGTAAATCAGACAAAGATATGCATATTATACTTGAACCTAAAATGTTGGATTCTGACTACAGATGAGCGAGTACTGTTCGGATCAGCCGATCCAAACAGCACGCTCCATAGAAATGAATGGATGTACCTGGTACTTCCGCTTTGACGGCGACCAGCCGCTTAACCCCCCGCGTGCCGGCTACGTCCATTCATTTCTATGCGAGCGTGCTGTTCGGATCGGCTGATCCGAACAGTACTCGCTCATCTCTAATTCTGACCTAATGTGTAAGGACTCACCTAGAAATTGATGATATGGGAAGAATATGCCCCTAACCCTAGAAATTGATGAGAAAAATATACTTAAGACGACCCCAAGTAGCGAAACGTAGCTAATAAACACAGTGAAAATGTCGCAAGTTTTTACTGTGTTTTTTCAGCGTTTTTTTCTTGCCCTATTAAATATATAGCGGAAAAGTTTGCGAGTCTGCAGCTAAAATTAACACCTTTTTGAAAACGCTGCAAGGAGTGGATGAGACTAACCAAAATCTCATTCACTTTTCTGGCACTTTTAAACACTACGTTTTTTCCATTGTGTTTCTGCAAAAGCCCAAAACTCTGCATTGGATTGACAGCCCCTATTTATAAAATGCAACCAGTGTGACAAATAGGTGACTGGCTCAGGTCAGACCTCAGCAGCTGCCATGTCATCCAGATACTGAGGACAGCATTTCACATCCATGTAATACATGAATAGTCCAGGTACTCCAGTCTGCTTGTGGTCGCTTCTGAATGGATGTCTCATAAGACAATGGTAAAAACTGCCATCTTGTCAAAATATTTCATCAAATAATAAAAAATTCTATTAAAAAAGAAAGGTGATAATTTTCTGAATCTCTCTAAGGCCTCATGTACACGACCATGTGTATTGTAAGTGTACTAGTCATGTATTCATGGCTAGCACACTGAGCCTGGGCAAAAATCAGACCAGATCCAATTCCACTTTACAGGTTGGCTCTGGATTACACTGGGTTCTGGCATTGATGGAAGTTTATATTTGATAATTTGCGACTTTGGAAATTTGTATGATCTTCATGTTTACTTCAGTGTATGAAACAATGACAACCCCCACCACCACCACCACCTTCCCAGTGTAACATATTGCCAGGGGGAAGGTCATACAAACAGTATAATTCATCCATGAATGGCCACATATACCGTCCACGTATAACATGTGGTATATCACCCGGACAGTGTTTCACTTCATTTGGGGCTCAAAAATTGACATAGTGAAGCGGACCATCATGTACAAAGATCCCGCAAGGGCAGGAAGGGTATCCAAAATATCCCAACTCAGATATTCAGATCGCCAGGAATTACCTCACGTTAAGAAGAGAGAGCGTCTCCATCCAAGACTATCGCAGAGTTTACTCCATCTTGGACAGTCTGGATGTCGAAGAAGAGGACTAACCCCCGTCTCCTTTCCTCTTGTGTGTTGGCTCTCAATAAAGTTTTGGGCCTGTGATCTCCCCCTCCCTACCCCCTCCTTCTCACATCCCTTCTCCATTACTTCTCTGATACTTTGTTCAGTATATGTTCTGTTGAAAGTTGATGGATGTTAGTGTAACGTGGTGTAATGTATAATGTAGGGAAACTTGTACTGTATGTCATGCTGTCATGTAATGTAAGACAACTGTATTTTTATGTCTTGTGTTCTGGGCATCAGTCTGCGCTGCATCGCTGTACATTGTATCCCTGTTGACGACTATTTGATAATAAATGCATTTTCAATTTAAAAAAAAGAAACATAGTGAAATGTATTAGAACATATAAGAATTTCTAGTTACTGAGCTCTAAAAATGAAGACAATGGAGTAAATATTCTGAGTAAATAGATAATATGAGCAGCTTTGAATACAGTGAAGAGAAGGCTTATACTGAGGTTGTTCTCTCTGCTCACCAACAAGTCATATGAGACAGGCACATTTTTTGACAATGTGTAATATGTCAGGTTGAGTCTTTGCGGTCCTGTAACAATAACAAACATGGCAACAACAAGTTACATTGTGTTATGGTATATTTGTTCTATTAGAATAGCTTTGTATACTACTATTGGATTATATTGACATTATTACAATTAGTAAAATATAAAATTGTCAGAGTTTCAGTATTTAGAAAAACAATGGATCATTCAGTCTATATGAACCACCATAGGAGTGATAACATAGGGGTCTGTCCAGCCCCACTGTGTCATAATAAAGCAAAACATAAAATGATTTAGTGACATCATATCGCTATGTAGTTATTCAGCCCTGACATCATATCTAATTCAAGGGTACGTTCACATCTGCATCAGAGTCTGTTGCGATGTCTGCCTGAAATCAGTGAACCAAAAAATCCTGCATGGATAACTTTTTCCTCCACCAATTTCAGTTTTAAAATGTCAGACACCCCACGGACCCCATTATAGTCAATGGGGTCTGCTGGGCTCCATGTGTATCTACTATTAGAGTGGTCTGACTCTCAAATGGACCACAACAATGGAAAGGCGATGCTAATGTAAACTATACATAATAGAGTTATACTATAAAATATAGCTCTCCCAAGGAATGAAATGTCTCATATGACATGTATGTCTCATATACCAGAAGTATGTTACCCTACTTGGCACCTAATGTAAATTTACTACTACAAATATTCTCCGCAATATTGTCATCTCACAAAAAAACACATTTGTGCATGATTTTTTTGAATTAACCTTTTGCTTGTGTTCTCCTCATTCCTATTTCCATGCTTTGGTTGGTGGCTAGGTGGAGCTGACAGTAGCGGGGTGTGGTGGTTTGTCTGCATTTACATGATAAAAAAAAATTAAACCTGCACCCCTGACTTGAGAAACTGTTTCTACTATTGAAAAACTTATGGAAAACACACCCCAGACCCATTTACAGGCTCGGACTGCTCCATAGGTGAATTCCCCAATGGGCCCCTGAGTCAGAGTAGGCCCTCAGCTAACCCTGGCATGGCACAGTATACTCAATGAACTTCATACAGATACTCATTATATAATATCTAAACCAGGCTGAGTGTTGGTATAATATATTGGGGAGATTCTTTAGGAATCTACACCGTTTATTTTTACATACTATAGACACATTAGGCTACTGAGATGATATCTAGGTGCAGAGTTAAGCGAACCATTATCCTTCCTTCCTTCCTGGGCACCATTTTGCAGTGTCTTGCTGCTTCCTGAGGTCTGCTGCTGTGTGGGCACACACGCCAGGCTCACAGAGCCAAGAGGGCCCTAGTTTAAGGTAAGAGCCAGGCAGCAGATTGCTGGCAGGACCCCAGGATAGAAACAATCCGAGGCAGGGGTTAGGCAGCAAGCTACTACTGACACTAAAAATGTCAGTCTTTACAGGGGGAATCCACATAGATCTCACAGATATGAGAAGATTGCAATAGTGAAGTATTCTCTGACCATTACTGATTTAGGTTACATGCACTCTAATGTGTGCTATAGGTTAGTGGGAAAACAGCATGGACAGCACATGCATGATACCCGTGTGACATCTGTGACCTTCACTGACCCATTCATTTCATGTAGTGAGCCCGGGCTGCAAAACGGACAGGAATAGAAACTGTCTGGAGTTTTGTCCCTGGGCTCACAGCACCCTACAAGGATCCGTGATAATAATACGTGGTCACTAAACTTCAAAGGCATTTCTCAGAAATCTGACAAAGCATATATACTATTCTAATATTTGACAGTTTATCTAGAATGTCACATTTTCAGTAACAGAAATCTCTGAGCAGTGCCAAAGGTATTTCCATGCTCTTTCACTTTGGATTAGTGGCGATCTGATTTTCACATACTTGACCCTTCAGGTTCTGTTGGGGAGCAGCTGCTGCCAGACTTCTCTCTTAATTGAATATATACTGAGCAAAGCTTGCATGTTATGGCAGAGTCAGGGGGAATGCCTGTAAGCTCTCATGCATATGGCCAGCTACACAAACAATGCCAACTCTTAGTATCTTTTAATAGGCGTCACTCAACTGAAGAGGACGTAGGTGGGATGTTTTCTCTAGGTGCCACCATTTTTGGGCAAAAAGTGACATTAGTTTTTGAGCCATATATGGTAATTAGGCTCTCTACTGTCAAATGGGTGGTCTTTGGGTGTTATTCTGAGCTCTTTGGTACTGTTCAATCAGTGTCGGACATTGTCAACTAAGAGAATCACGTCACCTTGTCTGTTCTGACCTAAGACCGCCCAGTTGACAGGAGAAAAAATAAATAGCATATTGGGTACTGAAAATAATTTCACCAATTGCTTGGGAAAGGTAGGAGCTAGAGAAAATTCCAAATATGCAGGAATCAGTGGAGTCACCCTGGTTAAAGGATGCAAAGACCTGGAGGTAGTGAAAGGTATTCTTTATGGTGGACATACTTCTTCAATAACTGGTGGGCAAATGTTTGGGTGGAGTCAGAATCAGAAAAAAAAAGTTACCAACTCTGGTTACAAAATAAAATGTTATCATACTGTATAATTAATCACATGTATAGTTAGTTACATACTTCATAGGAACTCAGTCAATGGCTTGTTAATGATTTAGAAGATCTCTGTCTGTCTGACAATGGTTGTTAGCCATTTATGAAAGAGTCAGAGTCAGGGCTCATTCACATCTCCGTTGGTATTCCGTTCGGGGGAGTCCGCATGGCATCCCTCCCCACCCCAAATGGAATACTAAACGTATTTTCAAGCGCTGTGCAATGAAAGCACATGGACCTCACAGACTATAATGGGGTCCGTGTGCTTGTTATGAGATCTCCGCAGGGAACATGCGGACAGGAAAGTACTTCACAATCTACTTTCCTCTCTGCATGACTTGTTTGGAGATCTCGTGGCAAGAACACGGACCCCTTTATAGTCTGTGGGGTCAGTGTGTATTAACTGTACAGCGCTTGCAAATGCGTTTGGTAGTCCTTTCAGGGGGGGGGGGGGGGGGGGTCACCATGCGGATTCCCCAAACGGATTACCAAACATAGATGTGAACAAAGGGTCAGAGTAGGAGTCTGAGTTGGGCTGCGGAATAATCCTAAAGTCAGAGTTGGTGGATTGACTACCAACTCCATAGCCCTGTTTCTTCTTGGAAGGCACTAGGGGTGAGGTAGCTTGGGAATAGAAGTGGAGGGTATTCCCTGCTGAGTACATTGTTGACAGATACCACTGAAAACCTAGAATTTAGAATTACAGATGTAGAAATGCATTCTATTTTAATGGTTTGCCCATCAGTTATGTGGTGCACACCTTTCCTTAAGTGTAAACTATAACCTACTTGACTCATAGTCACAAGGTTGTGTAATTTTCCTTTAGGTCATACATCAGATAGGAAACAGAAAGACTTATCTAGAACATGCTTTTATTGCACAAATATATAAGAAAAGATTAGATTCTAGTACATTGCTTGTACATAATGAAAGCTACACAAGATGTACTGGTATATAGGACATAGTGTATGTATTTACATAGACATGCAAACAGTTGTGTTTATTCTTTATATTCCACTATCTTGTTTTGACCTTTATAACATCCAAAAATCTACCGTCTTTCCAAATTATGGCTACAGACTAGAGATGAGCGAACCTCACAAGATTATTTTTTAATGAATATTCGTGAGGTTCGGCTCTCCAGTTTGTTTGGATAGACCCAGAAGTGTTAGTATTTGTTAGAGTTAAGTCCTCCATCTTTGTATTTTGGCAGCCATCTTGTGCTCTTTCACATATAAACTGATTTTTCTGCTTAACCCCTTAAGGACCAGGCCATTTTTTGGTTTCGCATTTTCGTTTTTCCCTCCTCACATTTCAAGAGCCATAACTTTTTCATTTTTCAGTTCACAGAGTCACATGATGGCTTATTGTTTGCGGGACAAATTGTACTTTGTAATGGCATCATTCAATATGCTGTGCAATGTACTGGGAAGCTGGAAAAAAATTCAGAATGAGGTGCAATTGGAGAAAAAATGCATTTGCGCCATTTTCTTATGGGTTTAATTTTTACAGCGTTCACTGTTTGGTACAAATGACATGTTACCTGTGTTCTACGTGTCAGTACGAACGCGGTGATACCAAATTTATATAGTATTTGAAATGTTTTGATACTTTAAAAAAAATGATAAACTTTGCAAAATAGAAAAAAAAATTTGTGTCATCATGTTCTAACACCTGTAACTTTTTCATATTTCCATGTATGGAGCTGGTTGTGGTGTCTTTTTATGCGGGACAAGATGACGTTTCTATTGATACCATTTGGGGAAAGATCTGATGGTTTGATCACTTTTTATTCAATTTTTTATAGGAGGCAAAGTGTTGAAAAAAACGCTTTTTGGCTGTTTTTATTTTTTTTTGCCGCTACGCCGTTCGCAGTACAGGATAAATGTTTTAATATTCTAATAGTTCAGGCATTTTGGAGCGCGGGGATACCTAATATGTTTATGTTTAATGTTCTTTAATTACTTTTATAGCTAATCTAGGGAAAGGGGGGTGATTTGAACTTTTATTTTTTTTTTATTTTTTTAATACTTTTAAAAACTTTTTTTTTTCTTCTGTTACATTTATGATCAGACCCCTTAGGTACCTTGAAACCTAGGGGGTCTGATCGCTCATACTATTCACTGCAATACTACAGTATTGCAGTGAATAGGAAAATCGCAGCACTTCTATTAGAGGATGCCTCTGGCATCGTCTAATAGATCTCGGGCAGAGACAAGCCTGGAAGCCTTCAATAGGCTTCCGGCTGTCATAGCAACCGATCACCGCCCTCATGTGACGTTCAGGAGGGCGGCGATCGGCGAAACATGGCGGCGCCCATGCCGCCGGCGCCGTTTACACACTGCGGTCACGTTTGACCGCAGTGTGTAAAGGGTTAACAGCAGCGATCGGCTCGGGCACCGACCGCTGCTGTTATTGGCAGGTCCTGGCTGTATTATACAGCCGGCATCTGCCGTGTATGGAGCGAGCTCAGCGTGTGAGCTCGCTCCATACATCCCCATGCGACCCATGACGTACAGTTACGTCAAGGGTCGCTAAGGGGTTAAGTCAAGGAGGCCCTTTGTTAGACTTTAAGGAATGTGATAATGAACGTTAATGCAGAGGTTGCTAATCCTTATCTCTCAAGGGCCTCATTTTGAGAAGACGCAGCTGACTTTGTATATCTCTTACCTCCTTTACATGATGTATGGACACATAACCAACAAAAGTATTAATCTTATGGTATCTGGGCACTCTGTCATATTTTATGGTATATGAAGGTCACTTAGAGTGTATAGACACAGGGTCTATGGAACATGTCATCTTATCTCTTTTGCCATGATATATACATATAGATAGTCTGGATGTTAGCTCACACATAAGTATTTGAATCCTTCTTTGTTTCATGGGAAAGTCCATCCCAGTTCTGAAAATTATAATAAGATGCAGATTATACCAGGCCTCAGCCAATAGTCATGTGCCAGGCTTGTCTTATATCTCTATAACCAATCGTGTTGTACCTGATTAGAATAGCCAAGCCAGCTCTTTGTCTGTAATGTATTTAAACTACCTTTTTCTTATAATAAATCAGAACTCTTTTGATACACCATCATCTTGTGTCTTTAATAAGTTCTCCAGGCTTAAAAGAAAGATGGCTGCAGTCCATCTAGGCCTGTTAATTAATTATCTAATTTGGAACTCTACAACATACGGAGGGATCCATTGCTGTCCCTGTCAAATCATACTCTGGGGTCTCCTTAGACCTATAGTATAGTAAGTGGAGGCCTAGAGAAGGTGAGAAAAAAAATAACAAAAATACCCACCTCTCCTCTAACTGGGCAACCTTGTGGCATGTTATTGTTAACATGACAACGCTGGGTCTTAATGTTGTGATGTTGCCACACCCACGTGATCGCTGGAGCCCATTCACAGGCCTCAGCACCGACCCCAGGTGACATCAGCCAGTGGTTCGAAGAGGCCTGAGGAGGACAACTGGGATAGCTGAGACTGAGATAAGAGTTTGTTATTTTTACTCCCCTTTCCTGGACCTCCACTTACTAGACTACAGAATATAATATTGTTTCATGGGTGACAAACCCAAAACGTTTAGAAATTTTGGGTCGAATCCGTTTCTAAATGAATCGATTTGCCCATCTTTATTAAAGACATACACTAAGTGGCCACTTTATTAGATACAATTGTCCTCTCACAGTTGGAGCTTCCCTGTGTAAAAATTAAACAGGTGACCCCATACTATCACATATAATCAGGTGCAGAGTTTCAGTGCAAATCCACATTACAATGGGAAAATCAAGCAATCTCAGCAGCTTGGAACATCATGGGTAACAGCTTGTCTCCTCTAGTTTCTGATGAAAGGTGTGGTCATTGTATTGACTCCATGTAGATACCCAATGTGCTAATGGCAGCAGAGCATGGTGAGACATATTGTGGTAGTCAGTTTTTATAAAACAGTTTTATGCTGACTTCTAAAGCCTCATTCACATGACCATTTTTTAAAGACACATTCTGTAGACAGTACATAGACATATTGGGGGAAATTTATCAACTCCTCTACACCGGTTTTATGGCATAGATGGTTAATATTGGGGCTCACATTTGGCAAAGGATAATTTCGTGCCCCGCATCCCCTATCCTGCTCCTTGCTCACCATGTTCCGTGAATGTGGGCAGAAAGGGGTGGAGAGATGGTCAGGACATGACAGGGACGCCTCAACCCCACACATTTTTGATAACTTACGCCAGTTTTCTGGAATGGGTTATACAAAAAAGCAACAGCACTTCATGGCTGGTGCAGATCTCCATTCATAGATGTGCTCCTGATTTATGAGAAGGCTGGAGACTGTCAGATCCTTTGTTAAAACTGGCGAAACAAATCACCAGTCTTACTAAATCTTCCCATTGATTTCAATGTATTTATTCACATATCTGGGTCACATGACAAGCTCTATTTCGGTATGTTTTACTGATCACAGATGCCCATTAAAGGATATAGGTCAGTAAAAGAACTGCCATCCGTTTTCTGTTTGTTATTCACTTATAAAACTATAAAATATATCTTTTTTTCTAAAAATGGTCCATCCATTTTTCAAATACATGAAAAATGGATGAACCATTGACACAATACATCCAGAAAATCAGTACATCTATGTGCTGTCAGAAGGAAACATGTATGTGTAACTAAGACCTGGGGGATTCATAACTTAAACCTATTGTGTACTATTTACGTTACTATTACCTTATTGTGACAGTTCATTTGCGGCGTTTTACAGTCACTGCATAGTAGATGGGATTTTAGTATATCCCATCTAAACACTGATACAGATTATGGAGAAGAAAGCAGTATACATTGTACTGAATCAAAATCTGTATGCAGTATACAGAGCCATACACTGTAGTGGTGGCTTCATTGAGTTGTAGCTCTGCTCCCATTCACTTCTGTTGGTTGCTTCTGGTTGCTTACTTGTATGTAGGATCAAAGCGCCAGATCCCCACTGATCTGATACTGATGATCTGTCTTGTGGACCGGCCATCGGTATCCGTTACATATGGCTCTTCAATAACCCCTTTAAAGATTAATGAAAGAGGCCACCCCTTTAGAAAGTCTACATAAATCCTAACTGTCCTGGATTCAGCAGGACAGTCCCTTATTCTGGGTGCTGCCCCTCTATCCCCATCAGCCAGAGGTATGATAGGACTACAACTCGTCTACGCCCAAGTCATCTGCAGTCTGCTCCCTGCTTTACCATTCGGCCCCTGTCTCTGATCCCGGTACCTTAGGAACAGTAGATGTGATCTAGTGACATTACTTACATCGCACCATCCGTGAAGCCTCCGCTAGCAGAAAGAAGAGAACAAAAGGGTGAGTATTCATTTTTGTTTGTTTGATCTGTTATAAAGTGGGCAACAGAGGGGATAATATATACTGTGTGGGCACCAGGAGAAGGACTTTATACTGTGGGGGCAACCGGAGGAGGACATTACCAATGTAGTGGCCTACCGTGTCAGGACCACTATACAACACTAAGTGAAAGTGAGTGGAGCTGGAGGTGGGTCTTACCCAATGTAAATTCTCATTCTACCCCTTCTTCAGTTTCTTTGAAAGTTGGGAGATATGAGCCTGCCACCCCAAAACTTAGTTCTAAAGCACTTATAGGTTCCTTATAGGTTCTTATGCACTGCAGAAGACGTATTTCTAAGGAACAGAAGATAAAGTGCAGACTTGTGATGGATTGCAGTATATTCAGTACTTATGTCATACAGGCCGCTAGTATTGTTTACAAAGTACACACAGTACAGAGAACAGGTTATTCAACCTCTACTAACACAAAACACAGGAACAAAAGGACATGTCTAATCTATAATAATATAATTCAATGATATAAATATAATGTAAATCTACAGGTTTATGCTGCATGTACAGCAATGCAAATAGGCTATATGATTACTGAGTACAAAGCCACATAGGCTCCATATTTTGCCATATGTAGAGAGATTTTCTCCCCTAAAAGCCATGTTTTTAGGGGAAACAGCACTGTACATACAGAAATCAATGTACTGTACATGTAGCATGTCTCAGTTTTCTTTCTGTCAGATTCACAGAGAATATATGCGAAAAAACACCCATTTCCTCCATATGACACTAGAAGCATACAGAAATATAATAGATGCCTTATGCAGATTATTGGCAGCGCTAGAACAACTTTGTAATAAACAGGCAATACAAGTGTGCACAATACTGCACTGTACATGAGTCCTCACGGTAAAAACACTACTCAGAAATATGCAAAACCAGTTTTTATCCAGTGATCAGGTTACAGTAATCTCTTTAGGTAAAGGTTGATATCCTTATTATGAAGCAAGAAGAACAAGGCCTCATGCACACGACTGAGCATGCAGGGGCCAGTGGGTTCTGATCTTTTTTTCAGAGATCCAAGTGCTTTCTGTCCTTCACTGATTTCAATAAGGTGGATTCTCCTCCATTCAGTCATGTAGTCCATATTCTGCAGAATGGAGCAATGGATCCCTGCTTGGACACTACATTCGGTAAAGTGAATGGCCTAAGGCCTTATGCACATGTCCATGATATTTTTACAGACTTAATGTCCGTGAAAAACAGCTGTTTCTGTCTGTGCAAGTGCACAGATGGCATTTACTCACAATTCAGTGAATAATGGTTATTGAAACCACTGTCACATGGCCATTATAGAAACCATGAATTAAACCCTTAAAGTGCCCCTCCCGCCGGCGGGTTAATCAATTTATTGCCTCATTCTGTGCACAAGTAGTCTCTTATTTACAACCTAGCAGTGTTAAAAAAAGCAAGAAATAACATTGCATGACGGCACCAATTGTTTGAGTGTCTTTTCTATTCTCCCTTCCTTCATTATGGTCTAATATGGAGAAAGTAACATATTTCTTTATCAAGTTACTTTACAAAGATTCTTATATTCACCTGCACTATTCATTTATGACAAGTTGTGTATAACTAGAGGTATGCTTTAAGACAGATCCATCATCTACAGCTGTATTAGAGTGAAAGATTTTATTTAATGAGCACTGCTAAGCAACAAAACTATTACACAGTCTGATGCAGAAGACTCCATCACTTAAGAAGTTGTTTCCATGGCATCTACTTTCATTGTTTACTGGCAGCGCAGTCTTCATTACACAGGGCTGGAAGCAAACTATGACCTGATGCCTGAGCAAACACTCACTCGTCAGGTGACCAGCAACACCATAAGACGGAGCCTTTTGACTCTCCACAAGAGCCTACAGTACAGCATGCAGCACTACAAGTCAAAATGACAAACCCCATTACAAGTTCAGTGGTCTCTGTCGGACATTGCTGTGTCCATCCTGTGACAAATCCAGTATAATGTCATTTTGTGCTTTCTACTTCTATGAAGATAAAAGAGATTAATAACCATCAGTGCAGATATGTACGTACCCTAATATAATAAGTCAGTAAGAGGTAGGGTGATAAACTGGCAGATTATCTGAATTGTACATTGAAAAAGAAAGACTGGGGTTAAGGCCAGGGCCCCACGTTGCAAAAACACTGTGATTTCACTGTTTTAGGGATAGTTCACACTAGGCAAGAGGGGCCAGATTTTGGCGTGGAATCCACGCCATAATCCGCCCCCTCACAATGGTGGTCTATGGAGACTCCTAGTGTTCTTTTTTCTGCTAGCAGCATGTTGCCGCTACCGGAAAAAAGAAAAGAGCTGCCCTTTCTTCAGGTGGAATCCGTGGCTGATTCAGTCGAGGCGTCCGCTTCGCGGCAGCACCCTCTGGGAAAGGCCCATTCATTTGGGCCTAATCCAGAGCGGAAAGCCGTGACGGGATGCCGTGCACTGCACCGGCATCCTGTTGCGTAAGCTGCAATGGAATATGCACACGCGTAATTGCGTGTGAACTAACCCTTACTGTACCTTGAAAGTGGACGGGATTCTGGCTAATCCTGTCCACACATTGCAGAAAAATATCCGCAGTGGAAATGCTGCAATTTCCAAAACCGTTGTATTTTTGTAAATCACTTTTCGAGGCCTTAACGTAAAGTGGTATTCTAGGTAGGGGCATAGCTATAGAGCTGCAGAGGTAGCAGTCTCTACTGGGCCCTGGACCCTGATGGGGCTCTAAAGGTACCTCTGCCACCTAAAATATATCACTATTTTAAATTAAACAAGCTACATAGGGTCCCCATTACAGATTTTGCAGTAGGGCCTAGAAGCTTTACGTTACGCTTCTGATTGTAGGTAATAAAACATACTTTTGAGACAGCTCAGGATGGTTACAAATAAAATGCAGACATGTTCAAGCCTCCGATCAGCCAAGAATCCTGTTCCAACACTGTCCAGCTCCACACTGTAGCTTGTGGGTCGCATCGCTAGTTTATTATAGTGGGTGACGTATACCTGTCCACACAACATGGCTGCAGCATGAAGCACAGGCCAGCAGAGGACCGAAATGCTTCCCCTCTTGAACTTTAAAAAAAAAAAATATTTGCTGGAATTTCTTTTTAGTGAAAACATTACATTCATATTTGACTATTGTTACATTTTACCACTACTGGGATGAATCCAGAGGCAGAACTTGAAGCCCCGGGTGGCACCAGTGCAAATTCTGTAATGTGGCCCCTACATATCTTGGGCCATTTAGTATAGTTGTATATTTTATGGGGCAGAGGGACCTTTGGGGCCTCATCAAAGTCCAGGGCCCTGTAGCATCTGCTGCCTCTGCACCCCCTATAGCTACTCCTCTGAATTTATTATTATGCAATGGTCATCGTCAGGGCTGCCACCAGGAATTTTGGGGCCCCATACACCCTAAGTGACGGGGCCCCATACACCCTAAGTGACTGCCCCCCCCCCGCCACTTTATTTTGTGACATACCAATTATGTATTACCTCCCAACTTTTGAAGAGCAGAAAGAGGGAGAAAATGTGCAGCGCGCTCTGCGCGCCGCAACAAATTTAGCTCCGCCCACAGTGTCATGTCATTCCCCCCTTCATCTGCCCCAGTGTCATGCCATTCCCCACTTCATCTGCCCCAGTGTCCATGCCATTCTCTCCCCACCCCCTTCATCTGCCCCAGTGTCATGCCATTCTCCCACTTCATCTGCCCCAGTGTAATGCCATTCTCCCCCCTTCATCTGCCCCAGTATCATTCCATTCTCCCACTTCATCTGCCCCAGTGTAATGCCATTCTCCCCCCTTAATCTGCCCCATGTAATGCCATTCTCCCCCCTTCATCTGCCCCAGTGTAATGCCATTCTCCCCCCTCATCTGCCCCAGTGTAATGTCATTCTCCTCCCCTCATCTGCCCCAGTGTAATGTCATTCTCCCCCCTTCATATGCCCCAGTGTCATGCCATTCTCTCCCCACCCCCTTCATCATGACAGTGTCATGCCTTTCCCCCCCTCCCCTTCATTTGCGCCCCAAGTTTCATGGGCCCCCTTCATTATGTTAAACACAAAACAAACACTTATTTACACTCACCCTTCCTTCCATCGCTCCCTCGCCGCTCCTCTCTCTGACGCTCCTCTCACTCCACTGACAGGTGTAAGCGCGATGTGACGTCATCACATCGCGCCTACACACGCCGAAGCCGGGCGCAGCATTAAAGCAGGAGCTGAGCTGAGATTCTGCTTTAATCGCCTGTGTATTCAGCTCATCGGCGTCCGATGGATGCCAATGAGCTGAAATCGGGACAGGCAAGTGCCGGGGGGCCCCAAGAGGCTCTGTGGGCCCCGGCACTTGCCCGACTATACTACAGTGACGCCGGCCCAGGGCACAATTGCTGCTGCGGGCGCCAGGGGGCCGGCCAAAACCGGGCCCCCCCCCATTTTTCTATTTGGCCGGGCCCCTGACGCCAGTAGCGGTAATACTGGCCTATCGGCGGCCCTGGTCATCGTAGATATTTCCAGAATGTTTTGTATTTCTGCTCTGAATTGTTACAACATTTGTGTATTCTTTGTTATTTCTGTAGGCGGGGTTCACATCTACGTCAGAGTCTCCAGCCATCAAGAATCGACAGATGAAAAATCCCTGGAATCCAGTGGTTTCGGTTAAAAAGGACAGACACCCAATGGGCCCCACTATAATCCACGGAGTCCCTTGGGCTCACTTTGTGTCCATCACAGAATAGATCAGTTTTTCCGTTCACACGCAGGTATGAACTTAGCCTTAGGGCCCATTCACATGGAGTAAAAGCGCACTCATTTTTGGCAAAAAACATGTGTAAAGAATACACGTGTAAAAATAAGACTCTCATTGACTTCAATGACATTTTTTAGACGTGTAAAAAACACGCCAAAACACGTGACGCGTTTTTTTACACGTGCAAAAAATGCCATTGAAGTCAATGAGAGTCTTATTTTTACATGAGTATTCTTTACACGTGTTTTTTGCCAAAATGAGTGCGCTTTTACTCCGAGTGAATGGACCCTTACTTTGTTAAAAGACAATCCTTTGCTTGTAATGTACATCAGAAAATAGTAAGTAAATGAAGGGTGATAATACACAGGTCTGGATATGGGCTCATAAGAAAATAACGGGTCGGGGTGCTATCCATTAAAAACACGGCTAGCACAGGGTTGTGCATAGAGCCTAAGGCCTTATTCACACGTCACTGCTTTGGTAATCAGCCAAAACCAGGAGCTACATGAAAACAGAGCAGGTATAAATCTTTCCCTTTTACCTTACCTCTGTGTAGTCTCCACCCACTGTTGCAAATCACTGACGTGTGAATAAGGCCTAACCCAGTGCACGTCTAATCCCTATGACAATCTCTGCGGGAGTGTCAGCTGAGCCAGCAAGAGTAGATTTAGCTGTTTAATGAGTAACCTGTAGACGTGGCAGCTCAGTCAAAAGTCTGTGATTGTACGATGTAAGGTCTAGATACCAGGACTATATTATTCTATATAGGTGACACCTTGTACCTTGTTCCCGACAGTACCATACAATACTACCCTCAGAGGGATTTTCAGATGTGTTATATCCTGCGGATCTGCCATAAATATCCTAGGTGGGGAGTGATATAGTTTCAGTGCCCATTGCTGTACTCTAAAAATCTACTAGAATATTGTCTTACTTGTGGTTGTAAAACATCAGCAAACAGAAATTTTTTAACCTGGTTCCTATTGCCGCATTATTAAGAACTGTATTCTGGTTGTAGCTATTAGGCAAAGGCTATATGCCGACATTTGTCGCACGACTGAAAATTGCACTGAAGTGGACATCAGTCCATTTCTATGGTGTCGCATGCGATATACGCAACAGTTGCCTAAAAATCTAACCTTGTTCATCTTTCTGTCACATGCGACATTGCTCCCATAGACATCAATTGCGTACCATTAAAGTCGTGCCACTCTGAAGTATTTAACACCAGTGGTAGAGGCCAGTGGCGTAACTAGGAATGGCGGGGCCCCGTGGCGAACTTTTGACATGCCCCCAACCGACACCGAAGACCTCGACCGACCCCCTCCTACGCATTCCTGCGCGTTCTATTATGCCCCATAGTGCCCCCTGCACACAATATTATCCCCCATAGTGCCCCCTGCACACAATATTATCCCCCATAGTGTCCCCTGCACACAGTATTATCCCCCATAGTGGCCCCTGCACACAGTATTATGCCCCAATAGTGGCCCCTGCACACAGTATTGTACCCCATAGTGGCCCCTGCACACAGTATTATCCTCCATAGTGGCCCCTGCACACAGTATTATGCCCCAATAGTGGCCCCTGCACACAGTATTGTACCCCATAGTGGCCCCTGTACACAGTATTATCCCCCATAGTGGCCCCTGCACACAGTATTATGCCCCAATAGCGGCCCCTGCACACAGTATTATCCCCCATAGTGGCCCCTGCACACAGTATTATCCCCTAATAGTGGAAACCCATAAACAATTATTATACTCTAGGGTCTTTTCAGACCCCAGAGTATAATAATCAGAGACCCGGGGGAATAAAAACATAAAAAAACCCACTGTTACTTACCTGTCCCCAGGCTCCTACACTGTTTTCTCTGCTGCCGTCCTTCTTCTATGACGTCGGACGTCACATGATCTGGGACGCAGGCCGGGTTCATGTGATGTCAGAGACGTCAGAAAGGACGTCAAGAAGGAGGCCTGGCAGGATCGTGGAGAGGTAAGTAACAGTGTTTTTTATGTTTCTTACCTCTCCCAGTCCGCCAGTCATTATACTCGGGGGTCCGAAAAGACCCCCAAGTATAATGATAGCCGCAGTAGCGGCTGTCACCGGGCCCCTAATGTCCCGGGTCCTGTGACAGCTGCCTCTACTGCTATGGCAGTAGTTACGCCACTGGTAGAGGCCATGTGTCAGGACTGAAATATACACCAACTCATAGCTGACGTAGATTTTTGCCATCATAAGCTTCAACTTACGTCAGACGTTTGCCAAAAACTGGTGTACAAGACATGACAAATCTGCCCCATTATTTTAATCCTTTATAGCATCATCAATATATTATATACAGTCCTATGAAAAAGTTTGGGCACCCCTATTAATCTTAATCATTTTTAGTTCTAAGTATTTTGGTATTTGCAACAGCCATTTCAGTTTGATATATCTAATAACTGATGGACACAGTAATATTTCAGGATTGAAATGAGGTTTATTGTACTAACAGAAAATGCGCAATATGCATTAAACCAAAATTTGACCGGTGCAAAAGTATGGGCACCTCAACAGAAAAGTGACATTAATATTTAGTACATCCTCCTTTTGCAAAGATAACAGCCTCTAGTCGCTTCCTGTAGCTTTTAATCAGTTCCTGGATCCTGGATAAAGGTATTTTGGACAAACAATTCAAGTTCAGTTAAGTTAGATGGTCGCCGAGCATGGACAGCCCGCCTCAAATCATCCCACAGATGTTCAATGATATTCAGGTCTGGGGACTGGGATGGCCATTCCAGAACATTGTAATTGTTCCTCTGCATGAATGCCTGAGTCGATTTGGAGCGGTGTTTTGGATCATTGTCTTGCTGAAATATCCATCCCCGGCGTAACTTCAACTTCGTCACTGATTCTTGAACATTATTCTCAAGAATCTGCTGATACTGAGTGGAATCCATGCGACCCTCAACTTTAACAAGATTCCCGATGCCGGCATTGGCCACACAGCCCCAAAGCATGATGGAACCTCCACCAAATTTTACAGTGGGTAGCATGTGTTTTTCTTGGAATGCTGTTTCTTTTTGGACGCCATGCATAACGCCTTTTTTTTTATAACCAAACAACTCAATTTTTGTTTCCAAAATGAAGCTGCCTTGTCCAAATGTGCTTTTTCATACCTCAGGCAACTCTATTTGTGGCGTACGTGCAGAAACGGCTTCTTTCTCATCACTCTCCCATACAGCTTCTATTTGTGCAAAGTGCGCTGTATAGTTGACCGATGCACAGTGACACCATCTGCAGCAAGATGATGCTGCAGCTCTTTGGAGGTGGTCTGTGGATTGTCCTTGACTGTTCTCACCATTCTTCTTCTCTGCCTTTCTGATATTTTTCTTGGCCTGCCACTTCTGGGCTTAACAAGAACTGTCCCTGTGGTCTTCCATTTCCTTACTATGTTCCTCACAGTGGAAACTGACAGGTTAAATCTCTGAGACAACGTTTTGTATCCTTCCCCTGAACAACTATGTTGAACAATCTTTGTTTTCAGATCATTTGAGAGCGGGCTGTCCATGTTCGGCGACCATCAAACTTAACTGAACTTGAATTGTTTTGTAGAAAGAAATGGTCCAAAATACCTTTATCCAGGATCCAGGAACTGATTAAAAGCTACAGGAAGCGACTAGAGGCTGTTATCTTTGCAAAAGGAGGATGTACTAAATATTAATGTCACTTTTCTGTTGAGGTGCCCATATTTTTGCACCGGTCAAATTTTGGTTTAATGCATATTGCGCATTTTCTGTTAGTACAATAAACCTCATTTCAATCCTGAAATATTACTGTGTCCATCAGTTATTAGATATATCAAACTGAAATGGCTGTTGCAAACACCAAAATATTTAGAACTAAAAATGATTAAGATTAATAGGGGTGCCCAAACTTTTTCATAGGACTGTATCCTTGTGGTCCATGAGGTACTGCATTGACATATCTAAAAATGTGGACAGTCCTCCATTGTGGTCAGGCGAGTTATAAAAAGAATGAAGGAGATAGATCTGAAGATAAAGAGGAGATTGTAGGGACGAAAATATCGAGAACATATTTAGTCTTATTTGAGAGCAGTATTTCTAAATATGGCTATTTATAAGCATCATGGTGTGTCAGAATTGGCAGTAGGAGAGTAAAACTAGTCATAGACTGTTATTACTGTCAGCCGGCCAGCAGTCCAGTCCAGTCCTTCAGCTGATTGTTCGGAGGGTCTTCAGCAACTACCAGATACATCTCAGACTCCTTCAGTGAAACAATAGATTTACACTCCAAAAATTATACCTATTCAATTCATTGTGCCCCTCAACACATCCTAAATTTGCTAAAAGGTTGCCTCATAAAAACAACCTCTGCCCATGTGTCCTACTGGGGCTGCTCATTATGAGTGAGAGGAAAGAGATACCCTTTATAAGAGCTCCCATTGTGGCAGACACAACTCATCCTTGGATTGTATGGGCAGCCATTAACCTAAATGGTGCAAAAATTGCCTGGCTGTGGATTCCTCCAGCAAATTCAGTTGTTTACCAATGGTGGGACCTGGGGTGGTGGTGGTGGTGGTGAGCATATACCTCTGGGAACATTGTGATGAATTAAACCCGTCATGAGCAAATCCCCTTCTGTAAAGAATGCCAGAATCATCTCCAGATCTGCTCCAGATCCAGTAAACGTTGCTTCTTGCATCAAGGACGTTTTTGTTCTGCATAATGCTGGACACAGGAACAGAAGCGCAAATTAAAGAGGACCTTTCACCGTGTCAACCAACTGCACATCATTTAATAGGCTTGGCTCCACTGATTCTGGCCTAGTTGGAATTTTTTCTGCAGCCCCCACCATTCCTGAGCAATATATCCTGTTAATTTTGGTGCCTGCTATACTATTTAGACCCTGTACAGTCACATAGGAGGGGTCAGGCAGGAGCAGACAAGGGGGTGTGATTCTGACACTGGCTGCCTCTGATTGGAGGTCTGAATCACACACCCCTGCCTGACACCACCCATCTGACAGAACAGAGCGGAAATAGCACAAGATAAGTAGGGACCTCATTATAGATTTTGCATTAAGGTCCACAAACTTCAAATTACACAGCAGAACATCTTTTATGGTATCCATATGTGCTAACAGAACTGGATGGGACAATCACTATAGAAGCACTGTACAGAATAAATAGCGCTTTCTACCAGACACCTGTTTGTGGCTTGAATCCGATATGGCAGCTAACCTCTGCTGAAGTAAATATGGCTAAGCTGTAATACCAGACACAGCCTGTAGAAGAAGAGGTATTGGGGTAGATTTAATAAGACTAGTGTTTTATACTCCAATCTTAAGAAAGGCCCCTACTGGTACAGGGAGGAGGCACCGGCCCATGCGGCAGAATGAAGATCTGTGCCGGGTTAGGAACTGGTGAAGATTTCTACACTGTCTACCAATAAGTATTTGGACACTTGTGGTAGAATAGAAAAACAACATTTATTCATATTCAATAGTTGGTAGAGCCTCCACGAGCGGCAATTACATCCTCAGCCCTCCGGGGCTTTCCACAAGTCCTTGTATGACGGCTAGTGGTATTTTATTCCATTCAGCTTGGAGAAGACAGGTAAGTTCTTTCACTGATTTTGGACGGCTGTAGTTTCGGGGTCTGCCGACTCGGGCACATTCCGACAATCACCGTTCTCCTTCCACTTTGTAATCACATAGGCCACTGTCGATTTTGGGTAATTCAGTTCACTTGCTATGTTCCTTAAGGATCGACCATTTCTGTGGGAACTGACAATTACCCCTTTCTCGAAATCGGACAACTTTGCACTTCATGGCATCTTCCATGTGACTAATGCCAATGCTGTTTCCTACACGATATGTAAAGGCAGAAGGCGTGACGTACATCACGACCGCAGATATCTTCATTTGCATGGGTGTCCAAATACTTATTGGTAGACAGTGTATTATAACTGATGTGACATATAATAAATATATCAGGCTGAGGCGTCCCCGGACCACCCCTCTCCATCCACATTCAAACAATATGGCTAACAAAGTGCAAGTTTGGCATAATAAAGGGCCTTGTGCGCCACGTTATCACCCCTCTACCCCAGAAAACTGGCATAGAGGGATTGATAAATTCCTATCAATGTTTTTCATAGAAAATCCTGTACAACCCCTTTAAGATTAGATGACAAACATCTCATGACCTGACACCATACACGAGGGAACACGTAGATGTTTGACAAGTGCTGTACAAATGTGTTCAGTTCCCAGAAGTGCCAGCTTCTTCTGTAAGACATGAATGAACTGGATATTAATATCATATTTACTGATCACACTGTTCTTCCCGGGATACATGTGCTGATGTGATACGTCTTATATATCATTTCAGAACTCTATAAACCTTATAGTCAGGTCTATGAATTGGGATTTCATGTGCTTTGTACTGAAGAACAGGAAGACTGTGTGTGTATAGAGAGTGCTGGCAGCCGGCCACAACCCGTGACTAGTCAGATGAGAGCAGACCATTCTGTGACTGAGACAACTTGTGAATATTAGACATGGCGTTAAATGTTTTTATTTTTACTTTCTACTTCTGCATTGCTTTTCACTATGACTGTGGTACTTGTATGTAACTTCTTGGAGGAGATTCCATATAGGTTACATACTTCCATACCACAGAAATGCGTAAGCGGTCATCTAGTTATCTGGAAGTCTTACAATAATACATCACTGACCTTGAAATGAACAAATATTCTGTTCTCCTAGGTGTTAAATGGATGTTATGTCTCAGCAAGGAGAAATTTCTGCAAAGTCATTTAGGGTTTAACAATGAAAGCAAAGGTCATGCTGAAAATACTAGATCATGCTTATGTAACGTGTCATTCCCCGTGAGTCATATCTTCTTGTCTCTATCTCTCTAACATGTACCAACATGTCAGTAAATGCTTAGCAAATACTAATAGGCCACATTCAGTCTCAGGGTAGGTTCACACTAACATTGGAAGGCCATTCTGATAGCGTCTGTTATAAAAAAAGTAAACGGGCACCTATCATACCAGATAGTAAATGGGCACTAACAGATGTCAATGTGTCCATTTTTCTTAAAGGGGCTCTATCAGCAAAATTATGCTAATAGAGCCCCACATATACGTGAATAGCCTTTAAAAAGGTTATTCAGGCACCGTAAATGTTATATTAAATCCCGGTCCCGTTTTTAAATAAAAGCATTAAAACATATATGCTAATCTTACCGAACGTGCACCATGGGTGGGCATACCTCCCAACCGTCCCGATTTCCGCAGGACATTCACGATTCCGGTGACGTGTCCCGCGGTCCCAGTTGGTGGGAGGTAAGTCCCAATTTCAACTCAGATCTGCGGGGCAGAGATGAAGGGGACATGAATCTGGGGGCAGAGATGGTGGGACATGAATCTGGGGGAAGAGATGGGGGGACATGAATCTGGGGGCAGAGATGGAGGGACATGAATCTGGGGGCAGAGATGGGGGACATGAATCTGGGGGCAGAGATGGAGGGACATGAATCTGGGGGCAGAGATGGAGGGACATGAATCTGGGGGCAGACATGGGGGACATGAAACTGTGGGCAGAGATGGGGAACATGAATCTGGGGGCAGAGATGGAGGGACATGAATCTGGGGCAGAGATGGGGGACATGAATCTGGGGGAAGAGATGGGAGGACATTAATCTGGGGGCAGAGATGGGGGGACATGAATCTGGGGGCAGAGATGGGGGACATGAATCAGGGGGCAGAGATGTGGGACATGAAACTGTGGGCAGAGATGTGGGGACATGATTCTGGGGGCAGAGATGGGGGGACATGAATCTGGGGGCAGAGATGGGGGGACATGAATCTGGGAGCAGAGATGGGGGGACATGAATCTGGGGGAAGAGGTGGGGGACATGAATCTGGGGGCAGAGATGGGGGGACATGAATCTGGGGGCAGAGATGTAGGGACATGAATCTGGGGGCAGAGATGTGGGGACATGATTCTGGGGGCAGAGATGGGGGGACATGAATCTGGGGGCAGAGGTGGGGGACATGAATCTGGGGGCAGAGATGGGGGGACATGAATCTGGGGGCAGAGATGTGGGGACATGATTCTGGGGGCAGAGATGTGGGGACATGATTCTGGGGAAGAGATGGGGGACATGAATCTGGGGGCAGAGATGGAGGGACATGAATCTGGGGGCAGAGATGGGGGACATGAATCTGGGGACAGAGATGGAGGGACATGAATCTGGGGGCAGAGATGTGGAGACATGAATCTGGGGGCAGAGATGGGGGGACATGAATCTGGGGGCAGAGATGTGGGGACATGATTCTGGGGGAAGAGATGGGGGGACATGAATCTGGGGGCAGAGATGGGGGGACATGAATCTGGGGGCAGAGATGGGGGGACATGAATCTGGGGCAGAGATGGAGGGGACATGAATCTGGGGCAGAGATGGGGGGGCATGAATCTGGGGGAAGAGATGGGGGACATGAATCTGGGGACAGAGATGGAGGGGGGACATGAAACTGGGGGCAGAGATAGAGGGGGGACATATAATTTACGGGTGACTTTAGGAGGATTATACTGTGTGGGAGCACGTTAAAAATGAATGAGAATGGGCGGAGTCAACATAAAAGTGAGCAGAGCCAAATTTGCCGTGGTGAGAAGAAGCCGGAAGACACGGAACCAGAGGGCGTTACTACAAGAAGACAGAAGAAGCAGGCGTGCCCGAAGCTGACATCGCATCGTGCATCCCCGCCCATGGTGTACGTTCAGTAAGATTTGCATATATGTTTTAATGCTTTTATTTAAAAACGGGACCGGGATTTAATATAACATTTACGGTGCCTGAATAGACTATTCACGCATATGTGGGGCTCTATTAGCATAATTTTGCTGATAGAGCCCCTTTAAGGGATCAATTATAAAAAAATATAGTAAAAACAAAAATTAATCTGTTAAAGTCTGTTATTATACTTTCCTTTTTTGGTATTTTTTGTTCTGCTCTCTAAGCACAGAAAAAAGTGGACAGGATTACCGGACAGTATGACGGACAGCCATCCATTACCATGTGTTATACACTATGTGATCAAAAGTATCCAGACACCTGGCTGAAAATGACTTACAAGTTCGTGGCGCCCTCCATTGGTAATGGAGGGGGCTTGCACCCCTTGTTGTTTTGCGTGGCACTATTACAGCACAGGCCTGCATTGATGTTTTAAACACCTTCTTGCTTCCCACTGTTGAAGAGCAATTCGGGGATGACGATTGCATCTTTCAACACAATCGAGCACCTGTTCATACTGCACAGCCTGCGGCGCAGTGGTTACACGACAATAACATCTCTGTAATGGACTGGCCTGCACAGAGTCCTGACTTGAATCCTATAGAACACCTTTGGGATGTTTTGGAACGCCAACTTCGTGCCAGGCCTCACCGACCTACATCAATACCTCTCCTCAGTGCAGCACTCCGTGAAGAATGGGCTGCCATTCCCCAAGAAAACTTCCAGCACCTGATTGAACGTATGCCTGCGAGAGTGGAAGCTGTCATCAAGGCATCAAGGTGGGCCAACACCATATTGTATCCAGCATTACCGATGGAGGGCGCTACGAACTTGTAAGTCATTTTCAGCCAGGTGTCTGGATACTTTTTATCACATAGTGTACCCTGTTTCCCCGAAAATAAGACAGTGTCTTATATTAAATTCTCTTCTGAAATATATGACCTGTCTTATTTTCGAGGGATGTCTTATGAAGCGGTTGGAGCGGGGAAAAATCGGCAGTTATTGCGGCGCTTCCTTAACGGAGTGCCGGCATGACTGCCAGTTGTAGGTGGTTCAGGAGGTGAAGGGGGGCGATGTCTTATTTTCAGGGAACCAGGGTATGTCTGCTCGCTATAGACATTGATTTAAAAAAAATAACAGACACATCAGAGCTAAAAGTCCTGCACCAATGTTACAGACCCCGATGGATTTCATTAAAACAGATGACGACAAACCAAATCAAATTGAAATCAATGGAATTTTTGATGGATTTTCGATGGATCTGTCCATTTTTAACATTCTCTAGATGCTAATAGCAGACATGAACTACAGTAATGTGAACACCGCCTGAGAAAAGTGGGAACAGAGCCAGAGAAAAAAAACTGTCCATTGGTGACATGGAACCAATATATAAGGCTGCTTTCACACGGAGTAACACTCCACTCATTCTGACGCGTAAACACGTGTCAGAGTGACCGGAGTAAAACAGAATCCCATTGAGTTCAATGGGTTCGGTTTTACGCGCGCTACACATTGAACTCAATGGAGGCTTTTTTACCTATTGCTTTCAATGTGCTATGCGCAGGGCCACCGATAGGCCAGTACTACTGGTACTGGCGTCAGGGGCCCGGCCAAATTGAAAAATGGGGGGGGGGGGCCCGGTTTTGGCCCGCCACCGTGTGCCGGCCCCCTGGCGCCCGTAGCAGTCATTGTATGTCCTATTTCAACTCAGATCTGCATCCAGAGGACACAGATCTGAGTTGAAGACATATGCGGCTGAAGCAAGGATCTGACACAGGTCAGCTTCTCGCTTCGCCGCTGCGCGCCTCTCTCGCTGTCACATATGCGGCTGAAGCGAGGAGCTGACCTGTGTCAGCTCCTCGCTTCTCCGCCTCCGCTACTGGCTTGTAGACGCGATGTGATGACGTCACATCGCGTCTATAACTGTGCGCCAGTGAGAGAGAGGCGCGCAGAGAGCTGCGAGGGAACGAAGGAGAAGGTAAGTCAGTCAGTGTAATGTGGAACGTGAAACTGGGGGCAGAGAGAGGACGGCATGACACTGGGGGCAGAGATGGAGGGGACATGAATATGGGGGCAGAGATGGAGAGGACGACATGACAATGGGGGCAGAGATGGAGGGACATGAATATGGGGCAGAGATGGAGGGGACATGAATATGGGGGCAGAGATGGAGAGGACGGCATGACAATGGGGGCAGAGATGGAGGGACATGAATTTGGGGGCAGAGATGGAGGGGACATGAATATGGGGGCAGAGATGGAGGGGACATGAATCTGGGGGCAGAGATGGAGGGGACATGAATATGGGGGCAGAGATGGAGGGCATGAATCTGGGGGTAGAGATGGAGGGGACATGAAACTGGGGGCAGAGATGGAGGGGACATGAATCTGGGGGCAGAGATGGAGGGGACATGAAACTGGGGGCAGAGATGGAGGGGACATGAATATGGGTGCAGAGATGGAGGGCATGAATCTGGGGGTAGAGATGGAGGGGACATGAAACTGGGGGCAGAGATGGAGGGGGGGAACATGAAACGGGGGGCAGAAATGGATGGGCGGACATGAATCTGGGGGCAGAGATTGGGTGGGAGACATGAAACTGGGTGCAGATGAAGGGTGTATATGAAGCTGGGGGAGAGATAGAGGGGGGACATATAATGTACGGGTGACTGTAGGAGGATTATACTGTGTGCGGGCACATGAAAAATTAATGAGAATGGGTGGAGTCAACATAACGGTGGGTGGGGCTAAATTTGCCCCACGCACATTTTGTCCCTCTTTTGGTTCTTCAAAAGTTGGGAGGTATGGGTACATTGGGCAGTGGAAAGATGTTAGAAGGTGGACGGGGGGGGAAGGGGGATTGTTGGGGCATCGGGTGGGCAGCACTGCGGAGAGGGAACTGGGGCCTGATTAAGCCTTGTAAAGCTGCTAAATAAAGGTAAATGTAATACAGAATTGGTATGTCGCAAAATAAAGTAGTTTTAAAATGGCGACAGCGGGGGGGGGGGGGCCCAGACACTTAGGCTGTATGGGGCCCCAAAATTCCTGATGGCGGCCCTGGATATGCGCGTAAGACGGCACCCATTGAACTCAATGGGATTCTGTTTTACTCTGCTCACTGTGACACGTGTTTATGTGTCAGAATGAGCGGAGTGTTACTCCGTGTGAAAGCAGCCTAATAATGTTCTCTTTTACACCAATTCTTTGTTTATCCACAAATTAACCCCTTAGAACTGAGTCAATTTTGACCATTCAATTAATGAAAGGACAACCTTGTGTCCTCCATGTGCCGTCCGTTCTTTTGATTCATGGCCAGCCAGTTGCAGTATGGTCGTCTGCAACTGGCCTAAAAAGGGATATTTGGTTGCTGGTCATCCTGTATGTGTGGCCCTGAATAGATGTACTAACACACCTATAGATCCAACTGTCTGGTCTTGTCATGTCAATGTCAGGAGGTCAGAGCTCAGCAGGCCTGTTATACATGTAGGTGTGTAGAATTAATTCTACTATAGCAGGAGTCAGATAGATTCCTTTGTTATTTATGTCTAGAAATAGAGGGATACAGGGCCGGCTCCAGGTTTTTATGGGCCCTTGGGCGACAGAGCCTCAGTGGGCCCCCTTGTAAAGGAGGCGGGGGAGTCGAGACACTGTGCGTCGCAGATGAAGCAAGTGACGTCATGCAGGAGTGTGGTGTCACCAACGCCATACCTCCCAATTTTTAAAGAGAAGAAAGAGGAGCAAAATGTGCGGCGCGCTTTGCGCACCGTGGCAAATTTGGCTCCACCCACTTTTGTTGATTCCACCCATTCTCATTCATTTATCATGTGCTCCCACACAGTACAATCCTCCTACAGTCACCCGTAAATTATATGCCCCCCCTCCATCTCTCCCCCAGTTTCATATACACCCTTCCTTTGCCCCCAGTTTCATGTCCCCCCTCCATCTCTGTCCCCAGTTTCATCACGTTCTCCCCCTTCATCTGCCCACAGTTTCATGTCCCCCGTCTCTGCCCCAGTGTCATGCTGTTCCACCCCCCCATCTGCCCCAGTGTCATGCTGTTCCACCCCCCCATCTGCCCCAGTGTCATGCTGTTCCCCCCTCCCCTTCATTTGCCCCCCAGTTTCATTGGGCCCCTTCCATCTTTGTCCCCAGTTTCATGCCGTTCTCTCCCCACCACCTTCATGTTCTCCAGTGTCATGCCGTTCCCCCCCTCCCCTTCATTTGCCCCCCAGTTTCATGGGCCCCCTTCATTATGTTCCACCTTTATATTTAATACAAAACAAACACTTATACTCACCTTCCATCACTCACCTTCCATCGATCCCCCGACGCTCCTCTCTCCAGTCACATACGCGATTAAAGCAGGAGCTGTGAGTTCAGCTCCTGCTTAGCTGCGGCCCGGCTTGCGTGTGTATGCGTGATGACATCATCGCGCCTACACACGCAAGCCGGGCCGGAGCTTTAAAGTAGGAGCTGAACTCACAGCTCTTGCATCGCGTATGTATTCCAGCTCATCGGCGGACGGACGCCGATGAGCTGAAATCTTGACAGGCAAGTGCCGGGGGGCCCCCAGAGGCTCTGTGGGCCCCGGCACTTGCCCGACTATGCCGTGCGCTGACGCCGGCCCTGGAGGGATAAACAATGTATATTCATATTGTTCAATGCATTCTGAAATAGTGACAGAATATACAAAATAAAGGACTAGTGCCGCCTTCACATGGTGAACAAGAGGACATCCTCTACGTCTGGAGGAGAGAAGGTTTCACCAGAAACATAGAAGGGGATTCTTCACAGTAAGAACAGGGAGGCTCTGGAACTCTCTGCCCCAGGAAGTGGTGATGGCGGATTCACTGAACAAGTTCAAAGTGGGCCTGGATGCCTTTCTTGAAGAGAAAAATATAATGGGTTATGGTCTCTAGATTTTAAGGACACGTTGATCCAGGGTTTTATACTGACTGCCAGATTTGGAGTCGGGAAGGAATTTTTCCCCCTAAAATAGGGCAATTGGCATGAGCCTCATTGGATTTTTTGCCTTCCCTTGGATCAACACTGTAGGGGATTGTAGGGTTATAGGTTGGACTTGATGGACTAATGTCTTTATCCAACCTCATCTACTATGTAACTACTATGTAACTATGTAACAAGTGGAAACTTGGACATACACATTAGATAAAAGGGTTATACAGAAATGAACACTTATCCTTTATCCACAGGACAGGAGATAAGTGTCTGATTGCTGAGGGCTATGTCCCTGAAAGTCCCCCTAAATTCTCCTTGCTAATGGAGCTTGCATGACTGTCACTTTCTTTGCTTACATAGAAGTGATTGGAGTGATTGTGAGTGCACTGGGGTTCCATGAACATGGGGGCCTAAGGGGAACTAATGGCCCCCCATCCTCCTGATCATTGGGGGACATAACTTTGGGCCCCTATTGATCAGATACTTTTTCCCCTGTCCTAAACATCGGAAATAAGTGTCTATAATGGCACAAACCCTTTAATATTAGCCAAACACACTAATTTCACATTTAACATTTGCCGGTCCAACATGTATGGGGCCCTCCTGACTAAGGTCTCATGTACATGGCCAAGTGTGCAGTCCGAGGCTCTTCTGAGGGAGTTTCCTTTACCCTGTTCTGATATTTATAGAGAAGGTACTATTCTGCTTTATGCAAATGGATCAGAACAGATCGCCCCATTGAAATGAATGTATTGGAAGGCACGTAGATGATACTCAGACGTCATCCAAGTGCCTTTCATTAAACAATTGTAACCCACTCTGCGTGTGCCTGAGGCCTAAGTTGGAATTTAATACAATCATTGTTTTGTTCTTGAGGCATAAGTCAGCTCCAGGGGTGTCTGGTAGCTATTTACTACTCTCTCCCCATTGAAAACACATGCAGGATTGGCAAACATAAGAATGTATGTGTATGATAGGGTTGGGAGGGATAGCGGCGAGCCAAATGAACATCTGACAGATATCTGAAATGTAAGACCTCCTGCACACGACTTTGTGTTTTTGCTGTCCACAAAAAAACATGTAGGTGCCTCATCTGCAGTCACGCACCCGCAAAATGACTATAGATCCTCTAAACTTGTCTGTGCCCCAAATGCTTCATAATTTGCATATCCCTTTCTACAACTAGGATACAGGTCCACAAAAATTGTAAATGTGTGTATGGGTCCGCACTTTTATCTGCAGTTGTGGTCATGTGCATGAGGAGATTTGAAGAAGGACTTCCACCTAAAATTCCTCTTGACTTTCCGCTGCGGTTTTCACTCACTGATTTGGCTCTGCTGAACAGGACTAATCAGGCTTGTGATGCGGTTTCTGCGACTGAATAAGCGTGAAATCTGCGGCAAGATTGAGGAGGGCGCTTATTTTCAGTAGAATTTGGCATTGATTTTAAGGTGGAATCTACCTCAAAATTGGTGCCAAATTCCACTGTGTGAACTTACCCCAATGTCAGCTTGACACATATCCAAAACCTCTACATGTTGAATTAAGACTAAGGGCTCATTCACATCTGCGTTGTGGTCTCCGTACTGCAGGTTTCCGTTTCCTGCATAAAACAGAGGCAGGATACGGAAACCTGCAGGACTCTTTCATACCCATTCATTTGAATGGGTGAGAAAGCTGTCCGGCCGTGAGCGGCGGTGAGCGTTTTGCGCTCTCCGCCGCGAAACCGGGTTTTTTAATCCGGACACAGAGTCGGACATGCACTACTCTGTGTCCGGATAAAAAAATCCGGTTTCGCGGCAGAGAGCATAAAACGCTCACCGCCGCATCCGGTCTGTGCTTTCCGTCTTCTGGCATGCAGAAGACGGAAAGCACAGAACGGAGAGTAGAACGCAGGTGTGAACCTAGCGTAAGGCTACATGGAAATTTTGGGCACCGTGACTAGGAATGGCAGAGTCCCGTGGCGTAGTTTTGACATGGCCACCCCTGACCGACCCCCGCCGAAGACCCTGACTGACCAACCGACCTGACCCCCCTTTCCCCCACATTCCTGCATGCAATATTATGCCCCATAGTGGCCCCTGTACTCAGTATTATTCCCCATAATGGCCCCTGCATACAGTATTATGCCCCATTGTGGACACCCAAGAACAATTATTACATTATCTGAAAAGACCCCAGAGTATAATAATCGGAGACCCAGGGGAGGATACAAACATAAAAAAACAGTTACTTACCTCTCCCTTGCAACGGTGCTATCCCTGCTGATGTTGGCCATCTTCAATGACGTACGGGACGTCACTTCTGCCAGGGCTTGCGTTGCGACACATAAAGATGCAAGCCCTGCCACGTGACATCAGGGATGTCACACAAGTAGGCCTTAAGCCTGCCCGGAGCCAGGAGAGGTAAGTAACACTGTTTTTTATGTTCTCTTACCTCACATGTGCCTCCGATCATTATACTTGGGGTCGCCAGGCGATTTGATTTTTTTCCCTCAGAACCAGCGCAAGGAGAGCTGCCGCTCTCCTTGTGCTGGTTCAGACATCTATGTATCAGCGTAGGCAGTGTCATCACCGCCGCCTATGCTGATACACAGACGTCCTGTGAGAGAAGAGAATGCGGCAGCGGGAGCAGCAGTACGCGGTTGGTCGGTAAGTATAACTCTTTGTTTTATAATAGGCCGCTGCCTGCTGGAGTATCTACCAGCAGGCAGCGGCCTATTTACCAACCCGGACCTGCTCACTGCCGCCCCCGCTTCCCCTTGTACTTTAGGCCTCGGCGGGCAGTAGTGAATAGGCCCGGGGCCAGGCCGCGATCCCGCTGCCGCTGATATTATACTCGGGGGTCTTTTCAGATCCCAGAGTATAATAAGCGGAGCCCCAGGGAGGTGAGGGAACATAATAAACAATGTTACTTACCTCTCTGGGATCTGATGTTAATCCAAGCAGTCTTCGGGGCTATATGGTAATGCCCAGACGTCACGTGGTCTGTGTTGCAAACTTTACAGAGTCAAGTCACAGCTGGAAGAAGTGGTCATGACGGTCCAAAGGGAAGAGACGGGAAATGTGGGGAGACGTCTCCTGTGAGTATTACTGCACAAAATATCACATTGCATTGTATTTATTGTAATGTTGTAATTTATTGTAATGGTACTGCTAGCACCCCCAACCCCCCCGCTATCTGAGGCGGACGATCAAAAGATAAACAAATCCCCCCCCCCACACCAACAATGACTTTTCATTGTTTTTTGTTGTCTTCTGTGATAAAATATCAGAGTGCAGCAGGTTAACCAATTGCAGAAGTTCAGGTTAACTCTGCTACATCTGTACATATGCTTTAGGTGTTTGATTTACACCTGTATATGGTCTCTTATATTTGTGTATAGCTCATTCATTGCATCAGCAGTGTCTGATGGTCACCAGACTCTAAAAAGTTATAAAGCTGGTATGATATCTGATCAGGAAAATTAAAAATAGACTTTCACAAACTCTTGGCCCCTGTTACTTTTTCCCAGCATGTCACCGTGTTAGTCAGCATGACACATCCTTACTCGGTGTTTTCAGTTGGTCAGCTTGATGTGTTCACTGCTCTAAAATAGTCCTACGCCATGTGTGTATTAAAGAGGACTTTTCATATCCTCATAGATGTGCGGTATTATATACCACTAGAAAGCCGACAATGCATGGCTTTCCCGGTATGCGCCCCGGTGCTGGAGATACGTCATGCATACAGTAGTTTCACAGCAATGAGACACCACAGTAGCAATAACATTCTGGTTGCTCATAGCAAGAAACTTAAATTGAACCTTTCACTTTCTCATAGATGTGCGGAAGTGAAAGGTCCAATTTAAGTTGAATTCTGGTATGCGCCCATTAGTTTCGGACCAATATCTCTCCACTGTCAGAAAGCCTTGTAATGTCAAATCTGAATTGATCGCACGTCTTAAAGATGTGCATAGCCTTGAATACATGACAGCCACGTTGAACCACTAAGTGGAAGGTTTTGACTCCATCTGGTCGTCCTGGGATGCTTACTGTATAACGCATGGTTATTGACCTCCCTTTGTCCTTTTACATCTGTTCATATCCCCTCCCCGTCCTTGCCCACCCTTTCTTTTTTGTCCTGCTCCCCTCCATCCTGTCTGTTTTGTCAGTCTTTTTTGTTTGATTGTTGTCATGTGTTTCTTGTTTTCTGCAGTTGTGGAAGCCCATTTCCAGTCAGGCCTTTCCTTTCTTTTATTGTATTATGCATGTATTTTGTTTATGGTTGTATACTTTGTTTTAAAACTTCAATAAAAATTACAGTTGAAAAAAAAAAGAAAGCCTTGTAATGTCAGGGGGATGTTCCTCACAGCCCAGTGATGACACTAGGCTGTAAGACCCGACCTTCTGACAGTGGGGAGAAACTGGTGCCGCAACTAGTGCCACTGATATCTCCAGTACCGAGGCATATACCGGAATTCAGCGCAGTGTCGGCTTTCTAGTGGTATATAATATCGCACATCTATGAGGACGTGAAAGGTCCTTCTTGAACAAAAATACTGTTATTGCTACTGTAGGATCCCATTGCTGTGAAATTAATGTATGCTCGACGTTCACTGCCTAATAAAATTGCCCAATTATATGACTTGTTTTACGTGTTATAGATCACATGACCATGAAGATATTCTGTCATAAGACTCCCTTGCTATTGCTGCCACACTAATAAGATAAATACAATGGTTACTAGCAAGTACTTCCTGCTCCACGCTGCACGCATTCTGTAATCTTTCCGTCAACATTATACTGTGTGTTTCTACCAACTTCAGATCCGTTGTCTCTGACTCTCTCTGCTGGCCACTTTATGTCTGTCATGTGCTTAGAATATAAAATCCAAATGTAAAAACTGCCCATGACATAAAGTAAATTGTTTTACTTAAAGGGGTCTTGCCATGAACATATCCACATTCATAGATGTGCAGACAATTAAAAGTAGTTTTTTTTTTAATGCAAATATGAATAATTAAAAATTTTGCAGCATTTTAAGGACTTTCTCTAACCATCTTAGTGGTGACAGTTTGGTTGTCTTGATCGCTTGTCTATGGATAGGAACTTCCTATAGTCTGGGACTTGTCAGAAAATCAGCCGTGATTTCCTTATTGTGGCCACATTATCAGGCAGGGACACTACATGTAGGAGAAGATAACCTGGACACAATACACGTAAGGGCTCGTTCACATCTGCACCCAGAACTCCGTTATGCAGGTTTCCGTTTCCTGCATAAAACAGAGCAGGAGACGGAAACCTGCAGGATTCTTTCTCACCCATTCATTTGAATGGGTGAGAAAGCTGTGCGGCCGTGAGCGGCGGTGGGCGTTTTATGTTACGAAACCGGGTTTTTTAATCCGGACACAGAGTCGGACATGCAGTACTCTGTGTCTGGATTTAAAAAAACGGTTTTGTGGCAGAGAGCATAAAACGCTCACCACCGGACCCGGTCTGTGCTTTCCGTCTTCTTGCATGCAGAAGACGGAAAGCACAGAACGGAGACCTGAACGCAGGTGTGAACCTAGCGTCACTGAGTTTCTGACAAGTTTCAGTCAATAGGAAGTTCTTGATTAATTATTGATTAATACATGGATGGCACAAATCCCAATATTATACAGTGACCTATGCTTCTCAGAAAATCTACAAAAATGAACATGTGGTTTTTATCATACATTTTGATCAAAGTGTACACTGTCTACCAATAAGTATTTGGACACCTGTGGTAGAATAGAAAAACAACATTTATTCATATTCAATAGTTGGTAGAACCTCCACGAGCGGCAATTACATCCTCAACCCTCCATGGCTTTCCACAAGTCCTTGTATGATGGCTAGTGGTATTTTACTCCATTCGGCTTGGAGAAGACAGGTAAGTTCTTTCACTGATTTTAGATGGCTGCAGTCTCGGGGTCTGCCGACTCGTGCATGTTCCAACAATCACCGTTCACCTTCCACTTTGTAATCACATAGGCCACTGTCGATTTTGGGTAATTCAGTTCGCTTAAGGATCGACCATTTCTGTGGTAACTAACAATTACCCCTTTCTCGAAATCGGACAACTCTGCACTTCGTGGCATCAGTGTATAACATGTGGGTGTGTGGTCCAAGTCTTATTTTTTTCTAAAATGTTGGTGTTCTGACATGAAAGAATGTGACCAAATCAGTTAAAATACTCTGTGACGTAGCTGTAGGGGGACCTGAACAATGGAGACCTGTGCGCAGTTATGAATCTAGACTGACTAAGCAGTAATTCTATTTTACCTCTTCTCCTTTATATGCAGAAGTGTAACTTGAAGTTTATTGGCGCCAATGCAAAAAACTGCATTGTCCCATTTAGAATAATTCTATAATTTATGTGGCACAGGGACCTTTGGGGCTGGTACTAACAGTATCATAGATCAAAAAATGTAACTGTGTCCTTGTCTCATGGACTATCTGAATTGCGGAGGTGTCACCCTGGGAGAGCCCTTGACAGGTTGATTCGCAAATGACAAATTGCAGCAAAAGTGGGAGTGACTTTTTAAGAGGTGTGGCCTTTATAAAGCTATATATATATATATATTTAAACCCCAGTGTGAGAAGGTGACTGGCAAAGTGCTGGAGTCCAGCTATATCAGCCCCAGATTCATGACTTACGTGTGGTCCAGGGCAGGACTGGAATAGGCCTCAGCCCCATGTGTAGGTCCCAGGCTCGTTATTGGGCCATAAAAGGCTGCAGAGCCTGCTACTAAAAACATATAGAATATTTTTTCCTCTCCGCTACGGTAATTTTTATTTTTTGTGGCTGTTGTCGGGGGTGGGGATAGAATCTGTAATAAGGGCATGTTTTTGACATATTATTGTATTTATTGTTTAAATTATTTTATTTACTTTTTTTTGTTTTTCACATTGTGTCCCCATAAGGTCATAATAGACCTTTGGGGATATCTAATCGCTACTATTTTTTGGGAGGGAGACTGATTTTCCCTTTAATTGCGGCTGGTACATTTATCCCCAGATGCAGGAGGAATACAGCCTCCTGCCCATTCTATAGAGCTGATCTGGGTCCTGTAAAACCTAGCAGCTCTAACACGCGCTGGTCCCGGCACATCACGTGACCGCTGGGTCAGAGAGCAGCCGTGTCATGGCGGCGCCCATAGCGGTGTAGACAGTGAGCATTGAGGATATTAAAGGATTATCTTATCTTATATACAGTGTTGGCCAAAAGTATTGGCACCCCTGCAATTCTGTCAGATAATACTAATTGCAATCACAAATTCTTTGGTATTATTATCTTCATTTGTCAAGTCTCAGGTTATGAATTAATACTTATATACTCTTATACTCTTATACTTATATATTCTGTGTTGCATGTTTGTCTATTTAGAAATACTAATTGTTTTCCTTGCTACTAAGTGCCTAAAGTATTGAACAAAGGAGTTTGGAATCTAAGATGGAGGCTTTGTCTTGTCTGTGAGCCTCATGGCAGAGGTCTTCAAATTACAGGAGGGGGGTCGTCTGGGTGGACGAAGGAAGGCTGGACATCAAAGGACTGAAGCCAATAGAAGCTGGACAACTCAGGATTTTGGACAAAGCTTTGTTGAACTATGCATTAATCCCACCTACCCTTTTTGTAAAAGTGTGTGTACTTGTAATAAAGAGTCAGTAGCTTGCTGTGTGTTGACCTGGGCACTGAAGCAATTCAGCTAGCTGATGAAACAGACTTGAATTCTGTGTCATTATTTAGCAAAATCGCGCAACAATAAGCTTCTTTAATTTGGACTGACTGATTGATCTACGATATAGTCAATTTGACTTTAAAAGTTGGTGCCGAAAACCCGGGACTGCCTTGATGGAAACCTAGAGAGGCTTCTAACCCACGCGGATTATCGCAGTTGAAAGCCCTCATTTTCCGAAGAGAGTCCGGAATCTCAACTGATCACGGTGAGTTTACTTATATTGTATATATGTATTCTCACTTGTGAATCGGAAAATGGTGGTTAGTATCTGTGATAGTTATGATGGGTTATTAGTCTGAACCCCAGAAGGGATGGGGGTT